>NC_058132.1:111648074-111697402 GCF_016433145.1 Gracilinanus agilis | reverse complement strand
GGGGGGGGGGTTGCTCCCAGAACGCTTCAGTTCAGAGGTTTTCATATTCTTTACAACAGTGAGTACATGATGCTGTGTCACGGTGTGGACATGACTCTAGAGTGGTAAACACTCAGGCATTCAGTGGGGTGTTCGGTCATCTGACCAGGGTCTGCCTAAAGACCCTCATAGTTTAGGGGACAGATGGATGCCTGAGATACAGCCCAATGATATCAAGGCATAGCCTGGAGGTGCATCTCTATATCCATCTCAAACTAAAGGACGATTCAGATGTTATTAATCTCAGGGTCTTATAGAAGTTATCAGATGTTCCTGGGTTAGGAGTCATAAGGACAGAAAGGAGCAAGGGAATTTCCCTGTTTATAGTTTGCCTGGGTTAAGGGGTACAATGCCCATGCCAAAAACACATTCTGCAATTCTAGGCTTATACTGAACTAGCACTCTGGAACCTCTATTGCAAATTCTCAAATTTAACAGTTATTACAAGCCTCTTAACCAGGCAAAATGCTATTTTAAATTTTACCTGCTTTAGCTAAATTTGGGGAATAGTTCTCTTCTTTCTAGGTTCTCTACTTAAAGGGACTTTGCTCATGGTAAATATAATTCCCAGGGGAAATAAAATGGCCAGATTTTTGTCTGCTACAGCAAAATGAAAGCAATTAAGAAAGGCAATACTTATCAGTTCCATTGACATCTTGGGCTCCTTTGGATTTCTCATAGGTGCCTTCTTCAAGAATCCTTCAGATTCTAGGATACAAGAAAATCTTGTCCAGGCTTTTGGCTCCTAAAAAACATCTTGAGAGATAATAGTGCTCTAGGGGTTCTAAATAAATTCCTTCTTAACAAGCCATATAGCAAACATAAGTTTTAATCACTTCACCTACACTCCAGAACTGGGGTGATGGGCATCCCTAGGAATTTCCCAGGTGGGGAATTCCTTTCTCTAATAGGGGTCATGTGCCAGTGATCATCTAGCAAAAAAATAATGCTCACAGAGTAAATAAATGCCAAATTGGATTAGCTCTCTCCACTTAAGAAAGGAAAACTTAAAGCTAATTCACTAGAACAGGGGTTGGCAACCTTTTTGGTCATGAGATCCATAAACGCCACATTTTTTAAAATGTAATTTCGTGAGAGCCATACAGTGCTCACAGTGTGCGCTCCCGTAACAGCACCTGAAAAAAAATTGACTTTATGGCTCCTGCAGAAAGAGCCATATCTGGCCCTCAAAAGAGCCATATATGGCTCAAGAGCCATATGTTGCCGACCCCTGCACTAGAGGAATCAGGATTTACTGGTCTTTTTTTTTTAAAACCCTCACCTTCCATCTTGGAGTCAATACTGGATAGTGGCTCCAAGGCAGAAGAGTGGTAAGGGCTAGGCAATGGGGGTTAAGTGACTTGCCCAGGGTCACACAACTGGGAAGTATCTGAGGCCACATTTGAACCTAGGACCTCCCGTCTCAAGGCCTGGCTCTCAATCCAGCTGCCCCTCACTGGTCTTTTAAAACAAAAAATTATAAAGGTTGCACTCTGGAAATTTACCTTAAAAACTCCAAAAGTCACATTATAGTTCATGGTCCCTTTACTTTTTCAAAAAGTAATTTCTCACTAAACACAAAACTTTGGATTGCTAAGGAAAAGCTTAAAATTACCTTTAAATCCAAATACCTATCCAATTCTCTTCTTTTTGTCTTTTTAACTCTAATTTACCCTTGGCTCCAAAATTATATTTCTCTAAGCTTTGCCTGAAATGCCTTTGGCTTAAGACTAAAGCCACTCGGAATGCTAAGAGGACTTCCGGTTAAGATGGCGGCAGAGTAAGGAGCAGCTGCTCGATCTCTCCTGACCGAACCACACAGGACCCCTCAAGGGGAAATAAAAACGAGTCCAGAGGAACGAAGGAACCCCACAACAGGGCGCAGCATTGAAGGTATGCGGAATCGGGGCATTTCCAAGCTATAAAGGGGTGAAACAGCTCTCACTAAAACACGAGAGGAGGAAGCCCCTCCCCCACCCCCCACACTGCACACCTCGCACAATGCGCCAAGGCACAAGTGGGAAAACAGGACTGGGGCAACCAGATAATCACTGGCAGCCCCGGGGCTTGTACCTGTGTGCAGCAAGTTGAGGGACCCCAAGTGCTGGGGGCCTGCACGGACTTTCCCCAAGCGTCCACGTGGGTGAAGGCACCGCCTTGGGCTGGGACAAAGGCCTCTAAAACAGGGCCTTTCCCAAGCGCTGAAGGCATCTCCTCAGGTGCGAATAAAGATCTCCAGCCCACGGACTTTCACTACCTTCTGTGGGGGTGAAAGCAGGTCCCTAAGAGCATCTGCGCAGGCAAAGGCAGTGCCCTAGGCTTGAATAACGATCTCCAGCCCAGGCTTGGACCCCCAGTGAGGACCCCGTGCAGACCAGAGCACGGCTGTGGAAGCAACCCCAAAGACTGCTGAAGGAACCTCGGGCAGAGGGGCAGACCGGGAACTACCAGGAGGCCTGACCCCGAGGACAAGGAGACCGGAGCCCCCCTGGAGCTTGCAAGGCCCAGGCAGACCCTGAGTGCAAAGACAAAGCTGAAAAGGGGCGGGGCCAACAATGGCCAGCAATAAGGAAGTCCAGAAGAAAAAGACTATCAAGAGAAACTCTGGAACACTCGACAACTTCTACACAGAGAAAATCCAGACAACAGAGGAGGGAAAACAAAAATCCAAACCTCCCCCAAAAAATGAAAGCTGGTCACAAGCTATGGAAGAGTTTAAAAATGAAATGTTGAGGAAGATGAAAGGAATCTGGCAAGAAAATAACAGTTTAAAAGGCAGAATTTCGCAATTGGAAAGTGAGACAAGACAACTGAAGACCAAAAATGACCAGATTGAAAAGGAAAAACCAAAACATTAGAGCCAAAATCCAAAACATTAAAGCCGAAAACCAAAACATTAGAGCCGAAAACCAAAACATTAAAGCCGAAAACCAGTCCTTAAAGGCTAGAATCGAACATTTAGAAACCAATGATCTCTCAAGACAACAAGAACAAATAAAACAAAGGCAAAAGACTGATAAAATAGAAGGAAACATGAAATATCTCAATGAGAGAGTGACAGACCAAGAAAACCGGTCTAGAAGAGACAACTTGAGAATCATTGGTATTCCAGAAAAGGCAGAAATCAATAGAAACTTGGACTCCATACTTAAAGAAATTATTCAGCAAAATTGCCCTGAAGTTCTACAACAAGAGGGCAATATAGACATTGAAAGGATCCATAGAACACCCTCTACACTGGACCCAGAAAAGTCAACACCCAGAAATATAATAGCGAAATTGAAGAGCTTTCAAATTAAAGAAAAAATCTTACAAGAAGACAGAAAGAGACAATTCAAATATCAAGGAGCACCAATAAGGATCACACAGGATCTGGCAGCCTCAACGCTAAAAGACCGCAAGGCTTGGAATACAATATTCAGAAAGGCAAGAGAGCTGGGCCTTCAGCCACAAATCAAGTACCCAGCAAAACTAACCATATACTTTCAGGGGAAAGTATGGGCATTCAACAAAATTGAAGAATTCCAAGTTTTTGCACAAAAGAGACCGGGACTAAATGGAAAGTTTGACACTCGACCACAAATATCAAGAGAAAGATGAAAAGGTAAATAAGAAACAGAGGGAAAAGAAAGAAAACTCATAGTCTTTTAAGCTTGACTCTTTAAGGGCATAAATAAGATCTAATTATCTGTATTACTAGGTGGAGAAATGCTATGTATAATTCTCTGTAGTGAACTCTATACACTATTATAATATTCACTATTATAGCAACCAGAAGAATAATTCATAGGGAGAGGACAGGATACTAAATGGTCTAAGATGACATGGGGGGTGGGAAAGAGGGGAGGAATAGTAGGGGACACCAAGAAAAATCCGAGTAAATAAGAGACTGATGCTGGAAAGGTTATAGCTGATTGTAGCTAGAAAAAGGGAGGCTTCTCTCTTGTGCCCCAGGACTCTATCTATATCCCCAGGAACCAGGAGAACTCCAAGCGCTTTGGGGAGATGACAGACATGGCAGGAGCTCCCAACCTGGAGGCTTTGGAGGTATCTCAGGTGACTGTTCATGCCTCTGCCCCATTGCCTCCCATTCCTGGAGAAAGGGAGAATTCAGGGAGGCAGTGAGGAGGTTCTGACTGGAACTGGACACATCTCAGCTTAGGCTCCTGGGAAAACCGAGGAGAACCTTATTCCTTGGTGGATGGATTTTGTCAGTCACTAGAGGAGACTTCTGCATTTGTTGTGAGCTCTGTGGAGGACAAAAGTTGCTTATTCTTGTCCCCATTTTTCCCTCGCGGACATACAATAAAGGAGAGAATCCTTACTATGATGCATCCCTCATTCTGGCTGTGACTGATTCCAGAAATGTGGGTCTGCATATAACTGTGTACCTTATGTGAGGCTTTGAAGGGGAGGGTGAGTGACTCAGAGAAAAGGAGACTCGAGAGTCACTTCTATCCTGGTGGATGACAAGAATCTCATATCTGATCCATCTGCCTCCATGTCTCCTCTCTCCAATCACTCAATACTGAATGAATAAATAAAAACTGATTCATCTAAAAAAAAAANAAGTGGGTCTCACATGGACCTTTCTTTTATTCAAACTGGGCAAAAGGTAGATTGAACACATGATATTACAAAGAGTTTGCTGTAGTAATACATTAAACCAGGGTGTCTGAAAGCCAGCTCACACTGGTTCTTAAGAACCAGTTTTCAGTATGAGCATTTACACCTTATAAATTAGCAAACACTATAAACCAGAACTTTATTTATTGGTTTCTTTTCAGACTTGAGAGAATATGGAAAAGTGTTAATAATTCAGATTAATTTAAAAGTGTGTAATGCATTTTTCTAAAGAGCAAGTTGTTTAACATTTTCTAGCACAGGGCTGCACTAAACTAACCAAGGAAACAACCAGATATAGGGCAAGGAAGAAAGAAGTTTTAAGAGAGGTGATAGTGTCAGAAAAAATATGGCCACAATTAAAACAAACTTCAACTTTCATGGACAAATTGTATAGGAGATAATAAAATAAAATATAAGAAACAGTGGGGGAGGGTATTAGAAATAGGTGAGAGGCTGTTAAGTGGAAGCAAATAATTTTAAATAAAAATTATAATTTGATCACAAAAAAAAAAAAAAGACTAAAGCCACTCCTTGAGAGGAAAATTGTTGGTCAGTTTAAAAACGTTCAGGGTTTCCTTACCATTTAAAGCAAAGCCTTTTCCCAACAATATCTTGCCTTTCTATGACACAATGACCAAAAAAATGAACTTTCTTTACTTCAGAACACATATATTAAAATTAAAAAAACCTTACTCTTTGGAAACAAATAACAGCCTGACAAAAATGTGAAATTATAACACTCAAATAACAAAGTTAATACTTAAAATAAAATGCATCTCATTGCCAACATTATTAAAACATTCACTGCACTTGGTATAAAATATTTCACACATTAATTATACCAAAACTGGGAAGAAAAGATTAGAATTTTAAAGGTATGAAATTCTGCACCTCCCTTTGCCTCCTGCTGGATATTTCCATATCCAGATAGCCAGCTCCTTTATAAACATTATTTCTAAAATTTCTATCAATAGCATTTAGAAGAAATACATTAGACATACAATATAAGTAAAACTCCACGGAAAATTGAAAGGAAATCCAAAACTTAAGTTCTTTAAGCTTCTATGAGAAGCTCTTTCACAAAAATTTACAACCACTGAAACCTTAATCCATGGTATTTCAATTCATGAAGAAACTTTATTTTAATTGATTTAAAGCAGTTACCAGAACCTCAAGTGAACACTCAGGCTCCCACACTCCTGCTCAACTTCTAATTCAAAGCTTTCAACCAACCATTCACACCTCTGAACTATGCTCTCCTTGCCCTTACTTCTAGCCTAGGCACTACTTCACTCACATACACATGCACCAACCCACACTTATCCAAAAACCTAGCCAAGCTTAGAGCTTGTAGTCAGGTTGACTAGACTCTAATTTTGGCCAATTTATCTTGGGATCAGACTTTGCCACCATCTGCCACTTATCTTAATATTTGTATGCACCAGATCCATACTTTGAAAATCTATACTCTCTATTAGGTGGTTCCTGGGGCTACTGGCTGCTCCCCCTCTCCTGGGGCCACAGATATGATGTTCCCCATTCCAGAAGTCCCCAGGTGGCTCTGGATTCTGTGGTTCTTTGTGCAACCACAAACCACCACCTTAAAACCCCTTAATTAAAGAGTGGGTCACTCTCAAATACACGAGATTGAGTCCTTTTTCTGAGAGCCACTTACCTGGCCCCTCTGCTAACCGGACTCCTGACTCAACCCCAAATAGGTTGTGTGGGTACCTCACATCTTGGAGTCCTTGTTAGCAGGGCGGTCCAGGCATTGAGGACTTCGGAATCTCACTGGGGACCTCCATTTGTTGACTCTGAAAAATACATAACTATCAAATAGTCAACAAAACCACTCTTTAATTAAGGAAAGGGGTAACAGGGATGAGTAAGCCTCTACACAGAGCTGCACGCCACACACCCATGCAGAGTACAAGGATTGAACTCTGGATGCTCTGGGCCCTGAGTGGATTCTCAAGGGAACAGGGAACAAGTCCAAGCTTTGGGGTCTCCAACTTACAAGCTAGTTCTAAAACTTGGGGTTCATTAGATCTTACTAGGCTACAAGTTTGGGGTCTCTAGACTCTATGTCGACACTTCGATAAACATTGGATGCCTAAATTTAAAATTTTTCCCTTCACCACCCTCATCCCCATTCTTTTTTTTTCTTGCCTTATTTGATGCTGTGGACCACAACCTTCCTAATACTCAATTCTCTCCTGGTTCCTGTTAAAAGTTTGTTGCTTTCCCAAACATTCTAACTCGTCTCAGTCAGTGGCTCTTCCTCTCACTTTTGTCCTTTAAAAGTGACCTCTCTGCAGAGGAAGTCTCCTGGCTTCTCTTTACTCTCCAATATTTACTACATGCCTTCCAAATCTCTAGTTATCACTTCTAAGATGTTTACTCTAAAAATCTATGACTTCCCTACATCCTCCTCAAGCACTAGCTCTTCCACATTTCCAACTACTTGCTGAATATTTCTACCTATATAGACTTAGAGGTGGCATAGTGGATAAAGTGCCAGCTATGAAGTCAGGAAGACTCATCTTCATGAATTCAAATCCAGCCTCTGACACTTACTAGCTGTGTGACCCTGGACAAGCCACTTAACCATTTTTGCCTCAGTTTCCTCATCTGTAGAATGGACTGGAGAAGGAAATGGCAAGCTACTCCAGTACCTAAAAAATTCCAAATGAGGTTTAGGGTTGGACATGATCTCATTAAGAGTTAAACATGACCAAAAAAGGACTGGAACAACAAAAATTTCTCCTTATACATCACACTGGAAGTCTAATACTGAATTCCAAAGTTGCAATTTTCCTATAATTCAAATTTTGCTGGCCAGTACTCAGTCCTTTCTGCTCCTTCCTCTCTTTTGGAAAGGGAAAGAAGATCTCATCTATTTCCTCCCTAGGAATCTGTCAGAGTAGAGGTGTTGAGCAGCCCACAGGCCCCATGTTCCGATAGCACAAAGCCAGATTAAAATGTAATTGGGAAATATTTAGCCAAATAAATAAAAATAAAACAAAACAGATGATATTACATTTTAAAACTAAAAATCATGGATTTTTCTTAAAAGGAAATTTTATGATTATAAAAATAATTAATTGCCATGTTTACTTATTTATTAGCACTGATTAGCATGGTCATTGTTGATCTTAAATGAATAATTTCCCACTCTCAAATATCCAGTTCTTACTGATAATTTTGGAGGAGGCAGAGAGGTGATAGGTGAGAATAGGAGGTAAAGAGGTAGTGTGAGCAAAAACTTGGCATTCAGAGGAGAGGAAGGTCAGGTAGGGTGGTAGAGAGAACAATGGAAGGGAGTCACAGATTAGCATGTGAAGCAGAAATTAGAGATGTTTGCCACACGTGGAAGGAACAAAATGGTAAAAGCAATCCTAGGCAAAACAATCCTTTTAAGTCTTAGAGTTCAGAGTCAAATGCTTATCTTTGCAGATCACAATCTATTTTTGGCTGAAGATGGAAGAAAATGTTTATTATAAAGAATTTTGTGATTTTTTTTAGTATTTGAAGGACTTTTAGTCAAAAAGAGAAATGTCAACTTTTCCCTTGCATGGTAGCTGTCTGGTAGTGTTGTAAATTATGTATTTTCATTTGACTAAATACCTTGTGACACATTAAACATTTAGTTATGTTGTCCATTTCCTGAGTTTGTAGGCCTCCTAAAGAAGTAACTCTTTGTAGTACTTTTGGTTATAGTTTCACTTTCCCTGATTAAAGATCTGGTATTAAAACTACTCAGATAGTTCTTTGATAATTTTCAGGCTGACACTGCATCACTGAAATATTGTCTTATGCAGGAAATTATATGTTGTTGCTTTTATATCCAATAAGTTTTTATCACAGGTAAAAAGAGGTTAAGAAAAAGAAGATTCTTTAAAACAACTTATGTTAACGAAACTACAACACAAATGCAACTATCAACAATTTGGAAATAGGTCTTGATTAATGACACATGTTAAAACCAGTGGGAATACACATCTGCCATGGGGGGGAAGGGGAAGTTGGAGGGGGTGAAGGGGAAAGTAAGAGCATGAATTATGTAACCATGTTAACTTTTCAAAAAAATAAATATTAATAAATGTTTAAAAAAACAACTTATGTTAACATAATAAAAGTATAAATTTGTGATTGAAATTTAAAATTATATTTTAATTTTTACTTTATAGGAAAGGTATGTCATATCACATTCTAAGAGCTGTAAGAAAAGATTGATGCAAAAATACAAAATTTTTCAGGAGAAACGGAAGCTAGATTATTTATTTTCTAAAGTAGTTTAATTTATAGATACAGAATTAGTATCTCCAAATAATATAATGTAAAACACCGCCATGGAGTATACTGTTCAGAGTATGATCTATAATTAAAAACAAGAGAAGATAAATTAAGAAACTTTGAAAATAACAAAGTTTTTACAAAAATCCAGGAAGACAAGAAGTGTCAGCAAAAGCTGTTGAACTTCTTTGTCACAAAAAAAAAGCTAGACACTTTTCGTATTTCATTATTATGAAACACTTTTATGGAAAGAACAAAATTACCAGTCATCAGTGGAAAACAAATCAAATTTGGAAAATTGCCTTTTGATTACAGTTGATTAAAGTATGGATATTAGTAAACCAGCTGTATTTATTTGCACCTGTGACAAAAATCTTATTCTGAGAAGCGTCTGATATTCTTTCCCTTAATACTATGTTTGAAGATGTTTTAAAGAAAGCATTTCGACTTAGAAAAGTACAATCTTCCATTTTCAAAATGTGAGTGCGTGTGTCTATAGATGTGACAGCTGCACTGACAGGGAAGCCAAATGGTTTTATACCTAAATAATTGGCTAAGCTGAATGAAATTGATTCTGATAGTAAGTTTAATTATGTCCAATGCATTATGTACCAGGCAATGCTATGCTCAGAAGTGATGAAAGTAGTACATTTGCTAAAATTTAAGGAAAAAGTGAATATTATATTGTCTGCAGAGTTGAATCAATAATTCCTTTACTCTTAGAAACTGAAAATGAGCAGGAAAGTTCACTTTATTATACAGAAGTTTGCTGGCTTTCCTGTTATAAAGTTGGTTTTGTTTTTTGTGTGTGTGTGTTTTTTTAAACTGTAATCTTCTGTTAAACAGAATCATTACTGAGTATTACTTCTGCGGTAGAAAAGCAGTAAGGGATAGGCAATTAGGGCTAAGTGACTTGCTCAGGATCACACAGCTATAAGTATCTGAAGATAGATTTGAACCCAGGACCTCCCATCTCCAGGCTTAGGCCTCTATCCACTGAGCCACTTAGCTACCCTCTATGATAAGATTTTGAAGTGACTTAAGGAACTTCTCTATTAAATCAAAAATATTTTTAGGAGACAGATAGGTGGCCCAGTGGAATAAGAGCCAGGCCCAGAGGTGGGAAGTTTTGTATTCAAATCTGGCTTCTGATTCTTCTTGTTGTGTGATCCTGGGCAAGTTACTTAATCTATGTTGGCTAGCGTTATTGCTCTTCTGCCACAGAAGCAATACTCAGCATAGTAGAAGGTAATGGTTTGTTTTTTTTTTTTTTAATGGCTTTTTTTATGGCTTTAGAAGTAAAAAGAGAATCATTGGAATAATTTAATAATACAAACTAGTGTAAGGATTTGGCTTTAATTGTAGATATTAGAGGGCATTTACATGAGCTGAATTTAAAACTACAGGGTTGAAATCAGACTGTAAAGTTGATGACTATATTATATGAAGTATGACTATACTAAAATATTGAAGGTAAACTTGGTCCTTGAGAAAGGCAACTAACAATTGTGATTTGACTTATTTTCCTACATATAAAAGTTATTTAGAGTCATTTGGTTAGGGGTAGCTACATGGCTCAGTGGATAGAAAGCCAGGCCTAGAGACAAAAGGTCCTGGATTTAAATCTGTCCTCACACTTCCTAGCTGGGTGACCTTAGGCAAGTCACTTAATTTCCATTGTTTAGCCCTTACCATTTTTCTTTCTGCCTTAGAACCAGTGTTGATTCTTCTGCTGCTGCTTCTGGAAAGTAATGGTTTTAAAAAAAGTCATTTAGTTCTTGTAATGTCAGTAAAATATGCCTCAAATATTAAGAAATTATGAATTGAATTTGAAAGGATTTTGTTTTCTTTGATGATGAGAAAGCAAAAAGTAACATTCATTCTAAGATAGAAAATAAGGGTTTTATAAAAAAAAATGAAAAAAACCCTATATTATTACAAAAGCCTATGTGCAATTTATTGATAAGTTTCTGGCAAAATATGCCAAATTTGAACCTTCCTGTAATGTTTTTATGATGATTTTAAATCCATTCTCTATCAAAGCATAAAATTGTATGTTTCTTTTTATTTTTATTTATTATAAGTTTCTACCTGATTAATATGCTTATATGTGATATATAAAAAATACATAAATGCACATACTGTAAACTGCCAAAATTATGTTTCTTCTTTACATTAGTTAAATCTAATTCCTGACTTTAATTCAATATATTAAAAGAAAAGAAACATATAAATACGTATGGCTTTCTAAAGTCAATATGCAGCCCAAAAGCATAATTACAAACTGTTTAGAGGCCTAGTTTCCATTTGTTTCTATTTGAGTTTGATGCCACTAGCTTAAAATTAATCTTTTCATTGATCACTGCAATTTTCCAACTATCCCTACCTTTGAGAAGATTTAATCTGCCCCCCCACCCCTTATAACAATTAGCCCTCCTTTTAGCCTAGAGGCAAAATAGTGGTCCTCAGGTCTACTAGGTTCATTTCTCTATTTTTTGAAGTTTATGTCAGACTTTAATGTAATCAATTAGTCAGAGATTCCATTTAGGAATATTCCTAACTTTTAGAAAGATATTTGGTTCTGCCCTATTTAAATTGTATTTCAGCTAATCTGCCTACATTTGAAGGAATACTATTGGTGGTAGTTAGAGCCACTTAGAGCATCTAGATTCCCTTTCCCCTACAATTCCCTTAAAGGTACTGGAGAACTCTGGGGAGAGAAGTAAAAGGTAACCTATCTGGTCTTGTGGGGAATGGGTGAAAGGTGGCTGTGTGCATGTTGGCATATGGTCTTGATTTTTTAATTTGTATCCCTGATGCTTCGCACATTGCTTGGCACAAAGTAAGTGCTTAATAAACGCTTTTTCCATTCATTCCTCCATTTTTCACAGGGTCTTAAAACAAAATCCTCTTTCATAGAATCTTTTATAATTTTGACATATACCTGAGAAAAACCTTGTTGGAAGTCTTAAGAAAGCATTTTGCTCCAACAAATACTTTTTACAAAGTTTATTTTTCAAAAGCTACACTTAACAGTGGGATCTTGTATTCTCTATTTATGAGGGGTCAAACTTGAAAATGGGGCCACAAAATAGTCCCACAGGTTATATATTTAATTAGAAAACCACATATTATCAATGTTCTATTGTATTTTTATTTTTAAAAATACTTCCCAATTACATTGTAGTTTGGTACCAACCACTGAGTGTTATAGGCCACCATGGCCTTCTCCTCTATACCTGTTCTATACCCCCTCCTCATCTCACATCACTGAGGGGGCAGTTGGGTAGCTCAGTGGATTGGGAGCTAGGCCTAGAGACGGGAGGTCCTAGGTTCAAATCCAGCCTCAGACACTTCCCAGCTCTGTAGCCCTGGGCAAGTCACTTGACCCCCATTGCCCACCCTTACCACTCTTCCACCTAGGAGCCAATACACAGAAGTTAAGGGTTTAAAAAAACCAAAAACAAAAAAAAACCAAACATCTCACATCACTGAGATACCTTGCTCCTCTATCTCCTTCATTCCTATCTTACATGAAGAGATAGTTCTCTTTGCAAAAGGAAATCCCAAGGCATATACTGATCTGGCCTTCTAGAGCACTGCCCTGTCATCTTCACTCTCATCTTTTATATCAAGTCTATTAGTTGCTTCCTTGCTATCATGTTGTTGGTCAATCATTTTTGGGTAGTGTTTATCTCTTTGTGATCCCATTTGGGATATTCTTCTTGGCAGATATTGGAGTTGTCTGTCATTTCCTTCTCCAGCTCATTTTTACAGATAAGGAAATGGAAGTAAACAGGGTTAAGTGATTTGTCCAGGGTCAAACTGCTGGTGTCTGAGATTGGATTTGAACTTAGGTCTCCCTGACTTGAAGCCCAGAATTCAACTCACTTTACCACCTACCTATCCCTTGCTATCTAGAAACTCACCCATTTCTCCATCAAAAAAATCCTCACTAGATTTGTTCCTCCTGTATATCACCTATTTCCTTCCTTTCACAGCTTGAGAATACTCTTTAATAGAAATACTTCCACTTCCCTTCCTCTCACAACATTCTTAAATCTGGCTTTCAACCTGTTCAACTTAAAACTACTATCTCTGAATTTAATCATTATTTCTTAATTGACAAATCCAAAGGCCTATTCTCAGTCTGCATCTTTCTTGACTTCTCTGCAGCCTTCTAGTCAATCACTTTCTTCTCCATAATAAGACTGGCTTCTCTCTAGGTTTTAGTGATACTACTTTCTCATCCTTCCTGAGTTTGCTGAATCTTCATTCAGGCTACACCAGCTACCTGGTTACTCAAAGTTTCTTTCCTGGCCCCTTTCTTCTTCCTCTAGACTATTTTGCTGGTTATTACTCAAGGTTCACTCCTGGACCTTTTGTTCCTCTACTAAAATATGCTTAGTAATCTAGATCTTAAAGCACATCTAACAATGCATGTTACCTCCCCCACACTCATTTTATGCACTTTAATAGTTTCTTATTACCTCTAGGATCAAATAAAAGATCCTATAAAGATTTTTAAAGCCCTTTGTAACCTGGTCTCTTTCTACTTTACAGGTCTTCTCACACATTACAACTCTACTCCACGAACACTACAATGGCCCCCTTGCTCAAGACACTTCATTTCTCAACTCTTTTGTGCCTTTTCATTGACTGTCACGCATACCTGGAACACTCCCTTATCTGTCTTCCCTAAAGACTCAGAAAAAAGTCCACCTTCCACAAGTTTTTTTCAGTATTAATGATAGTGCTTTCCTGGATTATCTGAAATCCATCTTGTATATATTGTTTTTACATAATTATTTGCATACTTTTGATCTCCCCCATTAGAATGTGAATTCCTTGAAGGCTGAGCCTATTTTTGCGTTTCTTTGTATCTCTAACATTTAGCACAGTGTAGGGCACATAGTGAAGCCTTTATAAATGCATCACCAGAAAAGTATAGGTAGGTCACTATTGCTGGAACACAGAGACTTAATGTGTAAAATGTCTGGAAAAGAAAATTGGGGACAGGTGGCAAAGTACTTTAATTGACCCTAGTGGGAATAAAGAGGCACCACAAGGAGATTGTCAAATGGGGAAGGGAAGGGAAAGGAGAGGGGGCAGGTCTGCAAAAAATATTATGGAAAGGGAAGCTAGGTGGCTCAGTGAATAGAGAATGAGGCCTGGAGATTCAGGAGGTCCTAGACTCAAATCTGGCCTTCAGACACTTGGCTGTAGGACCCTGAGCAAGTCACTTAGCCCCGGTTGCCTAGCTCTTCTGCTTTGTAATCAATACTTAGTACTGATTCTAAGAAGAAGGTAAAGATTTAAAAAAAAAAAAGGAAAGAAAAGAAGAAAAGTATTGTGGAGTTAGAAATGAAAAGGCTTGGCAACTGATTGGACACAAATGAAGAGGATTTTGAGGATGCTATACTTGTTCCTATGAAATATTAGAACACAAAAACAGGAGGATTCTAACACAGTGGATAGAACCTCTGAAGTATTCATGGGTTAGGACAACCACAAAATATGTACTTGAGGTTTTTACTCTGTAACATATCAGAAATGTACTGTGTAAAGAGTAAAAAGGGGTTTTGATTGGGTAAATATTAAAAGGTTGGCCAGGGGATTGAACAATTATCAGTCCCCAATTAAAGAATAACCTCAAGTTAAAATGACTTTTATGGAAATTTATTTACAAATGAGAAGAGGAAGTAGAAATAAGGAAATAAGAGAGAGGATAAGATAGGATAAGTGATCTAACACAGTAGGTAATTTGCTCTGATCCCCTAGTTCAATCAAGGTAGATCTAATTAACCCTCAGCAGAGCCAGAGGCCTGAAGAGCCTGGAAGGCAAACAAAGCAAAAGCTTCAGCCACAGAGTCTCTATTAAAAGGAAGTTCCTTAAGAGAAATTCAGGAAGTTTCAGTCTTAACACTCACCAAGTGGAACAGTCTCACTAGCTCCAGACCTCCTCCAAGTCCAGTCCTAAACCAGAAGAGCTCCTTCAGGTCCCATTCACAAACCAGAAGAGAGGGCCCAGCTCACTGAGGTCTCTTTTTAAAGGGGCCTCTTTTGCATCACTTCCTGTGGCCTCCTCTTAGTTTACGTGTCTAATCACAACAGACGCTTTTCTTAGGACTGCCCAGGAGGCAGTCAGTAAATTCTGATTTGTTACTCACTCTAGCATATGTGGGTCACAGACCACTGAACTTGTGTGCTACAGGAAGATGTTTTAACCTTTGGTGATTAAATCTAAAGATGGGCAGGGTAGATTTAATCTCATTATCACAACTGCATTCAAAGACTCTGAGAGCCAGAAATCAACACATTTAAAAAATCAAATTGAAATGGTATTTGAATTTATCTTAAATACTTTATTGCTAACAGATTTTATTTATAAAAAAATAATTTTTCACTTTGCCCTTTCTAATTTTAAAAGGCATAAACATTTAGAAGATTATATATGTTGCTGTGAAATGCATTTTTACATTATTAAACCATATTTTCCTAACCTTTATTATAAAAGATCTGAGCTGTCTGCAAGGTACCCTGGAAAGGATGCTGGATTTGAAGTCAAAGGAAGTTCAAATCTCAGTCTTGTCATTTATTACCTTTAGGTATTAAAAAAAACTATTTTCCGAGCCAAATAACAACAGAAAGTATTACCAAAAAAAAAAAAAAATACCAAGTAATTAGAATTATTTTAAACACTGGCTTAAAAAGCTAAAGCGAAAATGTTAGCAGAATAGAACACACTTGACTTGGAACACATGATTGTTAATTACATTCTGGGGGGTGGGGGGAAGCTTAGGTGACTCAGGGGATTGAGAGCAAGGCCTAGGGTCCAGAGATTCTGTGTTCAAAATTGACCTCAAACAGTTCCTAGCTATACAACTCTGGGCAAATCACTTAAATCCCATTGCCTAGCCCTTATCACTCTCTTCTGCCTTAGAACCAATGCACAGTTTTGTTTCTAAGTGAGAAGATATGGGTTTAAAACAAAAGAAAACAAAACACATTCCACCTTCCATTTTCTTGAGTAAGTTAATACTATAATTCTTTGAGGCTAAGTCTTCATCAGAGACTTAATATTCTGTGGGAGCTACTTGCCTTTAGAAGTCCATAATTTATGTTTAAAGTGGAAGGGAAAAAAATTAAAATCATTTAAGCACTCTTCAAACAACTCTGACTTGTACTGCCTTTTGCTGCTTCTCAACTTCTCATTGGTATTTCATATTTAATCAAATTATGGTATATTACTATGTCTTATCAATAAGTCTTACCTTGCTTAGATGATCAATTCCTAAAGGGACTGTGCAATATACATATAAATTTATGACTATGCTTCACTTTTCTTTTCTCAGGCCACATTCTTATACCCCATATGACATATACTAAGTACTTAAATACTTAAGTTTCTTTTCCTAGTACATTTAGACTTTTAAAAATAGCCAACAACATGAAAATTCAATTGAGACTTTGCATATGTATAATGGATATTCAATTATTTCTATCCATTTAAAATGTGCTGTTATGCTTATAACTTGTTTCAATAAAGTGTACTTCATTTAATCATTCAAGTGTTAGAATCAAAATTACATTTAGAATTCATTTTGAAATATGAAACGTTCATATAAACTCTTTTTTGGGGCACATTTTAAGAATTACCAAACAAGATTGTAATTGTGTAATTTTTAAATACAAAGAAAAATGAAAATGGACTCAATACAGAGAGCTTTACAAAAATAAATTTTTATTAAAAGCTGTAGAGTCTGAGCAGGAAGACAGTACAAAGAATGTAAACAATGTAAACATCACTACGTTCAGCTCAGGCTGATTGTACACTGGAAGAAGACGACACAACTCTAAATGCTAGCGATGCTCTAGGTGCTTTTACTAGCAAGACACTGTAGGAGATTATATTGTACACAGAAAAATTGTCTACTTTCAATTAAGAAAAAGTAATTTATCGAAGTCTATCCCAGCGCCAAATGCTAGCATCATCACAAACAGCTATAAGAATACTGCTATCTCTGCTAAAACTGGTTTGTCTAATGGCAGCAACACATTTTGGATGAGTAAGTGTTGTACATCTGTGGAAAAAAATCCAAAAGCCATGGCTATAGGTTATAACAGCACACATAATAGTGGCAGTAGCAATCATCATTAATTACTGTTATTCTCTATGACTACAAAATGAACAAATGCCTCAGAATCAAATAAAAAGAATTAGAGAATCACTTTATTCTAACGTAATTACTTTTATAGTTAAAATTAACATTACATAAAACTTAAGGGAAATTGTCAATTAAAATAGAAAATAAGTTTAAAAAGTCTTTATGTAATCAGTTCAACAGAAATAAAAGCAGGTCTTTTTAATCTACCAATATTGGTTTAGTTAATAATGCCCATCTGAGGATATCAAATATAAAAGTCATGTTAAAGATAACAACATACTATTTATTTCCTGCTTCCTATTTTTCAGTATAAATTGCTGGGAAGATGAGAATAGGAATAAAACATATTTAATGAATACTTACTTGGCTTTATGAGGGTCTTCTACTTCTAAATCCCAAACATAAAGTTTGCCAACTTGATTGCCCAATGCAAGCATCTGAAGAAATTATTGGAAATATGTAATTAAGAGTTTCTAGATTTAAAACATACCAGAAAAGCATAGAAACCCAGACAATTTATGGTTTTCATATTGAAGGAAAACATCAGCACTTTCCTATGATTGTACTTTAAATAATCTCAGATTCTTTACTTGGACTGCCTATGATATAGTTAATGTTAAAAGAAGAATGGTAGCAAAAACTACACAAAGTGCTTTTTTCAAACTCTTAAGTGAAAAACATTTTTAAGTAATTTGTTACCAACAGTTCTTAGCAAACTTCTGATATGTTTAAATCACTAACATGTTTCTCATTTCATCCTCCCCCTATTTCCTTTTACCCATAATACTTTTTCAGGCAAAAGGCAGACAATTACTGAAGAATAAGCCTTTAATCTTTTGACACAATAGTTTAGTAAAAGGGATTATTTGGAACAAAACTTAATACCCAACTGCCAATTTCACTCATAATAACCACTGCAGATGTTTTGTTAACCCATAGTCAACACCAAATATCCTCTGTAGGTAAAGAAAAGAAAACCAATCCACATACCCACATGGACATTCTAGATAAATAGAACAGAGGCACAATAAAATACAACTTTTGCTGTAGTTTTCTAAATATAAATCATTTAAAAAGTATAAAAATAAAATTATTTTACCTTCTGCCAGAAATCCATTGAAAATCTCATATACCAAATATCACACTGACTATAATCAAATCGCCCAAGAATAGTCACATTTGATTCACTAGGTTTAATTTTGTCTATTTCATCTTCCATTTTGCCAGGTTTCCAGCACACAATGGCATTTTCACAAGACTGAAGTACAGAAGGATAAAAGGAAAAATATTAAAAGCAGTTTATTTCCAATTATTACCTCAGTTAAATTTAGAGAAATATAAAATTTTTAAGTGGAAGGGAATTTAGCTAGTTCAATCTCCCACTCGGAGCAAGAATTCATTCTTTCTATAGTTACGGCAGACTAAAGTAGGAAATATAGAATTGAACTGATTTTTAAATTCTATCATATGCCTCAGAACTTAAATCATCTTCAGATACTTTTCAAAGCACTAGTTTCTCTGATATACTATAATGGCTATTTACTAGTCTGTTCTAAGCCTCTGATAATTCTCCAAAGCCAAATATCAATAGGCTTTTAAAATATCAAATAAGTTTTTTAATAGGATAAATTATATCTAGTCTTGAAATAAACTGAGTGGAAGCAGCCTTTCACAGTTCCCAGTGAAAACAGTAACACTTCCTGATTCTATTTTAATACTCATTGATACTCACTATTATACCACTTTATACCTTTTCCTTTGGAAATATCAGTTAGATCATCACAAATATGTACTAATCCACCTGTGGTACTATGCCAATTACTTATACAATAATACAAAAAACAAAACAAAAAAAAACATATTTTTAAGACTTTGCTTAAAATAGTTAGGATCTTAAAATAGGAAGGTCTCAAAGAGATTCCTACAAAGGGGCTGAGAATAACTAAAATTCAGTGCTCTCTAATATTTTCTAAAATAACTTTGCAAACTTGGCAAGATACCTAAAAACAGATAGATAAAAGAGGCCCACCAGAAAACTTTCTATCACCATTGACAATCATCAAGAGTAGTTAAAATATAAAATCTTTGCAAAATCAGATGTTTGCCCTTGGAAATGTATTTCCAATTTTCAGGCAAAGAAAAGAAGAAAGGGTATATATAATTTGTAAAATGCTAAAAATTGGTCAAAATTTAAACTAATTGTATTCAGGTGGCAAATTCCCTAAAAAGGAGCCCAGACACACATAAAAAAATATAATTTTACAATGGCTACTATACCTTAGAAAGTATCAGATCTCCTAACCATCGCACACAATCAACATAATTCCTATGTATGTCTCTGGTTGAAAAGTCAGGGAAATGAACTTTCTGAGAAATAAATGGCCTGCAGGAAGAATGGATATGTCAAAACTCAAAAAAGGAGAACAGCAGAGGCACACTCATTGTTCACTGTTTAGAATGTAAAAGTATAAAATAGAAAACACAAAAGGGCTGCTGATTTCTCTTTGTTATGGCATTCTCCAATGGCTAAGTACTTCTTCCTTTTTACTGATGGGGAGTTAAGTGTTATTAGTTATTTTCATGATCAGTTTTTATACTCTATTCATTTTCTTTTTTCACATCAATATTTTTTAAACCAGGCTTGAAAGAAGTAACTTTAAATGTATAAAGAAAGGGCAGGTAAGTGTCTCAGTAAAGACTGAGAGCTAGGCCTAGAAATTGGGTTTAAATCTGCACTCAGTCACTTCCCAGCTGTGTGATCCTGGGGCAAGTCACTTAACTCCCTTTACCTAGCCCTTAATACACTTCTGCCTTGGAACCAATATAGAGTATTAATTCTAAGATAGAAGTTCAGGGTTTAAAAAAAAAAAGTATATGTGTATAGCAAATAATGTATCACATCCCCTTTGAAAATGATCACTTAGGATTGTCACCATAGTCTAAGAAACTTTCACTACTTAAAACATTTCAGGAACTATGTCATCTTTTATAAACATGGCAAATCTTTCTCTTCTTTTTAAGCCTAAATTAGCTTTAAAATGCCCCAAAATGTTTGAGATATAATGTAGTTACAAATATTATAGCTAAAAATTTACTTTTGCAGCATTTTTAATAGACTGGGTAGATTTACTTAGAGTAATAACTACTATAAACAAATCCCAGCCAGAGATTAAGATTCCAAAGATATAACTATTCCAAAAAAACAATTTCACTTTAACAACCATGAATGAAATACCAATTCTCTAAAGTTACATTTATTATTCCTTTTTTAGGTTAGATTAATGTAAGCAAATCAAGGGTAGACTTTAACTCTAGCATGGAAGGGAAGAAAGTTTGCTTCATATTTTTACACCAAAAAAACTAGGCCTTGGTTTTTGGTGGTTTTTTCAGTTGTTTAAACAATAGCAACTATTTTTTTGCTAACTAGCTGTGTTAACTTGTACCTGTAACTTTACCTCTTAAGAATTTTATTTTCTTCATCTCTAAAATGAGATTTTCCCAATAATACATGTAGCTCTGTGATTCTATGATTCTTTGCTTTGATACTACATGTCAAACATAAAGGCAAAGTCTATCTTCAAAATGCTTTACTAAGAGTTGTTATATACAAAAATCTGATTAATGGATTTGGCTTTACATACTTTTGTTACTTGTTAAAATTAAGGTAAATACTTTCAGGCAAATAAATTGGGGAGTTACTCTTAAGTATTCAATGAAAAAAGACCCAAAACAGAAAATGAACCCACAATTCTAAGTGAAAATAATTTTTCCTTTATTTCATGAAATATAATTTGTTAATATTTCCAGATTAATTAACTAGGAAGGTGTTGCCAGTTACTCTTCAGTTCTTTGGTTCTGAATTAAATGAGGTTACAGAATTCTTTAGGCCACTAGAAAGTAAGATTCCAAAACTACCTGATAATCAAAGAAAATTTAAATTCATGTTCTCTAACACTTTTAGTTCTTAATAAGACATTGTGTAAAAATGTAATGCAGATATAATAAATGTATACTCTCTACAATGGAAGAATCAAATATAGTCTTTTTTAAGGTTCTGAAAATAATTTAAGAAATTCTGACAAAGTAAAGGTCAACCCTTTCCCATCGGATTTACTATAGAATCTCTTCTGTTTTTTATTTGACACACTCTTTAATGAAATGGGAGATTTGACATGGGGCAATAATGTTATAAATTGAGACCTAAATATAAAAACCACAGTTTTCATGTTGTATAAGCAGCACATGGTTTACAATAAGTATGCAGACATAATGAAAATAAAGCTTTTTAAAGTAGAATTGGAAAAACTTCTTTTGAATAACTATTTCCAATATAGGTGCAAAGTCTTTGGATGCTAAAATTAAAAAGTTTACATAATACTTTCTCCTCAGACCACTGTTAAACACAACTTTTGAGATTTTATTGAACATATAACTGATAATACTTTTAAGTTTTTGAACTGCCATTAACTGTCTCCTATTTAAATAAAATATGGTAATATGAAGGTCTTTTCCTTTATTAAAAACATATAAGGACAGAAAATTGAGTATGATCTCCAATTAAAATAAATAACATTTTTATAAAGATGAAAATAAATTCTGACAAAATAAATTGAAATGGGGCAAAAAAAAAAGCGAAGTAAAGGCAAATTAATCCATTAATAAATTGTTTTTAAAAATCACTTTCCAAATGTGATTATTTGAAAAGTTAAATGATTCTTTAAAAGTAATAGCTATCTTTCATACTTATAATTATTTATTTTGCATGGCAAGAGTTTTGTTTTTTCTTAAATAAAGGTCACAAATATTACCTGTTAGTTTTATTTGGGTTATAGTCATAAGAGTCCTTAATTGCATTCATCATTCTTTTTGAATTGATCCTCCAGAGTTTCAGAGAGTGATCCATTCCACAAGACATTATTTTCTCACCAAGAAGATCATAGTCCTATCAGTAAACAGTTTAAATCAAGATAATGAGTTATAGTACCAAGTTATGCCATTTATCTAATTTTGTCTGTGAATATTCAAAATAATATTAACTATAACAAAAATGGCTATAGGAGCCGGGGAGGACTTTTTCCAATTTAGTCACAAATTACAAATATACTCAATAAGTGGCCATTCAGCTCTTGCTTGAAGCCTTTAAATAAGCTTTTTTGCAACTTCTGTTCTCTGGGGTCAGGCAAAACAAGTCTAATCCCTCTTCTACTTAATAGTCCTTCAAATAATTATACACAATTAAAATGTTGCCATCCCTAATATTTCCTTATCTCCAGGTTAGTCATTGAAAATTCAACTATTACTTCAACTGACCCATATATGGCATAAACTTGAAATCCTTCACCTTCATGGTTCTCAGTAATCTCTTTTACACATTTCCTTCACCCTACATAGTCATACCAAGTTCAGGAGGCACTTCTCAACTCCTGCTGGCTATTGCTCTCTTAAAGCAGTGACCCCAACTGCTTTGGTGGCTATGAAATAATGCTAATGATCCTATATGAGCTTGTAGTTTTTTACCATACGACCTCTTTTAGACAAACTGCTGCCCAGCCACAATTTCTACATCTTATACTTATAAAACCATTTTTTTCATCCAAATGTAAAACTTTACACTTTCACTTTAAACTTCATTTGTTATATTCAGCCCAACATTTTAACTGGTCAAAATGTTTTAAAAACTAACAATATCATCCAGGAAGCAAACCTTTATTTAAGTGACAACTATATGCCAGGCACTATGCTAAGCCTTTTACAAATATTATCTCATTTGATCCTCACAATAACCCTGGAAAATAGGTGCTGTTATTCCCAGTAGAAGACAGAAGTTAAGTGACAGAATCACATAGCTAGAAAGTCTGAGGTCAATTTGAACTTGAGTCTTCCTTACTCCAGGCCTAGCACTCTATCCATTACAATGCTCAGCTGCCTTTAGCATCTAGGAGTACATTTTCATGGTCAATAGCATCTGGTGCCTTAGTTATTACTTCTAGCTTTGTCATCTGCAAATATGATAAGCATGCCACCTCTGTTAACCAAGTCATTAGTAAAAATATTAAACAAAATAAAGTCAGACATTGATCTTTGGGATACTGCCAAATGAAGACATTCTTCTGAGTTTATGTCAAATCATGAACTTGTAAAGTCTAGTCATTTACCTATTTCCAAATCAACATATTTGCAAAATCATCTAGCTCACATATTTCTACCTTTTCATGATAGAAGAACACTCTAAGGGACTTTATCAGATGCTTTGCTAAAGTCTAGGTAAATTATATCTATAGTTCACCCCTGAACAACTGAGTAAGGAAATAATGTTAGTTGTTGCATGACCTGTTCTTGATGAAAGGCAGGCTAACTCTCTGTGATCACCACTTTTCTTGATATTCACCAGTCTCTTTTGCTTAATTTTGAATAAATTAAATCTAAAATAAAACTTTTTTCTCACGGGACAAGAGTCTTTTACAGAAAGAAGTAAAAAATGTACTTTCGTTCATTTTTTCATCTGTCATATGAGCCCGGCACCAGTGAAATACAACTGTGTAAGACTCCAGTAGTCAATGTTTAACTATGAACAAGAAAGAAGGTGCAAATAGGACACAAAAAAATTCAAAGTAAAATTCAAAAACTTTTACACTTAGAATCTTCCATTTTCTTCCTAACTAAACATTTTTAAAGTTATGAGATAACCAAACTGACTGATATGACTCAACTACTTTGCTTTTCTTTCTCATTCTAGTGGATGGAAGTGCTAAAGAGATGTCAAATGGCCATGAAACTACATTCATGAGCAATGAGTCAGTGAATAATTTATTTCCAGCAATCTGCTATGAGACCACATCTTTATTATGCTAAGTTTACTGCTGAGATAATTGGGGGAAATTATCATATGCCTCAGTTAAAGGTTTGCTTTCTGAAATTCAGATGAGGTATATGAAATCAACATAACTTAGCATGCCATTAATGATTACTGCTAGAGAAACAACAATGCCTGAAAAAGATACACAAATTATTTTGTCCAGGGCATCTGCACCTGGACAAAACAGCCAAAAGAACAATCTTATCAATACTAAAAGCTAGTTTTAAAGAAAGTAAAAGCAATAAGTCTCCTAAACAACGTATTTAATGAGAACTTTAATTCAGAATCATTTTTTAAGCAAAAAAAAATTTATGTTAATAAAATCTTTTTAAAAGCCACTGGCTAAAAAATAAAGCTGTATATCTTTTTTTATAGTATGAGACTACTGCAAACATAGTGACAATTCATTAATTTCAGAAATAATTTCCAGGATAATCTTTCCCCTTAACTCAGTTAAAAAGCAGGCAATTTAGGAACTCAAGATTTGAGAATCTTGCATCAATTTCCTTCTATCACATTTATTTAATTGTACAACCATGTTATTTTTCAAAGTAACAAGTGATGTGACTAAACTTCGAAGGGGCTTTTTTTCCCCTTTAGTACAGAATGTCTAAGTTGATAAACTACAAAAAGGAAAGAAAAACTTTTAAAGCTTAATCCTTTTTTAAAAAAGTGCTATGTTCTTAAAAAGCTGCAAATAGTACCTCTCGAATTAAGTCTGAAACCCAACAATGTCATATATACATATTTTTAAATGTAAATTAGTTTTTAAAAAAGAAATACACCAAATTTATAACATGACATGCTGGTCTCAGAGGTGAAAGAAGTATGTCAAAACATGTAAAGTTTAAAAGTACAATAAAGAAAACGTCTAGATGTCTTATTACCCACCCAAACTTCATAGGGAAGTTGCGCTATCTGCCCAAACCTGTCCTCTTTATCCCCAGGCTGCAGTCTACAATTTCAGCATATCAAACTATCACAATATACCTTTTTATAATCCTGATACTTCTGAAAGTTTGTTTAAAGGATCCTGAAAAATGAGGTTTCTCTTGCTAAGCAAATAACTATCTCTTCAAAGAATGTTATGCTTCTTAAAATTACAAGATAGAAGGATTCTTAATTGGACAACTCTCAGAAATCTCATGATATTTCAAACAGGACACTTTACTACTCAGAAAAACCAAGCAGTGCTCCTTTTGAGAAAAGTAATTTCACACTGTATGCTAAAGAATCAATCCAGTGAGAGATGTCACAGGTCATTCTAATCCATTAAATGAAAACTTTAGTTCACAAGCCTTGCTGCTTTGTTTCTAAGCATTTTACTTAGGAAAACCAATACCAATAAGGCATTCATCCTTACTTGGTAGCTCTAAACTTATGACTCTTGATTTAGGGTGATAGCGTGGGCTCTTCCATTTTGAAAAAATTCCGTAGTTCTGTTGTCACTTCCAAAAAAATCTTTTATAACTACATACAATTTGCATTCTAGAGCATCTGAAGTTGAGTTCCTATCTTATAAACCCAAGATAGGGACATTTATTGTGTACCTGATGTGTCCTGCATACACCAATCTATTTTATTTCTCATATAAACAATGGATGAGATAACTAAAAGAATTATGCCACAAAGTAACCAAAATTAAGTTAAAATCACATATATGAAAATTAGATTTTTTTTAAATTGAAAGCCATTTAGAATACATTACACCAATGGATGAAAAGTCACTATATCCCTTCTCTCCCAAAGCCATTCAATTAAGATTGAATTCTCTCTGAATAAACTTCTTCATCCAAGCACATAGGTGCCGGCTATCTAACTGATACTATTAGAGCAGTGATGGACAAAGTACAGCCTGCCATCCAGATGCACCAACTCCCCCACCACCACTACCACACGCTACATTATTCCTAATCTGAAGAATACAATGAGTGGGATACAATACAATGAAACTTTGAAAGAGTTGCCTTAGAAACAGACTGACAGATGAGCATTTCCTATCCTTTGGGCCCCTCTTTAAAAAGTTTGCCCATCACTGTATTAGAGAGTGACCTGGGGCACCAGAGTTGTTAAGTGACTTGTCCAACGTTACAGTCAGTATGTGGCAAAGACAAGAAATGAACAGAGGTTTTCTGGACTTCTAAGTCCATTCTAAGAATTTACTTCTAAGGTCATTCTCTATCCATTACACCTATTCTATAACCTCACAGAAGATAAAAATGAATAAGCTTATTAAATAACCTATTTTTTTTTGTTTTCCTTCACTGTACTTTCAAGATATATCTTAATGTAAATGAAGAAATACTACAAAAGTATTTGCTTCTTTCAGTCAATAAAATTATATTATATTATGGATAAGTGAAATGATGGCCTGAAAGGATGTATCACAGAAACCATATGCTTTCTTTTAAGAAAAGCTATCAAAGGTAATTATTCACAAATAAATTTCAAATTCACGAGTAAATAAATCACTGCCCTGTGGCTTTCTACTTACAGCACTTAAAACTTCATCTCTGTGCCCTTCTACACCTCCAAATATTGCAACCAGTGTGTCTGTCTGGATGTTCCACAGTCTCAGAGCATGATCTAGTATAAATGCAAATAATTAAGATAAACCTTTAGCATTCATAGTTCTGGCTTTTCAATCCTATCTTACCTAATAACAGGCAAGAAAATCTTAAGCTACTTACCAAAATAATTTAGATTTGCCATACACTCTCCTTATACAGTTAAAGAATACTTGAAAAATAGGAATTAAGATTTTATGCTCAAAAACTTTTTCAAAATTTGTAGAGTAACACTGCTTTTCAATGTCATCATAAATTCTAAAGAATATGAATAAATTTAATCATAAGACCAATATCTAATGCTTATTTATTAAGCCCCAAGTTTATTTTTAAAGAAAGTTACTTATCAACTCAACTGTTTTGAAGTACAAAGGGAAGAATAAAGTTAAATCATGTTTGTGAGCCAAGATATTGTTTAATGCTCATAACTTATGAGAAGTTTCTTCAAACTTCTTAGATGTGCTGTTGGTATACTAGAAGAAATCGTGTATAGTCATTTTATTAGAAAATAGTAAAAATAATTACACTTCTTGTCATTTTAGATGTTCTTCATCACACGGTTATGCTTATATTAAAAAACAGATGGGAATAACAGGTATTAAAAGAGATCTGTAGTAAGCTGAAATTATAAATGGCAGATGCCATCACACACAGCTTTGTAGGATACTACTCTTCATATTCTAAAATCATAAAATTATTTCAAATACTTTAAATGTTTCATTTTCTTTTAATATGAATGCAAGAAAAGTACAATAATGCTCTAAGTCAGAGCATTAAAAAGATATTAGGGAATGTCAAGTCTATCTTTGATAGCAACAATGTTAAACAATGTGTATCAATAGTCAACTCATGTCTCATATCAGATTTCTATTACTAGAAGATCTCAAAATTAACATTATTGGCAAGCTTTCAAAATAATCCATTAAATTTTCAATTCACTTTGAAAATTTTCTTTGATAAAGTAAAAAAGTGTATTTTTTACTTTAGATATACAAATAGAGAGAAAGCTGGTTTGAAAAGTTGTGCTATTTAAAACAATTAAAACATAATCTGTGTTTCACACTGAAGTACATTTGAGCCCAGGCACTCTTGCCTGTCCACTCACCACTGCCAAGAGGGGAGGTGATGAAAAATGTATTTCTACTCCTTTTACTTCTCAGAGGTGGTGACATGTAGTACAGTTAGGAACTGGAGAGTCATAGAGGCCTAAGGCATGAAACATGCAAGCATGCTTCACATACATGTGTACTTTACATAACAAATTTCTAAAAAGTTGTTTGCAAATTGAATCATTTAAAATTCATTACAGTATTGTTTCACAAACACTTTTAATCTGTAGGTCAGTTGAGAAATGGGTCTATGAAAAGAACAGGCCACAGAAATGGAGAGAAAAGTGGGATGAAAATATACATGAGCATAGACTCTCAAGAGTATGAGTGACTCAGTTGTCTTAAGAAACAAGGGTTGTGAGTCACCAACTTCTATGAACCCATGATGAGTTTGAGTGGGTTCAGACTTAGGAAAAGAGACAAGGATCATTGGGAAGGAAAGTATAATCCCCTGAAAGTCTATAGTGCTAGAACTATGTACAATGCACTGTCTAATGACATTTTATGGAAAATCTTTTGTAAATCAGTCTAGATCATTCACTATTCTAGAAGTTTTGTAAATATATATTTTCAAAAATGTAAATCAGTCAGATTATCATAAGCAAGGCATATATATTATGCCTATATGTGAATTTAAAGGATTAAAAGGATCTTTGGTTAGCCAGTTTGTAAAACATAACTTTTTTGTTTTTATTCCCAACTGTTTTAATATTTCTAAGATTTTTTTGGTATAACTTTCTACCATAATTCCTGTTCAACTACTACTAAGAAGGATCTTGGCTTCATTCACATATAAGTAGGTCTTAGAAAAAAAGTTGCTTTTCTTACCTTTGCTTACTGACAAGAGAAGATTTGGATCTCTTGGATGAAACTTCAGTTCATTAATAGCATTTCCATGGCCAACATAGTGCTAAAATAAATTTTAAAGATATAGTTCATTCTCCTATGACAAACCCTCATCTCATAGCGCTATAAATCACTTTCATTTTAACTGACTTGGGTACTAAAATATCTTTCTGCTTACATGGGCTTCATGTGATCCTTTCTAAATCTGTGTCCAAGCACTTAAAACTGAGTGGAGCACAAAATTTTAAAAATCTGAGAGGGAAGACAAGAGGAAATTTTTAAAAGAAAGGAAAAAAAAGAAAAAACTGTACTTTGTTCTTCCTTTTCTTTAGTACACTTTTTTCCAGTCATGACAAAAATATGAAAGACTAAAAACTGGGAATCCTATGAAATTTCCATAACTAGATAAACATGTACTACACAAATAAAACACCCCTTTAAGAATGTAGAAATTCACTTCAACTATGTGTGTTAAATACAGTTTTAAATTACATTAGGCCTATAGACTCTTAGAAAAGTAAAATCATTCTACCCAAGGCCAAAATTTCACTAGTTACAAATTCTGCATGAGAAAGCTCCAATGAAAGGAAAATAAATTTATGTTTTTAACCTGCAGCTTACCTTTATGCATTGCATTGTTATAGGATTAATTATCCTAATTATGCCTCTAGATCCAGCCACAGCTAAGAGAGGATGGCTTGTATTGCTATCATAAGTCCATGCACAAGTATAAAAGTTTTCATCAGCCTAAGAAAAAGTACTGTTAAGGAACACAACTTTTAAAAACACCACTACTTCTAAACATACTTATCTATGAAAAAAGTATTATATATATTTTATTATTTGATTCAAATATACTAATATGTCATAGCTTTATGAGTACCTTTTATAAATACTAAAATCACTCAGTTAAGAGCATAAGGTTTAAAAGTAACAATGGTCCAAAAAAATCTAAACTAACCAAAAAAAGCACATTTCTCCCCCATCTAATTTCCTATTTCACCTTAGTTGCAAATGGTGCTAATGCTAACTTACGTAACTATTTGTATTAGTCAAATGTGTAATAATTAATAATAGCTAACATTCATAATGCTTTAAGATTTGAAAAGTGATTTATTTACACTAAAAGATATTCTTAGTGAAAATCTAATTTTTCTCCTGTTTTAGTCATTACCAGTATAGGGCTCCTACTTCAAACATTAGAATATGATCACCCAAAAGCCTTATTCTTTGTTATAAGAAGAATCTGAAGTATAGATTTGGCTGAGAATTTTTCAATTATAAAATGCTATGGTCAGAAGGAAGGTTTCAACAATTGTGGTAGAGACCTGAGGTTCTTCCAACTTCACTATGCCGATTATAGGATCTTTCTATGACCATTAATTATGTAGTCCTTTTTTCAAATATCTAATTAAGATTTAGGAAGTCAAAATTCAAACAGAAAAAGGAATGAATTTGGAGTCAGAGGACTTAGACTCAAAACTTGGTTTTGCTGTTTACTTCCTGGTGTTATTTTAACCTACCTAGGTCTGTTTCCTTACCTGTAAAATAAAAGTTCAATGACTTCAGCAATTCCTTCTAGCTCTAAATCTAGGCTAGAAACTTAAATTAAACATACAATCTGAGTTTGAGAATACTCCTCTAGATAAAACTCAAAGCCAGGAACAAAACTTTGAAATACTAGGTATTTTTGAAATCATCCTGCTTGTAATGCCAAAGTTTTTTTTGTTTTGGTTTGGTTTTTTTTGTCTTCATTTAAAGAAAGACTTTTCTTAAGATCACAAACAGCAAACCAGGAATATATACTGATTGATCCTTGGTGTGGCCTATAGATGAGACACCTAGTAAGCAATCTAAGGTAGTCTAAGGTTCCTTTCAACTCTAAAGCTATGCTTATATGTTCTCATCCATGATCTCATTATAGATGGAAAGGGTCATCTTTATATACTAAGGCCAACATTTAGCATATAAGTTGAAGGACTTGGGACGTATTTAGCCTGCAGAAGAGAAGGCTCAGGGAGGATGTGATGACTATCTTTAAAGTAGTTGAAGGGAAGAGGAATTAGGATTGGTCTATCTGGACACAGAAATTAAGAGACAAAGGCAGGAAATAGAAGTTGCGAAGACAAAAAGTTAGGCTAGATATCAGGAAAAACTTTGTTAACAAGAGATGTCTAAAACTAGAATGGACTAACTCAAAAGATGGTGGGATCTCCCTCCCTGGAAGTCTTTTAAGGATAGGAGAGACAACCACTTGTCAGGTATGTTATAGTGGAGGTTCTTTTAAGGAAGGGATTTGACTAGATTGTCCTTAAAGTCCTTTCAAACTCAAATTCTATAATTTTTACTGATTTTTAAAAATTATTTCATTGAATTAAGTATGATGGTGATGGCATGTTTCTAGCAGTACCAGATCTCAAATTATACTACAAAGCAGTAAATATTTGAACCATACAGTATTGGTTAAAAAAGAGAGGTCAATCAGCAGAAAATATTAGGTATATGACATACAGAAACAAATAAACACAATGGCATTTTTGACATATCCGAAGACATCAGTTACTAGGGAAAGGGCTCATTCAATAAAATTGGTAAGATCAGAACTGCTATTTAAATACAAATGCTAACATCAAAGTCTGAGAAATGATGCAAAATGTTTGTAATAAGATACAAAGAATTAATTGAATCTGAGGGTCAGATTAAATGTGAGGAGACATTTGGTTTCACATGTATAGTTTCATTCTTGGCAAACTGGATTCTCAATGTATAAATTTTCACACACTAAGAATAGAGGAGGTGCACCAGAACTAGAGCAATGGCAGCTGCAATTGAGGAAATGAGCGGTTGTAGCAGAAAGACCCCTGCCCTAAGAGTGAGGAGTCCTGGCACTAGGCAAGTGAAGCTCCCCAAACATTCCTATTGGTAAAACCTGTGGCTCTTCCTGCTCTCCCACTTTATGCTGTTGCTGCTCATTTTCCTGTTGCCCTAAAAGAATAAGCAGATAACTATTTAAAGGCTTGGCTTCTGTTTAAGGGATGGTTTTTTTAGCGTAATGATTAACAACTTAGAAGGAACCTAGTAGGTGCAATAGAAGAATTTCCAATAGCAGTGCAACTATCTTTTTGTTTTGCTATAAATCAATGGATCTTCTCATACCTCCAAGACACTATTTTGAAACTATGATCAAAGAGGGATTAATTCTTTGCTAAAATTGAGGCAGACATCCTTCAGTTCATGTTGCAATAACTTTTTTCAAATATTTAATGACTTTATGGTGGTTTAATAGAACAGAATTTTGCTCAATTATTTTATGTGTAGTTGATATTTAATAAAGAAAAAGAAATTAAAAAATATAACATCTTCATTCTGGAAAATTCCAAGGTAATATGATAACATGTTGAAATTACTATAACTACTGTCATTTTTTTAAAAAACTAACCCAGTGTTTTGATGTAATTTAAAAAAAAAATTGCCTTTCCAAAATAACTTGCTTTTAGTGTCGATTGATATTCAAGTGAAAAAAATCTTTCATAAAGTCCTACTGTCATTCCTTATCATGGTGCAGTGGTAAATATGGGTTCTTGAAAACTTTACCAGTTGGCACAGGCCTGACAAGTCTTATTATGCTGCAAATGCTTTGAGTAAGGTGCCAGGAGCAGACTGAGCTTAGTTTAACTATGAATTAGACCCAGAAATAAAAAGGAAATGAATAGAATGGATGGTTTTTATGGAAATTGCAATATTCTCATAAGGTCTCTAAGCTTCTCTCAGAAACAAAATACTATTGTTTTAATATTAATATTCTACCAATAGTAATAAATGGCTTTAAGTCATGGAACATTATAGTTTCCAAAGAATTAAGGATAAATAGTAGAGGGCAAACAAAAAGGTACATGGCTGGTATTTGCTGGCTATAATTAAATATACATGGAATAAGGAATTTCAAAGAATGACAGTAAAGGATATTATAAAAGAGCTGAATGTGCTGGTCCAAAGAAGATAACAAGGGAGAACCAGTGGAAAATCCCTGCATTCCACTGATATCCTCAAGATGTCAGGAGCAAGCAAGAAAAGTCTCTGTCATATTGCATGGTGCTCTAAGGGTGAACTTACCAAGGGACATATAGAATGGGCAAGGATAGATGGGCTTCAGTCTGAATTATTAATATCTACATTGATGAAAGCAAAGATTCACTTGAGTACTAAATATCTGAATACTTAAAAAACAAGGTAGTAATTAAAGTTTTTGAATAGTGAAAAACAATAAATGGGAGAATTCTGTAAATATTGTAACTTGAAAACAAATAATTTTGAATTTTCAAGGGCTACGTATTTATTATCTTTACCAATGGCTAATGTATAAGCATTAAACAAATCATATTGAAAAATCACCTTAAAACTCATGATGAAAAATGCTATACACCTCCAGAGAAATATCTGATGGAATCTGAATACAGATCATAGTATGCCTTTTAAAACCTCTTTATTTTTCTTTTTTGGTCTGTTTTCCTTCATAACATGACTAATCTAAATATGTTTTGCATGACTGCACATGTAAAACCTGTATCAAATTGCAAGAGGGAGGGAGAGAATTTGGAACTCAAAAAATTTAAAAATAAACGTTAAGATTTTACATGTTAACTGGAAAAAATATGTTAAAAATATTATCTATGAAGAAAAAAGAAAAAACACCTTAAAAATGACAAGTCATTAAAATTTATAAACCATATATAATGATTCACACTGTGAAAAAAGCTAAATTAATGCATTAATTTATTTACGTAATCAGTGCATAAAGATAGTCACAGACAAAAAAAAAAAACAAAAAAACTGGGCTGTGTAAAATCAAGGTGCTATCCAGTCCAGTATTCTACATGATTATTAAAAATGGACTTTCTTGTTGGAGGGCTAAAGATGCATTATTTGACATAAACGCAAGATATTCTATTATTTCCTTAATAATCCAGTAGTTTTTGTCCTTCATACATTTAACTTCTTTTTTGAACCCAGTACTATTTTCAGCTTATACTCCCTTCTTGGAGGTAATGACTTTTTAAAGTTCCTTACCTTTCAGCTTAAGTTATTACTTTGTTTTAAACTTAATTCTTTCAAGTTTCAAGGAATAACCCTTAAAATCTAATACACTATTTAGTGAATGTCTATTTACTTTTATCTATATCACTCTCAATTTTTAAAATCAGCTATATACCAAAAGCCACAACTTTCATCTTTCTAAATGGAAAAATCCTAGTTTTCAGACTTTTAAACACAGCAGTCATTGACTGCCCTCTCTTAATCATTTATAAAGTGTTTTTTTCCGTAATACCTCTCTAATTCAACTAAAATTTGGAAGCACACAAAAAAGAAACATGCACACTACTGAGTGTGTGGAAAAACCAAGTTTTTGTAAAAAAATGGAATGTTTCTGCTTTATTCCTAATGAATTTTCAATGATCAACATTTTGAAGGTCTTCTGGTAACAATATTAGAAACCAAAAGCTCCAAAAGTCTACAAATGATTCTTAGATTTCTTTCTTGAACTGAAATGTTTCATAGTCTACTTTTAGAGTAGGCACACCACATTTCCCTAAGTGGATTTGTCTGGAGTGAAACTCATATGCCACTTTTCTACCTACTCACTCAATCTCAAAAACTTTTGCTACAGTTTAGTTCCAGAACCATTTTACGTTTTTTTCCCCATAAGGATTTTTACTATTTAAGTAGGAAAATGGAAGTGTTTGCATAGTGGTAGTTCTCAAATTTTCTGGTCTCAAGACTTTAGACTTAAAAACTCTTGAGAAATCCCAAAAAAAGAGTTTATGTACAGCACATTTATCATGTTAGAAATTACAACCTTTTTTTCTAATTGTGAAAATAATATTCACCTCTGGAATCCCTTGAAAGACTCTGGGGGACCCCAAAATTACACTGAACTACACTTTAAGAGCCACTATTTTAGAGTGATTAAGCATAGCCATAAATGCTGTTTTATAGCTTTAAGAACTGTTAAAACTTCAAGGCAATCATCACTACTTAATAAGCCACACATTATTGATCTTAATACAGAACTCTATCATACCTAAGGCATTTTTTCACACCAATGCTAACTATATTAATGAACCTGCTGTTTTGAGTCCTCATGTAGGCCAAATTAAAATCAAGTAACAAGGCCAAAGAAAAATGTAATACTTTTAATCCTGCATGATCTCTTTTCCCTTCTAGCCTCCAGTTCTTCCTCTTTTCATTCCCTTACACAAACTACAAAAATAATGTTCCTAAGTCACAGGTGTGATCATATCTCTCTCCTACTCATCTTCTCACTTTTAACATCCTCTATTGCCTTTTAGATAAATATAAAGTTGAGAACAAAAAGCATAGCATTTTTCATCTTTGTGAACCCAACAACCAGCATATAGTAGGTACTTAGTAGAAAAGAATGTGATTATCAATCAAAAATTCAACTGATTCTTCTGAAGACTTTTCCAATTAATTCTATTTTCAATTTCTCTAACAATATCATCTCCTCAGCTTACTGATCTGGATAAACTTCAACTTAGAATCATGAAATGTCAGAGCTGGAAAAGACCCTACAGGCCATCTACCTATCACTACTTAACTCTAAGGCTATTATGCAGCAATCTTTTCTACATGAACATACATCCAAGTCTTAATCCAGCCTTTGACTTCCAATAGCTTTCAAGCTTTTCCTAAAGTATTTCCTTTAATACCTATCAAGTAGCCATATTGTATGATATGGATACTGTTATAAAAGTTTAGCGAAGGTAGACAAAGAGAACAGAAGAGTTGAATACATATGCTGAACTCAACTATCTATACTTACTAATGTGAGAATAACCTGAAATAGACAAATACACAAAATTTGGGAGTCAAAAAGGAATAAGGAAATCATTTTCCAGGGAGGAATAATATGAGCAATAGCTCATCTGATCATAAACTTTAGAACTGGAAGAGATATTATAAGAGGTTATTTAGTCCAAATTACTCATTTTACAGATAAGGAAATTGAAGCCCTGTGACTCCAAATTCAGAGTTTTTTTCCTCCATAACAAAGACAGGAATGAATGAGCTATGTTCAGTGACTGGAAGACCACCTGAGGGTTTATATAGGTGATTAAAGGGAGATAATGTTAGGCCAGGCAAGCAGAGGTAACTTACAGAGGGCTGTGAATACCACACTAAAGAATCTAGGATGATATTCAAATACTTTATCATGAATTATTAATGCCTTAGATCAGTGATAGCAAACCTTTTAGAGACCAAGTGCCATGCTGTGCCACCCACCCCAGACAGGAAGGAGAAAGCGCTCCCATTGGGCTGCAGTGCAGGTGAAGTGAAAAAATGTCTTTAGGCATGGTGGAGAGGGGGAAGAGAGCAGCAGCTCCACCCTGAGTCCCTCTGGCTTTCTAGTAATACTCTGGTAGATAATGGGTGCATGTGCACACAGAGAAGTTTCTGCGTGCCCTCTCTGGCATGAATGCCATAGGTTTGTCTGTCACCATGGCTCTAGATTATTTAAGAAGGATGGAGGCAACAGAAACTTTTTCAAAGCCTCCTGGATCCAATATTCACAATATTATTATTGACCATTTTCAATCAATCAACAAGCACTTATTAAACTCCTAATACAACCCAGGTACCTGCTAAATACTAAGGAAATAAAGACAAAACAAAACAGTTCCTACCTCTAAGGAGTTGGTAGCCATCAGGAAAAGAAATAAGTAAAAGAGTAAAATGGGTAGAAAATACAGATATTCTGAGTATTATGATAGTAACTAGTAAGGTAACACATTAGTTACTTTCTATAGGCTCTTCTCTAACCCACCCCCCAAAAAAACAAGAAAAAAGAATTATGAACTAGATTTAGAGTAATTACCAACTAGATAAGGCAGCAGCCCCAAAAGGCAACATCTTTATGAATGAACACTAGGGAAGTCTAAAACTTAAAATGCTAACTTTAAGCATTTTAGTCATTAGCCAATATATTTATTTGGCGTGGACTCTAGAACTTGTGTCTGGGTCCATCTTAAGGGTTTCTATCCCAATCCCCTGCATATACTATTGCAACACTCCTTCCCATGACCATTGACTCAACAATCACATGAAGTGGAGAGGGAGAGCTTCTAACTGGAGCTCGGCCCAAATTATAGACTTCCAAAACTGTAGAGCAGGGGTTGGCAACCTTTTTGGCCGTGAGAGCCATAAGTGCCACATTTTTTAAAATGTAATTTCGTGAGAGCCGTACAGTGCTCACAGTGCACACTCCTGTAACAGTGCGCGCTCTTGTAACAGCACCTGAAAAAAATTGACTTTATGGCTCCTACAGAAAGAGCCAGATATGGCTCGAGAGCCATACATTGCCGACCCCTGCTGTAGAGACTCTGCTTAAAAACCCTCCACACCTACGAAGAAGCACAAGACAATGATTCAACCTAGTCACAAGAAAAAAGGAGAATCAAGGGAGGGTTGGGATAGAGGAATCAGTGTGAGTGTGGCTACTTTAGGTCTAAATGGGAATTAAGCACAGAGACCTAAGTACCAAAGAGCACTCAGAAGGGAGACCTAGATTGATGAACCCTATATTCCTCAACATGGAAAGACTGAGGTGTGGGATGAGTGTGGCCATCAGCAAACTGGGATAAGTCAGAAATTTGGGCAACCAGTAAATATATAAAAAGCCTGAAACACCAAAGACTTAAGAGGAAAAACCCACTATTAAAATTCAGAACACAAGTAGATAAATCAACTAAGAGGATTCAAAAACCAGAAGGAAGGAAGAATACTAAGTCCTTAAAGAGATTAAATAATCTAATGCCTGATGAAATCCAGAATTCTGTGGACTCCCAAGAGAGAATAATAAAAAACTCTGGTAAGGCTCAAAACAGAAAAGAAATTCATAGAACAGGAACAAATATAGATTAGAATTTAAAATTCTCGAATTAGAATCTCTTGCCTCTGACAATGGCTACACCGTGGCAAAGTCACACTCTGATACTATTCCTCTTCTGTAAAATATAAATAAGGATACTCATAGTGCACCTGTCTCACTCACAGTGTTGTTGGGAAAAGAGCAAATGATAGAATGTTTGTAAAATCCTGTGCAAACTTTAAAACACTATACTAATGTCAGTTATGTTATGAATCTAGTAATACAGGGAACAATAAAGTTATGGAAGAAGAGCACAAAGAGAAATTAATGAAGATCAATGCAAATTTTAGAATATTAACTTAGAGCATTTTTTTTGCAAGGATGATGTCCTTATTTCAAGTCAATACACATATCCACAAAAAATATAATGTACTTTAGAGAAGGATACATCAGCATCCACATAAGACTGTAATAACCGGATTTCTCCTTGTGAGTGACATTCATATAGTGTAACCTGATGAAAACAAAATGAACAGCATGTTTAATCTTGATAAAGAAGTTTATTCTGTAAGTTTTAAAGAAGTCTATTTTAAGAAAACATATTAAAACACTATAAAAACCATTGCTTCAAAACAGAATCTCTATCAAGTCTTAAGTCAACAATTATAGTTTTACTTCACAATACATGTGATAAACAATAAGATTTTTCCCATCTTTCAAATACTTTTTATAAATCCTTATATAATTTGAAATTTGAATAATTCTGCTTTTATGCCAAATGGAAATAATCAGTAAACTTTCTGGTAGCAAATGATGAACATTAAGGATCTTAAGTATACTATCTCTAGAACAGGATGGACTAGCTGATAGATTAGTAACCTCAGAGTCAAGAATCTGTATTTAAATCCTACCTCAGGCATTTACTGTAGGACCCTGGAAAAGTCATTTAACCTTTCTTGTGACTCACTTTCACCACTTTATAGTATTCATAGTACCCAGTTTATAGGGTGATTGAAAGGATCAGAAGAGAGAATTATGTAAAACATTTTGCAAATCTGAAAGGGCCAATATTATTGGCCAATATTATTCAAGTTTTAAAATATGAGAACTTGACAAAGATCCTATATATAACTTATCACAGTTCTTTTAAACTCAGTGAGTTAGCCACATCTGTATTAAGTACATAAAAATAATGTACTCCTTTTTAAGATAACAGTTTAATTATGTCACAATACAATTCTATCCACTTTATTTTAGAACATATAAACAACAGAAACATCGATCATTTTAAACTAATTCCTTTCCTCTACTCATAACAACTAGCACCAGGATCTTTTTCTTTTTATCTCCCAAATATAGAACAGAGCCCATTTAATCATTAATTGATGGATTAAATTCCTTTGTAGGTTAAGCTTCGAAAAGGATAATTTTTAAAGATGCCTAGCAAAATACATGATCAGAAGTTGACTTTTGTCAGTAATGCAAGAGGCACCATGAAGTAGACAGACAGCTGGCCTGGAAAGCCTGGATTATAATTCTAGGTAAGTCACTTAACCTCTCAGTAATCTAGGCAACTTTCAAAGACAATTGCAATGTAGTTGCTAAGCTATGTGTAAAGGGAGTTTCCTTATAGGGAATTCCCTATACCAATTAAAAAACAGGCCTAGAATAAAAAAATTTCTATGATCAATTGAGCAGGGCACAATGTTTTATCCATCCTAGATTTTACAAAATGTTTTAAGTATCTTTAATATAAGTGATGACTATGTTTCCCACAAGCCAAAAGGTACTAAGTAGCCTCATTCTTTGCTTGAAACTATTTTGTCTCTGTATCCTTTTTAAGTTAAAAAGAGTTAGAAAACCAAAGGTAAAAACTGAAGTTGAAAAGGCATGCATCTTATTTGCAAAGCAGAATTTTTAAATGGCACTTCACCCCATATTATCAACTTTAGTGGTGAATCTTGGGAAAATATATAAATTCTGAAACTTATGTCAAGCAGGAAGAACCTAGAACAGGTATAATGAATGAAGCCTCAGCATCTATGCTAGAGGAATCCCCTTTAAAGGATGGCCAAGATCTTTTTGATATTGCAAAAAAATCTCCTTAGACAATAACCAAGAAGCATCTATCTTATATCAAGTTTCACTTTTTTAGAAAACAGTAAAGAATGAACCAAGAATAAAGTTGTCTATTAATATTTTTTTAAAGTAAACTCATACCTACTGAATAGACTTAAATAATGAGAAACATCCAAATCCATTCACTTAAGAGCTTTAGTGTTTTTATAACCAAACATAATAGTATCTTGCATGAGAAACTGGGAGAAATGTTTGACTAAGCAATTTTAATTTGAAAACTTTTGGTATGATTTATTCATGTTAAGGAATTTAAATGTCCAACTGTAGTTTTTTTTTTTAAATCTCAGATTATTTATACAAAATTCATTATTTCAGAACCATTGTACAAAACCATCAAAATGGAGTAAATTCCTTGAAGTCAAAGGTCATTTTGTTTGTCTTTGCATCCTCAGTGCCTAGCAAAAGATATTAATTTAATAAATGTTTAATGATTTAATAAACTTTTTAGTCATCTTAAAATCTTTAATATCTGAGCTGAAAAGAAAACATCTTTAACATTATACTCACTCTGTTGCTCCCTACAGTTGCAAAAACTAAGGGATCACCTTCCTTACTGTGCCAATTAAACTGTACTCCAAATAATGGTTGGTTGTGGTCTTCCTATAAGTGAAACAAATACCATTAGAAAAACTAATATAGTTTAGAAACCTAAAAGGTAAAAAAACGGTTATAAATTACCTTCCCCTTTAGAACTTAAATTTAATATTACACATTAATTGACCTGATGAAAAACAGCAAGTATTTTAACTATATACCAATCTTACACATTTCTAAATAGTGGGTAGATTAATAGAATTAAAATATTCAAAACCTCAAAATATGCAATGGCTAACACTTATACATTTATCCAAAATACCTGAATATAGCTTATATATTTGGACCTAAGTTCGAAAGACATCTAAAAATAATATTTTCAACTGCATAAACTGGGTACTTTTTTTTTTTTAAAGAATATTTTCCCATGGTTACATGATTCATGATCTATGATCTTCCCCCAATCCTGAAGCTGACAATTTCACTGGGTTATATATGTATCATTTGTTTAAAATCTGTTTCCATGTTATTCATATTTGCAGTAGTCATCCTTTAACATCAAAACCCTGACCATATCCCTGTCGAATTATGTGTTTGATCATATATTTTTCTAATGCATTTCTGTTTCCACAGTTCTTTCTCTGGATGTGGATAGCATTCTTTCTCCTAAGTTCCTCTGGATTGTCCTGGGTCATTGCATTGTTGCTAGTAGAAGTCTGTTACATTCAATTGTACCAAAACTGGTTACCAAAATTTATCATATTACATTTTTCAGATTGTAGAGTAGCACCTATTTTCTCTTTTCTCTTGTAGAATAAAAATCTAAAACAATTCATAGATTTCTGGTGGCCATGAGCTACCAAAATTAACAATTTTGAGATTAGGAATTAAGAAACACATATATGACCAAAAAAAGGTTTACTTCAAAAGAATCATTACTTTCACGAAAACAAAACAGAAGACTTAAGTGCATGTAAAAGGAAAAAAAAGGGTTATCAACTTGATTCACAAAAGCTTTGTGGGGAATTAGGAGTTTACTGGCAATATAAAAGTTAGTTTTCTCCTATTCATTTTCAGGGTGCTTAAAACAGTAAATTTTTGTGCCACTTCATAAAGAGAAACTCAACTTTCATTTCTTGTCATCTGGAAAGCAGCCATTTTAGTTTCCTAAGCACTTAAATATTAACTAAAAGAACCTAAATAAACAGCAAAAAATAATTTTCAGAACTGCCATGTTTATAATAACACGTAGAACAAAGCATAATGATCATTTTAATGAAACAACTTAGTCATTCCATTTAGAAATTATACTTCCAAAGAAAAGTAGTTTCCAAAAAAATTAGTCACCATAAATTTTTATACTCTTGCCCTAAGTATATTAATTAGATACTAAGAAATTAAAGCTAACCTAGGTTTTAGCTTCATAAATTTATATAATTTAAACTATTAAAGGGGAAAAGAAGAGGGAAAAAGTACACAGAATTTAACCTGAAAAAGTTAAAGGAAAATTCTATTGCCATGCTGATGACAAAAATTTGGTCAGCCTGAGTATAATAAAAATACCATCTATTCCTACAAAAAGAAGCATTTGAAAATAATTGAAATTGAAATTCTACCTTGCCCTTTAAAAACATACAGACGCGTACATCAGAAATCAATGAAAAAATAAAATTCTATACAAATTACGCCATGGTTTAATGTAGGCTGACTCAAAATTAATGGATCATGGTCAGTCTTTTCAATTAGCTGGTGCCAGCAAGTAGGGTTTTCAAAAAATAAAACATCTTATTAAAAGAAGGAAACGGCCATTCTGAGATAACATTCTAATAAATGCAGCCTAAGCTAGAAAATACGCATTTTATTTTCAAAGTAATCTTACTTTGATAGGATGCTTTGAATCTAAAACATTAATCGTTACAAAATAATTTTCAAATCTATAATTCAAACTCATAAGGCTGTACTTTTCTTCCACATACCTTGAGACTATTTACACATTTGAAAGAGTATTTGCACTTCTTTGACTTCCATTTTCCCTTTCCCCAACTCTTCCTTCCAGGGGCATTTGGGGTATTTGTTGGAGTATCAGGTCTTTCAGTGTTAGGGCCACTTTCTATACTGATAGCATCATCCTGCAAAAGCAAATTAGGAAATATAACTAAAAACTATAGCACTGTATTTAGAAGCAAATGTTATTTCGTTTTTGTTGTGGGGCTAATCATTCTTAATTCTTCTTAAAGAAATAATTCATTAGCAAGGTTTGCAAAAAGGGAAAGAGATCTCAAATTAAGTTTAAAATTTGCCCAACCATATGAGTGGAAAAGGCAGTCCAAGATAATGCAAAGGTAGGTACTGGGAGTCAGGAGACCTGGCCATGCTCTAGCCCCAATTCAGTCTTTTAGGTAAGTCATCTAACTTTTCCTTATCAAACTCTCTATATATAAAATGAATAAAATAATCTAGACTCATATTTCCCAATTCAATCAAATAGCAAACCAGTAAAATAGCTAAAATTTCTACCTAATATTTCTCTATAGCCACAACTCAGGATTAGGGGGTTAAAAACAAAGAATCAAAGACACCAGGAGTGGAAGACAAACACAAGAAGAAAAATAGGAGTTAGTTGTAAAAATTCAGTCTTTAAGTCCTATAGATGGTTATTAAGTCTTTGGTAAAAAGCTGCTACAGTTATAGTTCATAGGCTTATACTTCAGAAACATATTTATGACTGAAGCCTACACTGAGTACTCCTGGTGTAACTTTCTCAAATTAGGATGGGTGAATATAAAGAATGTATCAGATATGGGAATAATAAAATTCCCGAAGTGTGGTTAACAAGGTAACATCTCTTCTAATTTCTTAAATTTTCCTTCGAGCTCTTCTTTAAGTGATTCAAGCTTTACAGAAATCCTTGGTGATTAGAGCTCATGTATATTTATTTTGAGGGAAAAAAGAGTGAAAGAACATTAAGAAAAATGAAAAAGCTCTGATGGCATTCTGGAAGCATTCAAAACTAAGTAAAATCTGCATACCCTTAAAGATTGGGGTTTGATTAGACATTGAGTAGTAGTCTTCCTTCTAGAACAAACTTAAAGTCTCCCCAGAAAGATTTCTCCCTTTTCTTTAATCTATAGAGGTAGCTTCCTAACTGCCCTTGATATCATAGTCCAATGTCTTAAAAATCTTAATCACTATTAAGTTCTTCATAACATCTGAGTTTGTTCTTTGTGATACAATTTAAGCTAATTTTGTTTCAAACTTTCTCAGTATAATTAAGCTAAAGCTTCTTTTCTCTAAATTAAAACCACTGAAAATTTCCCTCTGGTGATCCTAAAATTGAGATTCCCAAAGTTGCTTTTGTGAGATTCACAACACTATATCCCCCAATTAAATGGCTATCATGAAATACTCAAGATAAAACTAATTTTAACTTAAATATATGCTATACAAGCATCTTTTTCCCCCAATGATGCAACTCATAGGATATTAAATATATAACATGTTTCATTTTGGACACCCTAATTCTAGGAGAAAAAAATAAAAATAAAGTTTATTCTTTAGAAGGGGATGAAATTTGAAATTTTCAAGTTAGGTACATAAGATAAAATAAATGATACTCTTCCCTGAATATTCCCCCCTTCTTTCATTTTCATATATCTAAAACCTATCATACTAGTCTCTAAATTCTGAGGGTTGGACTCTTGGGCAAGGGCCTACAATAACAAAAGCTAATATCTCATTAATGACTATATATTAAGTAAGCAAACATACCTTTTCTAGACTTGATAAATAATACTTCTCACATATACATGTTTTTCTACTATTTTTCAAATGTATGTTGATGCTGTTGTAAAAATACAAATACATTTAAAGTGTTACTGAACTCATACATAATGACAAATAGCACCTATCTTCTGCAACAACTACTATACTGAGGAGTGTCGGTGAAACTTTTTTACATTGACAGGTGCCCAATACTCAGAAGGATTAGAAACCACTGAGAAATAGGATTTGTCAGAAATTTCTTTGGCTAAAATATCCTGTAATTAGTAGCTTGGCAATTTATAGAACCCCCTCCCCCTCTGCTATTTGTTGTGTCTCTAAAAATCCATTTTTCTTCTAGTTAAGTCAAAATCAGAATCATAGATCTAGAGATTGAGTGGCTCTCAAAAGTTTAAAGACCTGCTCAGTCACTATCTACTGCATGAAACCTTTCTTGATCTCCCTACTGCTAGTTCCTTCCCTCCCAAACAACCTTGTATTTAACTACTATAACTTTTATTAACTTTACATGTATATATATATAAATATATATACACACTGTATATTTTGCATATACTTGCCTCTGTCACTAAAATGTATTCAATGCGAATATGAATGGTTTAACTTTCTGTGTACTTGTATTGCCAAATAGTACATCGAGTGCCTAACACACATAGGCTCTTAATACTTGCTGATATTGATAATTTAATCCCTTCATTTTACAGATGAGGAAAACTGAAGCCCAAAGAGGTTATAAATTCATCCAAGGTCACACAAAAAATAGCAGAAAAAGAACATGCATAATTAACCCAACATCTTTTATTTCTCTATAAGGCAGTAGTCAACTTGATTATTTTTATTTGTTTCTATAATCTTGACTTTTCAGTAGAAAAAGACATAGATTTGAGACAAATATAAAACATTTCATATTTATTAATATTTATTCAGGATCTTTTATATATGTCAGTTGTCAGGGATAAAACAACTTCAAGGAACTTACTTTCTATTCAGTGGAAACAACAGTGACATAAATAATAAATGGATGGGGTAAATTAGGAATGGCTTCTTGAAAGAGGTAGTGCTGGGGCCCTGAGGCTTAAAGGAAGTTATGGGATCCAAATAGCAGATTTGAGCTAAAAGAGCATTGTCCAGGCATAAAGCACAATCTATGGCCAGAGAAAGAATGTTAGATATAAGGAATAATCAACTAGACCAATTTACCTGGAATATGGAGCACTTTGGGGGTGGGGGTAATGTGTAATCAAACTGTTTGGATGGATTAGAAGCAGATTCAAAAAAGCTTTAAATGTTAAATAGAAAGGTCTGTATTTTATCCCAGAGGTAATAACCTTTTAGAACAAGAAAATGATGTGGTGATATCTACACTTCATGTTCATGCAGAACATGAATTTCACCTCTTTGAATTCATTTTATACTCCTAATCAAACATTTACCAAGTCCTTAGTATACTAGTAGCCAACGTACTGGGAAAATATAGAAGTAGCTGTACAATAGTTTCCACCAACAATTTTTTGAATAGCATATGGATGGCTGTGAAAATGTTATTCTCATTTCACAGATAAAGAAACTGAGGAACAGAGTCATTAAGACATTTCTTTCTAAAACTTATCACTGTTTTTAAACAAGAACTTGGTCTATAATCTAGGCTCTTAATTCTCAGTGCTTTGCTTTCTACCACTAAACCAAGATACTGTTTTTTTTTTTAATGTTTCTCCTATCTTACTAAAGCTAAAAGATTACAGATTAAATAGATTAGTTCTGGCTTTCCTTTGAGGCAACTGTCATCAGATTTCTATTCTTTCTATTATTTCTGGCATTTTTTTTCTTACTCTTCAGCACTGTATTTTTAATCAACTAAGAATTATAAAATTATTTCATTTCTTTTGACTCTTCACTCATACTTCTATTATTCTTTCCCCTAACCTATCTCCCTAACATACAGCTTTTCTTTTCTTTCAAACCTGCTAGGTTTGATTCTAATATTGACAAGATGACTTCGATTTAACTTAAGTTTTAAATTATGCATCAACACTGTCTTCTTTAAAAAGATTAGCATAAAGCAAAAAGAAGAGTCAGTAATCTTTTACTAATTATTCACATGTACAATAAGAATATTGAGTCTAAAATAAAAAGTATTCATCTACAAATCGCATGCTTTACTGTCAAAGAAGAGTTGGAGAGCTAGAAGCAGAGAACTTAAGATTTGAGTCCAAGTTCTATTGTGTATACATTTTTCTGTGATTTTAAAGAAGCCATTTAATCTCGTTCTTTCATCTATAAAATAAGGGAAATGGACTAACTGACCTTGGAACCCCTTTATAGCACTAAATCTGTGGCCCTCATTTGTATGTAATCAAGAACATTAGAATATCAGCAATAGAATCCTAAAACCACAAAAGCACAAAACAGGTTGCTAGAACAAAAGAAAACAACAGGATCAAAGGAATGCAGAACTGGAAACAAGTACCAAAAATAATTCCATATCAAAAGATCAAAACAAATTTAAAAACAGGAATGTTTTAGTAGAAATCCCTAAAGAATTTCATGGCTACCTTTGACCATAAATAACTTTTTAAGTTTTCAAAATAAACAAAACATAGCTAAGCCTTCCAGAAATACAAAAATCAAGTAAGTATCCTAGGATAATATTGAATTCATTCACTGTTTTTCAGCCTTCCATCTTCAATGCTATTGTCAAGTAGCACTTATCAAGATAGTCTGCCATAAAAAAACGCTTTATAATGTTAGTTAACAGGGAGCCACTAAAGTTTAAAGGGCAAGAAAGTCAGACCTGCATTTTGTATGGAACTTCTAAATAAATTTCACATAAATTTCACTAATTTTTACCCAGAAAAATCAAATGTTTACCCAGCACCCAATATGGGTCAAGGTTGGAGGAGAATATAAAAGTAGTAGTATAAGAAATGGTTTTTCCTTATAATCTCATACTATCGCCATAGCTGTGTAGTTTTATTCCCATTTTGCTGATGAAACTGAAGAACTGAGATTAAATAATTTATTTCTAAAAATAATCACTGGTTCCTTAAAATAGAAACAAGTCTAGAATCAAAAAGTACCAAATTCTGAATTGGGGTGCTACACAACCATATACTACACTTAAAAAACACAATGCTAAAGACTCCCAAAATTTTGCTATGTACATTTTTATATTGTTAATTATTTTTAAAATTTTAAGTCTGAATGCTTTCATGAATGTGACCTATAAAAAATAAAACCTGGGACTGACTTAAAATACTTAAAGACACTACCTATGAACTTCTGAAAAATCAGTTACTTTAAAATAAACACCAAAATGACTTCAAGACATAGTTCACTATAGACAAATTGAGTAAAATAGAGAGAGGGTCTGTCCTGTGATTTCCCTAGCACCAGGAATATTCAGGTGAAGAAACTCCATTTACCAAGGCTGGCACCTTTTCCAAGATTTACTTTGAGAACTGCCTAGAGCACTAAGAAGTTAAGTAATTTGCCTAGGCTTACACAGTTAATGGATAGTCAAGAATTGGTTTTGAGGCTGGCTCTCTATCCACAATTACAAGGAAAAACTCATTTATCTCCTTGATTAAGTTAGGGTTCATAGCTTCTTAAAGACCACCTATTTCCTCCAGTGACCTATTGAAGGTTCCAGATTTCTTTTTCACAGCATTCCTTATTACTCAGATTTAAATGATTCTTCTTTCCTTCTGTTCAGGGTGAGGAATGGAAAAAGGGATGAATCAGGACATGGGTTGAAGTCTCAGTGTAATCTTATGCAAATCATTGTCTCTTTTATGGCCTCAGTTTCCTCAACTGTCAAAGGAAGGGGCTGGATTAAATTAATTCTAAGGTCCCTTCAATCAAAAAATATTTATTGAGCACCTTACATGTGCCAGGCAGTGTGCTAGCTGTTGGGACACAAAGGTAAAAATTAAAATCTCTTTTCTCAGTGTATATAATCTAGCTAATACAAGTGTAGACATTCATATATGCATGTATAAGTATATGCACATGTTATGTGCATATACATACCTATCTGTGTGCAAATGGATTAAGGAGTAAATTTTGGAAATCAAGGGTCAAGAAACTGTGTTGGGAGTCAACTGTTTAGGTAAAGGTTTTGTGTAGGTTGCACTTGAGCTCTGGTGAAAAGTGAAGGATCCTAAGAGATAGAGGTGAGAATATATTCCAGAAATGAGAGACAGTCAGTGCAAAACTAGGGGCAAAAGATAAGAGAGCAATGGTGCGAAGAAAAGAATTGATATTAAAAGTTGGAAGGGATGATGAGGATACCACCTGCTAGGGACAGAAACTTTAATTCGTGGAGAAAAATGTTTCTCAAAGCTGGAAGGGATGGTTGGGGTGCTACCTAACACTGACTCTCTTTAAGTTTAAATAAACTTTTCTACAGTTCAGATCTTCTATGATTTGTTCTCTGTATCCAGATACCCTCAATAAGCCAAGTCCCTTCAATTCGTTGCGCTCCAGTTTCTTCAACTGTTAAGTGCAGGTGAAGGGCGAAGTTCTAGGTGGGATGAACGACCTGTCAAGTCCACGCCAAGCTCCACTTCTCGCCTCGAACACAAGTGCCGTATCCCCCACACTCCCCTCCGTGGTACCCATAAGCCGCATGCCCACGCTTGAACATCCTGCCCTCTTTACACAACCCGGTACGACCTGGGGCATTCCACATGCTTCCTCCATCCTGGAGGGGGGAGGGAGGAGGGAGCTGGTAACTCAGGTGAAGTTGCTTGCCCTCCCAATCCTCCCCTTCGAAAGAAGTACTTCCCAAAGAGACCCGGGGGGTAGGGAGAAACAAGTCGTCAGTCTCCTCTCCAAATACTCCGGCCCGCGCCACCCCGCAACCGTGAGGAAGTACAACTCCCCCACACACTCCCCGCTTTTCCCGACGCCCCCTCCCCGCAGTCCAGAGGCTCTTCCTCTTTGGCTGACGGCCGCAACCCCGCGGGATGACACTCGTCCCGCGCGGACATTGGGGCCACGAAGGAGCCTGAATGAAAGGCTTCCCTGTAGGCTCGGTCTACCCTGATCCCCAAACCCGCGCCGGGAGGCGGAAGCCACTCACGTTCTCGTCTCCGGACAGGTCCGGGTTGCTGTTCTCGTCGCTGCTCAGCTTTTGCTTCTTGGCCGCAGGCATGTCGCTTCCCGCCGGCGCTGTAGAGACTTCCCTATCGGACATGTTCCTGCGCCTCCCTCCGGGCTCCTGCCGCCTCGGCCGCGGCCTCCGCCACACCGCCGTCAAGCAAGCCCGGCCCGCGCCGGCCGCAAAGCCGCCACTGCCGCCTCCTCCTCCTCCTCCTCCTCCACCACTACCGCCTCCTCCGGCCCCCCCACCGTCGCAAACCGCGCCCAGCCGCCGAGGCGGGCGGGCGTGCGGCCCCGCCACACTGCTGAAAAAGGGGCGCGCGCTTGCGCGCGCCCGCCCGCGCGGCCTCCGCTCCCCCTCCCCTCGCGGCTCCCCCC
>NC_058132.1:111558637-111643357 GCF_016433145.1 Gracilinanus agilis | reverse complement strand
CCGCCGAGGCGGGCGGGCGTGCGGCCCCGCCACACTGCTGAAAAAGGGGCGCGCGCTTGCGCGCGCCCGCCCGCGCGGCCTCCGCTCCCCCTCCCCTCGCGGCTCCCCCCGCCCCTCCCTGACTCACCCCAGCACCCCCACCAATTCCCCCCAGCCCGCGTCCGGCTCCGTTCACGAGAAAGGGCACTGTGGGTCCGCGGGCTTTCGAGAGCTCTTTCCCGCGTGTCCCTCCAAAACCTGGTCCTTCTTCCCCTTTCTCACCACCACCTTGAAAATGAGTGGCGGGAATGAAAGAGACTCTCCCTCAACCCTTCCGCCTCCCGAAGCCGTTTCAGCCGCAATTGGCCGAAACCTTGGATCCCCTGACGGGTTGCAGGAGCCTGAGAGCCGCCGAAATGGACCAGACCATTCAACCTTCTACGGCGGGGGAAGAAGAGGAGAAATGCCTCTCTTTCTGGGAGAGGAGGCGAGCGCTCAAAGTCATTCCTTCGGCATCGCAGTCTTCATAAAACTTTGTTTCCCTGGACCCATGCGATCTAATTCCCTATGAAGAAATAGAAGTAAAGAATCAATCGTATTGATCCTTCGAATCCTCCGCCGAAAAAAATGGAAGTTACCCACGAGGAATTACGCATGCGCGAGGATGCTCGTATGACTTGGCCTCTGTAGTTGGATTGGGCCCGCCCACCCGTGCGGGCTCTGCCCCAATGCTTGGAGCCCCACCTCCTTCTAAACTGCATTGGCTTAGAGGTGTAGCGATCGTTACTCTCTAACTCAATCTGAAAAAGGAAGAAACTGCAGCAGCTTTGGCATATCTGCCGGTTATTTGCTTTTTTCCTTTTTGTCCGCTGTTTCTAGTTAACTTCATTTTTGATATTCAAAAAGCTTCACAGGACAGAGTGCTTGGATCAGAGCCAGGAAGACATGAGTTCAAATACTGAGTCAAACACTACCTTCACCTCTGTCTGCCTCAGTTTCCTCAATTGTAAGAGCATCCACCTCTCAGCGTTATTGTGAGGATGAGACAATAATTGTAAAGCAGTGCTGCAAAAATACTATTCGTTATGATTATTAAGCTTCTTCTGGTTGTGAGTCTGAGGACTAGAAAGACGGTGGTACTCTTGACCTTAATAAGCAATAAAAACCAAAGACGAGTGGGTTGGGGGAGACGGAAGAAAAATAATGAGTTCTCTTTTGAACTTGTCAAGGTGAGATGCCGACAGCACTTAGAGTTTGAATTTCCAATAGGAAGTTACTAATTCGAGCTCAGGAGAAAAATTAAGGGTCCATCTTTCTCTTCCTCCCCCCTTGTCTCTCTCCTTTTCCCTCTTTCCTTTCCTTCCCTCCATCTCTGCCTTCTCGTTTCTCTTTTCCATCTCTCATTTTCAGTTTCCATCCCTGATGTCTACAGCCCATGCACATACCTTTATCACCTTCGTCCAGAAAAAGCTTTCACTATGTGCTATCATTCAAGCTATCATCCTATATAGTTCTCTTTTTTTCAGCCAAACTCCTAGAATACTAGCTGTCCACATTTGCTGCTTTTACTTCCTTTACTGTACTTTACTTATCTCATTTACTTCTCAGCCTTTTGTGATTAATTTTCTGGCCTCAACCCTCAAATGAAACTGCTCGCTTGGAAGTTGCCAAAGATGCCAAACGTTAGGGACTTTTTTCAATTCCCATCTTTTTTTTACCTCTCTGCAGCACTTAACATTTTTTAATGTTCTCTCCTTTTTCCGTACCCTCTTTTTGGGTTTCCAGGATGCTTTTTTCCTGGTTCTCTTATCTGTCTGCTCCTTTTCTGCTCCTTTTCAGCTTCCTTTGAAGGCTTCCCAAACACTTTAAAATTCTATACCCCTCCACTTGTGTTCCAACAATCTGTCTTGAATCTTCTCTATATACATTCTCATTTGATTACCTTGTTCATATCCATGAGCTGAACTATCATCTTTATGCAAATGACCCCAATATGTTTATATTTAACCTCAGTCTCTTTCCTGCACTCTAGTCTCACATACACATCTGCTTATTGGATATTACAAACTGGATGTCCCAGAGATATCTCAAACTCAACATATGCAAAACAGAACCCATCATCTTTCCTAATATCTGAAACCCATTCTGTTTTCCTATTTCCATTAGGGCCACATCAAATTTCCAGTCTTCTTCCAATCTCCTTGATATTACCCTCAATTCTTCATATTTTTTAAGTGCTTAGCATAGTGTCTGGCACATAGTAGGAGCTATGTAAATATTTATTCCCTTTTCCTTCCTTCTTTTACCTTTCCCTCTGATTGACCCTATGTATCCACTCAGCTGCTAAATCTGATCACTTCTACTTCCATGCTATTTCTCATCGCCCTAGTTCTACCTGAATAATTTCTTAATTCACCTGATAATGCTCTCTCTTTCTCTCTCCCTAAACTAGCTGTATTCAAACCTCCTAGATCCATTAATTTGGGTTATGATAATTCAACCTCAGGAGAAATTTTATTTAATGTTACTATTTTTGGGGGGAGGTGTTTTGTTTTGTTTTTTAATTTGCGAGGATGGATTTGTGTTTTACATTCCTTGAGAGTTGCTGAGATATGTAACCTACCCCAAAGCCCATTGGCATGGAACTCTTTCATTGTTGGTGGAGATGAGTGCCCTATTCTACATAAGGGTCACAGCAAAGTTGGTGACAAGTGAGAGCTCCAGCTTTCATTAGTCTGCTTTAGGTACTCTCCAAGCAAGAGTTTTCTTCAAGCATACTGTCCAGTTGGCTTCCAGGTTTGAGAGAGAACATGGAAGAGGCCAACTTCACTTCAAGTTGCTAAAAGAAAAGATTCTGGGAAGACATAAGAAGAGTAGGCAATCTTCATTATGTCCCTATTCCCAGCTTGCTACTCTAGAGACTTTGGTGAGTTTCCTCTTGGTTGAGAACTCTCTTGGTTAATCTAATTTATCTCACTTCCAGTGGGAGAGTTCCTTCACTCTGTATTGTGTAGTATATATTCTATGTGTACCTTCTCTGATTTCTGTTTTGCTATGATTTGAATAAATGAGTTTCCTTGCTATTTGTGCATGTATAAATTGTAGAACTGGTATTAGGTAAAGAAGAGGTCAAGCCTTGGATATAGAGCTTGAGATCCCCCTTGCCTCCCAAAAGACAAAGCAATCAAAAGTTAGCTTGAACCTGATTGTATCCCCTAGATGAGCAATATATAAAAGAAAAGATAGATATACTTCTAGCTAGGTACCCCCTTTCTCAGAAGATAGCAGAATAGTAATCTCTGGCCCCAACCTTCTGCTTCTCATCCTGACAGGAATAAAAGTCTCCCTTGGAGAAGATTGTGGGGAGAAGAGATTAGAGACACCTATTTTGCCTCTGTTAGAACCACAACCACACACAGGGGCCTTACCAACATGTTGGGTCCATTCCATTCATTACATATTGTTGGCCTGTGTTGCATAAATTCTTCTTGTAGAGTACTTGTAGTTTGCTAGTTATACTGGTGATAATGTCATGGATCTTGCCCCTAAGATGAAGAAAAAGTTAAAGTGATTCTCCTAGCAGTTTCCCTTGTTTTGTCTTTCCCTGAGATGTTATCTATTAAGAAAGTGTGATATACTTTGCATTAATTTCATTTATTTCCTCTCTTTACTGTTCTATTCAGGGCTTTGGTTTTTTTTATGACTTTTTGTTTGGAAGGGAGTAGGTGAATAAGATTCTTTCTCTCTTCCCCTAACCACTGACTATGTCCCTGGAGAGATTAGATCAATAGGAGACATTCAACTGGAAAGAGAAATATACTCTGAGCACAAATGTATTTAGAGATAGTCCCTCAAGAGAAGTTGAAAGAGAACTCTGTGACCTTTTAAAACCAGGAGTTATGAGGAAAGGCAGCTTCAGAGAACAGGACTAAGAGAAGTGCTAGCTAGAGGCTCTATAAATAAAGTTAAAGCCCTCAGAGCTCAGTAAAGAGTTCTATATAAAGGCAACTTCATGAAGACAACTGAAAAGGAAAAAAGATTTCCAGGACCAGGATCTGTGAGTTACCCTTTTGTTACATGTCATTACCATTCTATTCTAAATTTGATACTATTCTTCCTATGGACCCTATCTGTGTTTGTGGAAAAGTGAACCTCAGATTTTTGGTCAGGGTAATTTTATGACTGCTGTTATTGCTATGGCTTTATATATATATGCTTTTTTCTAAAAGCTAATTAATTATAACGGTTGATTATTAATGGGAAGAATACCAGTAGGGGCTTAAGAGCAATGGTAGTAGAAATAAAGCCCAAGAAAGTTACCCCTAGAAACCTAAGAGCAGTAGTAGTCATCCTCTGGAGAACCAAACATGTTAATACCTGTTAGAAGGATAGTCCTTAAAAGAGTGCTACATATGCACGTATTATCTCTTCCAATAGAATGTAATTTTCCTAAGAGCAAAGATTACCTCATTTCTACCTTCATATCACTTAGCATATAGCATAATATCACAATAGTAGGAATGTCATAATTTCTTCTTTGAATAATTTGTTCCTTAATGAAGCCTTCCCTGAACACTAGAACTGGAAGTGTTTTCTGCCTTCTCTGAGCCCCTAGAGCATTTTGTTTAAATCTTTCTATATATTGCCTTGTCTTAAAGTTATTTTTGAACATGTCTCATCTGCCCAGGTGCCCTGATTAAGGATAATTGAGCTTGTCAAGAAAAGAATCCTCTTTAGGAAAATAGTGGTCCAAATTTTGATGAGAGAGTAAAGAAAGACCTAGCAGATTCAAACCAAAATTCATATGATTTCAAAATTCGAAGGCAAGTAAGGAAGCTGAAAAGTTTATGTTAACATTTTTAAAGCAGAGAAGTCAGCGAACAGTGAATGTAGAAGTCATGGGGACATAGATTTTGAATTGGAAGAAGTTATCTTGTCCATCCCACTCCCACCCCCATTTTACAGATGAAGAAATTTGGTTTGGAAAGGTGATATGATTTGCTAAAGGCTACTCAGGTAATGAGTAGCTAAACAGAGGTTTGAACTCATGTCTTCAGATTCCACTTACAGCACCTTTTCTACTTTACCAGCCTATTGTTCTCTGCTTGAAAAAAGATGATAGACAAAAATTGTGAAAAAAACTTATTCCAGGAATTCAGGGTTGATTTAATATAAGGAAAACTATTAACCTAATTGGTAATATCAATAGCAAACATAATAAAAATCATATGATTATATCAAAAGATGCAAAAAAAGCCCTTAACAAAATATAATACCCATTCCTATTAAAAAACTGGATATATAAATGGATTTTTTAAAATGATATGAAACATCTCTCTAGAACCATCAGCAAGTATTATTTTAATGGGAAGAAGCTAGAAGCCTTTCCAATAAGATCAAGAGAAAAACAATTGTCCATTATCACCAATATTATTTAACACAGTATTATAAATGCTAGTAATAGCAATAAGTGAAGAAAAAGACATTGAAGTAATCAGAATGGGCAAAGAGATCATAAACCTATCTGTTTGCAAATTACATGATGGTATATGTGGAAAATCCTAGAGATTCAACTAAAAAGTTAGCTGAAATTATCAACAATTTTAACAAAGTAGGAGGATATAAAATAAATCCACATAAATCATCAGCATTTTTAAATATTACTGACAAAGTCTTGAAAGAAAAGATAGAGATACTCTATTTAAAACAACCACCGATAGAATGAAATACCTGGGAGTATACCTGCCAAAACAAACCCAGGAACATCATGAACATAATCATAAAACATTTTTTACACAAATAAAGTCAGATCTAAAAAACTAGAGAAATATTGTTCATGGATGGGCAAAGCCAATAAAATGAAAATGATGATCCTACTAAAACTAATCTATTTATTCAATGTCATCTCGATTAAATTACCAAAAAAAGTATTTTATTGAGTTTGAAAAAATATCAGAAGACCAAAAGAAGTAATAAAAAAAAAAACATAAACAAAAGTGGGTATAGCAGATTTCAAATTATATTATAAAGCAGTAATATTCAAAATTATCTGGTACTGGCTAAGAAATGGAAAAAAATTATGGACAGCCTCTTAGAGGTCTCATATATAAAATATATAGAAAATATTGTCAAATTTATAATAATAAGAGCCATCCCCCAGTGGGCAAAAGATAAGTGCAGCCATTTTTTGAATGAAGAAATCTAAGTCACACATAGTATATGAAATATATGAAAAAAATGCTCTAAATTATTACTGATTTGAGAAGTGCAAACCAAAACAAATCTTAAATCATCTGACTGGCTAAAATGGCAAAAGGGGCAAATAACAAATGTTGGAAGGGATGTGGAAAAGTGGGGACACTGATACATTGTTGGTGAAGTTGTGAATTGATCCAACTATTTTGAAGAGCAATTTAGAATTACACCAAGAGTTATACCTTTAATAATTTACACCAAGTATACCTTAAGACTAGCAATATTGCTGCTGGGTCTGTTTCTAAAGGGAAAGAATCCATATATTCCAAAACATTTATAGCTCCTCCCTTTGTAGTGGGAAAAAAAAGGAAATTGAGGGAATGCCCATCAATTGGGGAATGGCTAAACAAATAATGGTATGTGATTGTGATGGAATTCTGCTGTGCCATAAGAAGCACTGAGCAGACTAATTTTTTTTTCACTTAGAAAGAACTACGAGATAATGAATAATGAAATGAGTAGAACCAAGAGATGATCATACACAGCTACAGAATTAATGCTGGAAGAATAAACTGTGCCAGAAAGTGAACTGAAAGGTTAAAAGATGAAAGATTTAATTTATATGATCATCCATCTCCCAGACAATACCTTCTGAGATTCAAGGAGGTTGGGGAGGAGCTAGGATACTCGTGGGTGGGAGTTATTCTTCAGAAATGAAGAAAAGCAAGCTAAACATATGAGATTTGTGATTCTGTTTATATACAATCTTCTTTTTCTTTTTATATGGAAATAACTCATTTTATTTGGTTTTATAAAATTTGGAAGAAAAAAGATAGTAATTTGATCCCATGACATTAGCAGAAAATCATTAGTGGACAGCCCCATACACACACACACACACACACACACACACACACACACACACACACACTGCTCTACTGGTGATGATATCAGGAGAAAAAAGAGGAAGCAACATACTCCATGCTCTCAGCAGGTTTAGGCAGCCATCTGAGGCAAATTTATTAGAAGGCTACAGACAAAATTTGCCCAGGATATTAGACATAGAGGGATTTAGATCTTCATAGCTGGAAGAAAGATCTGGAATCTTTGTGAAACAGGAAATAATTTTACAATGTCAAAAATAGAATCAGCAACACAGAGTAAAAAGCTCTATCATATAGCAGCCAGATGGCTACTTCAACAGTACAGTGTTCAAAGATATGCAAGGGATGAATCAGAAAACCAGTCAATTAATAAGCATTTTTAAGTTCCTGCTATGTGTTAAGACAGAGTGCAAAACACTGAGATACAAAAGCAAGGCAAAAGACAGCATCTGCCCCTGAAGAGCTCACAGTTTAATGAGGGAGACATTAAGTAAACAACTATTTACAAAGAAGCTATCTACAGGATAAATTGGAAATCAACAGAGGGGAAGCACTAGAATTATGTAGGATGGGGAAGGCTTTCTGTAGAAGGTGGATTTTTATTTGGGACTTGAAAAAGGCAGAATGAGGAGGGAGAACATTTCAGTCAAGAGAGACAGCCAGAAAAAATGTCCTTAGCTTAGAAATAGAGTCTTCTTTGTGGATCAGCATGGTAGCCAATGTAAATGAACTAAATAGTACACAGTGAGCAGTTAAGATATAAGAAGACTGAAAAGGTAGGAAGGAAGTAACCTAGGAAGAGCTTTGAATAGTACACAGAGGATTTTGTATTTGATTCTGATGGTGATAGGGAGATGATGGAGTTTATTGAATATGAGAGGGGGACATAGGTCAAGTACTTTAAGAAATCACTTGGGCAGCTGAATACATGATAGATTGGAGTTGAGAGAGACTTGTAGCAGATGGATCCACCAATAGGCTATTGCAATAGTCCAATTGTGAGGTAATGAGAGTTTACACTAGTGTGGTAGCAATATCAAAGGGGTAAAGTGAGTGTATTTGAGAAATATTGCAAAGTTAAAATTGATAGACTGTGGCTACAGATTGATACAGGAAGATAGATAGGAATCAAGAATGACTCTTAATTTGTGAGCCTGGGAGCTTGAGATAACAATGGTGCACTTCATACTAATAGGGAAATTTTGAGTAGGGACAGATTTAGGGGAAAAGATAATGAGTTCAATATTGCATTTAAAAAGTCTGAGATATCTAATTTGAGATGTCTGAAGAAGGTTGGAAATGTAAACTGGAGATCAACAAAAAGGTTAGGGTAATATAGTTAGTATAGAATCATTAGCATATTAGAATAAAATCATTAGTATAGAAACAATCATTAAATCTTTGGGATCTTTGGGAACTGATGAGATTGGATCAGTAAGTGAAATAATATAGAGGGAAAAGAGAAGAACATCTATTACAGAGTCCTGTGGGGCATTCATAATTAGTGGGCATGACCTGAATGAGATTCCAGTAAAAGAGACTGATGAAGAATAGTCAGATAGATTGTAGATCCAAGAGAGAGTGGTATCCCAAAAACTTGAAGAGAAATGAATATCAAGAAGATTATCACCAGTGATGTCTGCAGAGAGTTTAAGGAAAATGAATATTGAGAAAAGGCCATTAGATTTGGCAATTAAAAGATCATTGATAATTTTGGAGAAAGTAGTAATTTTTTAAACCCTTACTTTCCATCTTAGAGTCAATACCATGTATTGGTTCCAAGGTAGAAGGGGGTAAGGGCTAGGCAGTGGGGATTAAGTGCCTTGCCATAGGGTCACATAGAGGAAGTGTCAGAGGCAGATTTGAACCCAGGACCTCCAGAACCTGGGCCTAGCTCTCAATCCTCTGAGTCACCTAGCTGCCCCTGAGAGAGTAGTTTTGATAGTATGAGACTGGAAGTTGGATTAGAAGCAATTAAGAAGGAAATGAGAGGAGAGGAAGTGGATGGAGGTACCTATTAGAGATGGGCTTCTTGAGGAGTTTAGTCACAAAAGGTAGATAATATTAGGTGGAAAGGATCAAGTATAAATTTTTTGAGGTTGAGACATAGGTATGTTTGTAGGCAATAAGGAGGTATCCAATAGACTAGGAAAGATTGAAGATATGTGAAAGGATGGGGATGACAAATGGAGCAATCTGTTGGAAGAGATGAAATGGAATGGTATTGCTTGTGCAGGTAGAAGGGTTTGCCCTGGTAAGGAGTAGGACCACCTCTTTATGTGAGACGGAAGTGAAGGAAAAGATAGTGGCAGGAGAATCTGAGTCATATGAGATGAATAAGAAGGGAGACAGAAGTTCGTGGCAAATGGCCTCAATTTTGTTTTCTGTAAAATGTGAAGCAAGGTTCTCAAATGAAGGGGAAAAGAAGAGGGAGTCATAAGAGATTTGAGGAAGGTTGAAAAAGGTATAGAAGAGTACTGTGGAGAGTGGGATAGTGATTTGAGAAGGAAGGAATAGTAGGGTTGTCTGATGGCAGCAAGGACCAAGTTGAAACTATATAGCATAACTCTATAGATCCAGTCAGAATAGCTAAATAATTTTCTTCACCTTTGTTTCATAATATATATAATATAACATGTATAATAGATAATATGCTTTGTAGCATATTATAGCAGTGAAGGCAGAGGTTTGTGGGAATCATCCAAGGTTGAAGCTTGGAAGGGAGATTGGCAATATGATAATGGGGCTAGGGACTCATGAAAACAGGAGTGTGTAGAGTTAAACCAATAAACCAATAAGGTATTAAAATGGGAAAACAAAGAAATTCAGGGGTGATCGCCTTGGAGAGGGGATCAAGGGCTTGGAGGTCACAGTGCAGAAGAAGAGTAGAGTTTGTTAAGGGGAGACATGGGGAGACTTGGAAAACCAATAGATTATGATCAGATAAGGACATTTCAGAATTCTTGAATGTGGAGGTGTGCAATTGTGGGTGACAGCAAAATCTAGGGTATGACTATCTTTGTGTGTGGATGAGATGTAGCAGAGGCATTTGAAAGTAACTATGTTGTGGAACTAAATAGTAGGGTGTTTGTAGGAGAGTCAATATGCATTTTGAAGTTCCCTAGCATGAGGGCAAGAGCTAGGAAGAAGAGAAAAATTGTGATCCAGGTACTAACCTCATTGAGGAAAGAAGGGGAGTGAGTAGGATATCCAAAGACAGTAATTACCAGGATTTTGATTAGATGATAGATATAGATTATATGGATCTCAAAGGAGAAGAGGTTCCTGAGTGGAGGACATGGGGGAGAACCAGGAAATGATGAGGAGTGAGAAGTATTAGAATTATTCTACCTTTTTTCAATGAACTATGGAAAATGAGTGAAGAAGCAGTTAGTACTGCAAAGAATGGCCAGGGGATACAGCTGGGTAGCTGGGTAGCTAGGTAGTTCAGTGGATTGAGAGCTAGACCTAGAGACGGGAGGTCCTAGGTTGAAATCTAGCCTCAGACACTTCCCAGCTGTGTGACCCTGGGCAAGTCAGTTGACCCTCATGGCCTACCCTTACCACTCTTCTACCTTGGAGCCAATACACAGTATTGACTCCAAGACGAAAGGTAAGGGTTTGGAAAAAAAAAATAGCCAGAGAGCCTGTGTCATCAGTATGGCACCAGATCCTAATGATTCCTAGAAGATAGAAGAGTAGAAGAAGAAAAGATTTAAGATGAACACAAGTTTATTGCCTATTTTACAGACTTTCCAAAGGGCACATTGGAAGGACTAGATAGCATTTGATTTGGACATTGGGATAGAAGAGTTGAGGGCAATGTTAATAAGAAATTGGGAATAGGGGGAGGAGGAATAGAGTTCAGATAATGACCTACAGAATCACTGATTGGTATAGAGTATGACCAAGTGTGAGTATGTTTATCATTAATAGAAGGTACTACTCCTCTTCCCAAAGGAGGTTGGAAATTGGGCTAGAGACAGAACAGCAGGATATGAAAGTTGAAACTGCCCAACAGGTGTACCCACCTACTTTCCTCTTCTTTCCTCAGGTGACAGGCCCAGGAAGGCTCATAGTGAGGAGCAAGGACATTTCTCTTTATATGTAGAGAGTGGAGATTTGGTGATTGGAGATAGTAGAAGGGGGAAGTTGTCTTGAGCTGGCCCTGATGGAGGTTTAATCACCTTTCCTTAGGGGAAATGCAGGGTAGGAAATAGAAGGTGTGTGATCAGATGAATTAGTAGAAGATTGAATCTAAAAAGCCACAGAGGACAAATTGGGCAGGAATGGTGCAATGAGTCCTACACTTCACAGAACTATAAATATGATCACATAGAATTTTCCATATGGCTAAGAAGTAATATTGTTGTGAAGCAGCCATATGAGAAATAGAAGAGAAATAAAAACACAGGTAGTTGATGAAAGTCAAACCCATTTTATATCTCCTAATACTTTCCATAGTTTATTCTTAAATTCTTCTCCTATATATAAATCTGATAGGTAATATGTTCCCTCTTCTTCTTAACTATATGTAATATCACTCTTTATGCCTAGATCATGTATCCATTTTTATTTTATCTTAATAAATGGTATAAGATTTCATCTAAACAAGTTGTAGTCTATAATTATGGTGGAATACTAGCACACTATAAAAAATGATGGGCAGATTAATTTTAGAAAAACATGGAAAGACCTACATGAAATTAGGAAGAGTGAAATAAATAGACCCAAGAGAACATCATGTACAGTAACAGAAATATTGTTTGAAGAATGACTTGCATATATCAATCCCCAGAGAAAGACTGTTATATGTATGTATATATTTGTTTTTTGTTTTTGTTAAATGATGCCTTCTCTAATGCAGGGAGGGTGGGAGATGTTTGGGAATTTAAATATAAGAAACTAATCAATTAATTGATTTTTTTTAACCCTTACCTTCCATCTTGGAGTCAATACTGTGTATTGGCTCCTAGGTGGAAGAGTGGTAAGGGTGGACAATGGGGGTCAAGTGACTTGCCCAGAGTCACACAGCTGAGAAGTGTCTGAGGTCAGATTTTAATCTAGGACCTCCCGTCTCTAGGCCTGGCTCTCAATCCACTGAGCTACCCAGCTGCCCCCTAATTGATTTTTTAAAAAGAAAATCAAGTCCATCACAATCACAAAGAGCAAGAAGGGCTGTCGGTTTGGGGAAGACAGGAAGGAACAAAGTACACAGGCACAGCATCATCACCACTCATATTAGCTGGCATAGGTAGGAATGGATGTAGTTAGCCACTTCAGCTTAGTAGGTAGTTTACTAGCCTAAATGGTTTAATATCCTTATGTCCAACTCTGCAATTTTCCCTTATGGAGAATGGTGACTGCTTATACAACATATAATGGGGGAATCTTGCAGCAGATGGCTGCTTATGGTTGAGAAACGAGGATCTCATCATTTTTTTCAGCAAGAGAGTGAGAATGGAGTGAATTAAGGATGAGAGTAATAGAGAAGCAGGCTTCCTTGGTATATGGAATAATTCTGGTGTCTTAGGGATTTTAGGTTTCTCCACCCTCATCTGAGGATTTTCTTTGCTTTTTGTGGGGTTTGATCAACTTGATTAAACACACAAAAGGGCATTTCTATATCAGTGTTGCTCTTGGAAAAGTGGCTGTATGGCTCTGGGGCACTAGTAGTATTAAAAGTAATCTGCCTATAATCCAAGTGTTCACAAAACTCATCTGTTAGCCACATGTGTGATATATTCTGACTGAAGTACTGAACACCTTTTGTTAAAGACCTGGGCCCCAGATAGACCAGCTAAAGTCATTTCTATTTACAGCTTTTTTCCGCATGTAACCAGTGGTTTGGAATCCCATTTTGACTTGTCCATCTGTATAAGTTTATCTGTTTTGGGGTTCATGTACTTCTGGTCTTGATCCCAGGAAGAAATGTCCTGTTTGTGTATATCTAGGAGGAAGGAGACCTCTGAGTGGAAGACTGAAAGGATTACGGGTCTAGAAGAGATCTCAGAGATTTTCCAGTCCAATTCCTTCATTTTATGCATGAGTATACTTAATCTCTGAGAGGGAAAATTACATTTCCAGGGTAATATATCTAATAAGTTTTGGGATCAGGATTTGGACCAAAATTTTTGGACTCTAGAAGCAATCTTTGCTTATGCTATCTTCCCCCAATTGATGAAGAGCCAAGATTTTAACATTGTCTTTCAACTTTAAACCCAGGGGATTCTCTGTGTTGTGTGTGACCATGGAAATGGCTTCGGATGGTCAACTCACAAGGGTACAAGATAGTCTGCTACTGAAGCATGTGTCAAAATGTGTGTTGCTGAGGCTCCATTCATTTGAGATGCCATATGCAGAGAAAAAAGTAGTTCCTTTGTACTGTGGGATCTAAACCTAGAACAAACAATACTTGATTCCGTAAGGCTCTTATTTGCTAACAAGTGGTAGGGCAACAAAATAGAGTCCTAGAATACAAATGGTTTTGAGACATGCTAATAGCATTGTTGACCAACTTAGGTGAATGTGCAGAATCATAGTAGAACACCAGAGCAGCTATCATTATTGTAAGGGGAGTTCTAAGCATGAAGGGTAAGAGAAATGCATAAAGGTTGAGGTTACCTGGAGGCACAGCTTTAAGCAATGGAAAAGCAGGGACACTGGGAATCAAAAATAGCAAGTAGTCCAAACTTCATGTGGCCATCAAGAATAAGGCAGTGTGGGAGCAGCTGGGTGGCTCAGTAGATTGAGAGCCAGACCTAGAAACGGGAGGTCCTGGGTTCAAATGTGACCTCAGACACTAACTAGTTGTATGATCCTGAGTAAGTCACTTAACCCCCATTGCCTAGCCCTTACCACTCTTCTGCCTTAGAACTAATACACTGTATTGATTCTAAGATGGAAGGTATGGGTTTAAAAAAGAATAAGGCAGTTTGAACAAGTTGTGGTAATGATTGTGATGGAATACTATTGTGCTATAAGAAATGATGAGCAGGATGACTTTGGAAATATTTGGAAAGACTTACATGAACAAAATGAAGTAAGCAGAATTAGAACATTGTACACAGTGACAGCAATATTTTTTGATGAACAACTTTGAGTGATCTAGTTATTCTCAGCAATATAGTGATGTAAGGCAATCCCAGAGACTCGTGATGAAAAATGCCATCTGCCACCAGAGAAAGGACTGATAGAGTTTGATTGCAGACCAAAACATACTATATTTCACCTTCTTTCTTCTACTTTTTTTCATTTAAGATCTCTTCCACAAAATGACTAATATGGAAAAATGTTTCACATGATTACACAAATAAAATCTATATCAGATTGCTTACCATCTCAGGGAGGGGTGGGAGGATGTGAGAGTAGGTGGAAAGGAGGGAGAGAATTTTGAACTCAAAAAATTTTTTAAAGTGGGGGAAGAATAAGGTAGCTAGCTTTCTTTGAGTAAATACTTGGGGCCAGGAGGCGGGGATGGGGAGGGAGGGAAGGGGAGCAGCTAGATGGTTACTCAAATACTGAAGTAACCCTGCTCAAATCACTTAATCCTTTTCTGCCTCAGTTTGTTCATCTGTAAAATGAAGAAGGTTCTGTAACAAATGAAAAAATACTACCACCACGAAGTCTTCCTGTTCCTCCTCCTCCTCCTTCTCCTCCTCCTCCTCCTCCTCCTTCTCCTTCTCCCTCCCTGAACCCTTTTTCTTATACTTTTCACATATTTGTTGAGATTTTGTTTCCTGGGCTTATTCTAACTTTTTTGCCAAACTCTTACCTTCTATCTTACAATCTATATTGGTTTTATAGCAGAAGAGCAGTAAGGGCTAGGCAATGGAAGTTATGTGTCTTGCCCAGGGTCACACAGGTAGGAAGTATCTGAGGTCATATTTGAACATAGGATCTCTCATCTCTAGGCCTCCTGGCTCTCAATCCACTGAGCCACCCAGCTATCCCAACTCTTAGTTTGACATTGAAAGTGAATTAGAAATTAATAAAGCCAAAGAGACTTGGAGTGGCCTGTGTTGGAAGGATTTATTTAGATATGTAAGATCAACAACATCCCATTCCCTGTCTCTAAGAGAGAAAGCATTTCCTTCCTTTGGGTGCAATAGGAGGTGCTTACTCCTTTACTTTCTTATCTCCTAGAGGGGCATTGGGCTTGAACAGTGATGGCAAACCTATGGCACACGTGTGAGCACTGACACATGTAGCCATTTTCAATGACATGCGGCCATATACAGAGAAGTATGGGGCCATATGCCAAGGATGAAACATTTGTTGTAGTGTAGTGTAGACACTCTGTGCACTATAGATGACAATTCTAACTATATTACTTTACCTATTTTGGTTTATTAAATACAATTATATATTACAATTTTACATTTTTGTTATTTAAACTATAAATATCACAAAACTATGGTTTTTTTTCCTTGAAGTGACACACCACCGAAGTTATGCTCAGTTTTTTGGCAAATTTTGACACACCAAGCTCAAAAGGTTGCCCATCACTGGGCTAGAATTTTATCATATATTTGTAGTCTAGAGGCACAGTGTTCTTTTAGAGCTTCAAGCTACAAGTATTATTTTCTCTTGGTCACTCTAAAGGGGAAGATAATAATTAGCTTATGTCGGGCCAGCTTAGCTCCCTCCTACCAAATACCTGTCACACAAAAGAAATGAGTAGCAAGCAAACATGTTTATTCTATCAATCTTGAAAACAGAAATGGGGAACATTATACATATTAGGGCAGAGAACAAAACAAGAGTAAATGGAATGTTCAAGTAGGGAGTAAGGGGGGGAAAAATCTCACCTCTTTCCAAGAAGAGAATAATCTCTCTAGAGAAATCTTCTCTTAACTGTCTCTGGTGTTGTATGTGATGAGAATCAAGTTATATGTTGAGATGCAGATTTCTCCTACATGTCTCTGGCTCTGGAGATTCCCATTAGTCATTCAAAAATCCATGCTTTGCCCCCTCTTTTACCCCTTCTTTCTGTCAAACTCTATCTTTCTTTCTCAAAGTCTCTCTCCTTCACATACCTGTACACAATGTCACAGACTCAAAGATCCCTAAGCCAAGTAGGAATTACATCTCTATGCAAGTGGCATCAATGACTTACAGGGAACTGCCAAACCTGTTAAGGAAATATTAAACGAATATTTGCTAGTATGAGTATTTGTGCTCTCACACATCACTGATTTGATGCAAATATGAGACCAAAATAGAAAACTCAACAACGATAATGTCATTTTTGTTTCCTTGTCTATAAGGTAGGCAGCTAGGAGCTCTACTTAACAGTTATAACTAGCAGGGACTTTCTAGGGCTTCAGGGCTTTGCTGCAGGGCAAGGTCTTCTCTTTTCCTTCTTTCCCGCAAGAGGGACAACATGAAGGATCATTTCCTTCTCAGAGGACCATCTCAGGAAGCATTCTCCCCTATGTTGGCACCCCAAGAAGAGGAAGCATATGCAAGTATGTTGTTCTCTTTCCTTTACCAACTCCAGAATCGCCAAGTCTTCCTGGGTTCTTTCTATCAAACAACCCCTTTTCCTGTCCTGAGGATCTGGTCCAGACAGAATGGTCTAAATTTGATCATTAACCTTAAAATGCTCTATTGTTTCTTTCTTTCCCTTCCCAGTTGAATTTGCCTTAAATACCAAAATCCCAAATATTGACTTTGCTGGTTAAATAAACCCTTGGTGGGTATTAGGTTACTGTAACCAACTAGATAAAATGGCAACTTCCTAAAGTATGAGCTGGATACTATATGATTTCCATGTTACCTTGACCAAACACAGTTTTAGATGACATAAATAAGAAAGAGGGACCCCCACTGCCATCACCACTCTCCAAAGCAACGTGGTGGGAATTCTAGGAGTCTTCAGGCAACCCTTAATTCCACAGGACACTCTACACATGTGCCTCATTAGTATGGCTCTTTAAGTTTTGAGTTCACAAGGGGCTTTGTGAATTTTCAAGGATAAAGTATGCCCCCAGTTTGGAGAGATTGCTTTAGAACTAGTTTTTTTAGTTATAGTTCTCAGTAAATTCTTTTTTTGTGAAAGCTAATTGATGTCAACTGGTTGATTAATATTAAGGAGCACACTGAATGGAGACTCATAAACTGGGGTTTTAGAAATTCCAATCTATAAGCACCACCTGATGATAGAACTGTTAAAGGAGTCTTAGACTTCTGTCATCTGAGATCCAGCTTACTTGTGAGATCAGGACTTAAAGAAGAAGGCCAGAGGGGATGCTACATAGGACATAAGAGAAAGTATGAGTAAAACATAAAGGACTGAAAGTACAAGATATGATGAAGGAACAGTTTGTTGAATAGTTATTAAAATGGAGACTTCATGCAAGGAAGTAGAGAGACATAAACCCCAGTACAATGTCTTGGTTATTTTTTTAATCACGGCATTTAGAAAGTCCAATGATTTTTAATTTTTTCCCTCCGGATTACCACAAAAACGAAATATTTAAAATGAAATTAACTGAGAAACACACCTTTGATTTTCCACATCCCAAAATATGAAATGAAGGCATTATATAATAATCAAATACCATCATTAATTATAATTTCATGATCCAAAAAGTTTTATACCATAATAAAGTCTTATTGCATCCTTTTTTATTTTTTGTGTGTTCTATAGCACATAATCATTTGTACAATTGTACATGCACATACCTTATAAATAAGTGAATACAGGTATCCCTTCCACACCATCACTTTCCATATCATGGTTTCAATATATCATGGGTTGGCATAAGAAATTAGATGGCAATTGGGAGTTTTGTAGAAGCTGTAAATGGCAAGTAAAGGCCAGCAGATGACACAGAAAAAGTTTAGAAACTCAGAAATCCTCAAAATAAATAGTATTATATAATATCAATATATTTTATCTTTTAATACTATAAATATTAATAATTTCTTTTTAAAAATTAAAATAAGTAAAAAGTTAAAGTTTGCAAAAAGAACACAAAAGCCAAAAAATTTTACATAGATTTTCCAAATCTTGGGGCACCTCCCATCCACAATGTTGAAGGAATACCTACATACATATATGGGAGGGTATGCTGCAAATATTTTTTATTAATGAAGTACAATATCAAAATGCTTAGATTCCACTGAACTACAGGGTTGAGCCTCAGAAGGGAGAAAAGTGAAGTCAGAGCAGTAAGTATTGGGTAGTGCAATGGATAGAATATGATATTTAGAGTGATGAAGACCTGAGTTCCTATTATGCCACAGATACCCTGAAAAAGTCATGTCACTCCTACATGCCTCAGTTTCCTTATCTGTAAAATGGGGAAAATAATGTTGCCATTCTCGAGCCTGTTCTTCCTTTGTTTTTGAAGAGAACCAGTGACATTACAATGAGTGTTTTTCTTGACTTGTGAGTGAGTTGGATTTAAGTGAGGCAGAGTTGTGTAAAATTGTTAGCCTTATTCTCTCTTCTACAGTCATCAAAGACCAGTGGCAAGACAAAAATCAGGATGGCTGGTGATGGCCTGGAAAGTAATAGATGGCCTTGACTTCTTCAATGTCTGACCAAAGTCCAAGTGCTCCTTAGTACCTGCTCCAGCTGCCTTCATGGCCACTGAAACAAATTGCTCTTATCTGCCCATTCCACTGAGGGAAGTCTATGTATGTCTGAGGTAGACATCCCCCTGAGGACTGAGGCCTATCAGTTACTCTGTTTTAGACATTTACCAAGATGGTTTTACCAGGGTGTGATTTATGCACATGCTACAGTTTCTTGGAGCCACAGATGAGAGATGGGTGAGAAGTAAAGACAGATGACCAGTCCTGACCTCATAGGTATGCTGAGAATATTAAATGAGTTAACATATGTAAAGCACTTTGCAAATCTTAAAGTTCTATACATTTCATGTGTATATAGCTGAATTCTCTAACTAGATAAATTCCTTAAAGGCAAGGACCATGACTTATTAATCTTTGTATGCCCTACACAGGGATACATTGCAGCCATACAACTCTAATGGGATCCTAAGAGCTGATTATTAAATTTTTAGTGTGAGCATTCATACCTCCGAAATCAGAAAACCCTATAAATCAGAGCTTTGGTTTATTGCTTTAATGGAGAAAATGTTAATAATAAAAACATGCCATGGTTACATCCCCTACTCCCCAGAGTTAGTTATTAAACATTTACTAGCACATTCTTGCCCTCACACCACCTAGCACAACACCCTTCACATTCCGTAGATGTAGTTGTTGGAGATTTTATCCTCAATATATTATTTTATGTAATTTTATTTGTGTAGAAATCTCTCAGTGTGGAGACTCCTTCTACCAATGCTGGTTTTACACTTTTTTGTAAATTATATTCTTAAAGGTTAAGGTACTTGCTCAGGGTCACACAACTAATGTGTGTCAGAGGCTGGATTTGAACACTGATGTTCTTGACTTTAAGGATAGCTCTCTCACCACTATAGTTTTCTGTCTTTCATTTTGCACATATAGATTTTGTGTCAAAAATATTAATTCACAGCACTCCCATTGGAGTATTAGTGTCCCAGTTTCCCCATATCCCCTCCAACTTATCATTTTTATTTTTTTTTTGGCATATTAGCTATTCTGCTAGATATAAGGCGGTACTTCAGGTTTGTTTTAATTTGCATTTCTCTGATGAATTGTGATTTGGATCATTTTAAAAATATGACTAAAGTTAGTTTTAATTTCATCTGAGAACTGCCTGTTCATATCCTTTGACCATTTGTCAGTTGGGAATCCTAATGCTTCTTAATTCTTGTTCCTTCCTTCTATTGATTATCTCCAATTTATCCTATATATGGCTCATTTGTGTATGATCATTTATATATGTTCTACTTCATGAGAGTACTTTGAAAAAAAGGAACTATTTTTGCCTTTCTATGTATTTCCAGTGCTTAGTTAATTACCAGTCACATAGAGTGTACTTAATAAATAGTTATTGACTGATTTTTCAAAATTAAAGTGCCCCCCTCCCCGTGACCCTTTTCCCCAGGGTCTCACACCAAGAGTGGGAGACTCCATTCAATTCAGAAATAAGATTTATGGTGCTATAATAGCCTAATTGTGAAATGGTCTTGGGGCTAATCAGGTAGCCTTAGGGCTGATGGATAAGCCCAGAGGCTAGTAGAGAGTAGCCTTTCTGGAAAAGATGGAATGACAGCTCCATAGCCCTGAACTGATGGAGTAGCAACTCTCAGGGTGATGGAGTAGCCCAACAGAAAATGGAGTAGCAGCTTTAACTGTAGAATGGTAGCTTCATACTCTGTGGATCAGGATTGGCATATGTATTAAGTTCTATTGGCTAATCCTCTCCCATTCCTAAGAAATCACCTCTCCTGAAAACCCTAGAAAATGGGCATGGTCAAATTCAGGTGGAGGTTTGTTTTGGAGTTTGACCTGTACATCATAGGGAATAGGGAGCAACCACAGGTTGAGGGGATTCTTCTGGAATGCCAGAGTCCTCAGTGCACAGGTCCCTTGTTCTCCCATTACCCACCTTGTCATCATTTGTCAGTGTAGGAGAGGTCTGGATGCCCTTCTGGAATGAGAATATGGGGGTTGGGGATGTGGGCCACTGGAGGACCACCAGTACAGAATATTAGAGATCCAGTACACAGAATGGGTCAATCTACAATTCACGCTTGACTAATACTGAAACTACAGGTTTTGCAATTGATGTTTAACCAGTGCTAACTGGTGAGAAATACAAGATTTTAGAGTATGGGGGTCTTGTTTCTATTACTATCCCTCACTGCCCACTGTCTGCCCCATCACCTAGTACTTAGCATACTATTTAGCACATAGCAGACATTTAAGACAAGAGGACTTTGTTTTACTGGAACTCAACACAGAAATTCAGATGTACACACCTGGCAATCCCAAAAAAATAAATGCAGAAAAATACATAAAGTAATCAAATTTAATTGCATGCTAAATCTCTTATTGTTTTCCAAAGTTGTATAATCTCATAGAAGTTTGCCCAATCATGCTCATTCTTGTGAGAAGCAGTAGTGTGAGCCATTACATTGTTTTTGGGTTTTTTTGCTAAGCATTAGTTCCCAAATCAGATGGTCTGTAGTTCTTGCTTGTAACAAGTTGTGTCATCAGAGCAGTGCTTCTCTTTGTTTCATTGATGCTATTTAGTAATTAATAATGACCACAAAGCATAAGTGTAATAGTGACGGTAGCTCTGATAACCATAAGAAAAGTTATAAAGTATCTAGATACGTTCATATGAGAATACTTATTAAATAATGGTGTTAGCTATCAAGCAGAATTTTCTACTTACCTGAAAGGGTCTTGGAATGTACAGGTTGAGTAAAATGAGGTCCTGTCATAAATACTTTTACCATTTGTGACTGGCTATTGACCAGTGGGAATCCTGTCCTGCATGACTGCCATATTCAGTGGGGAGTCTTGGTCAATTGGCTTCTGGAATTTTATGATATGTAAGAGAAGAACCCTACTACATGCTTCAGAGTTGAGCCAGAAATGATGTGAAAGAAAATAGCTAGCATCAATATAGTGCTTTATAGTTTGGAAAGCACTCTCTAAAGGCTCTTTCATTGAATATTTGCAAGAACCCTGTGAGATAGGTACTATTATTATTCCCATTTTACATATGAAGAAACGAAGGTAGAAGGATAAATGATTTACCTTAACATAGTTAAGTATGTGTCTGAACAGGATTTTGACTTCACAGTTATAATTACTGCCTGTGTATTCCCCTCCATTTTGACTTCCTCCTTTGATTTTGTCTTTTCTCTTATCCCTCTTCCCCTCCCCCCAACTTTTCATTTTTAGTCTGTCTCCCCCCTTTCCCTTCCCTGATGTTGCTCCCCTTCCAAGCCCCTTCCCTCTTACTATAGTACCTTTTAAATGACTCCCCAACCTCTCCCTCCCTTGTATTGCTCCCCTCCCCAACAGCCTGTTTATTATCCTTCTACTTCTCTACAGGGCATGATAAAATTCTCTGCCCCAAATGATCTGACTGTTCTTCCCTCTCTGAGCCAATTCCAATGTTGCCACAACCTCTTCCTCCTTTCCATTGTATTGGTCTTCTCCCTCCTCCCCTTGTATGCTTCTTTATGAAATATATTTACCCCATTTTATTTCTTTTTTCATTTTTCTATCTATACAGTTTGTCACTGTACTCTCTAAGTATACTACTTCTAGCTACCTTGATGATAATAACAATTTTTAAGAGTTACCAATATCATCTTTTCATATAGGAATACAAATCATTTGAATGTATTGGGTCACTTAAAAAAGGGTCCCCCCCCCCACCTTCTTAATTACCTTTTGATGATTCTCTTGAGTCTGGTCTTTTCTTCAGGAATGCTTGGAAATCTTCTATTTTATTAAATGACCATACTTCCCCCTGCAAGAATATAGTCAATTTTGTTGGGTAGTTGATTCTTGGTTGTAGATCCAGTTCCCTTGCTTTCCAGAATATCATATTCTATGCCTTCTGGTCCTTCAGTGTAGTTGCAGCCAGGTCCTGTGTACTCCTGACTGTGGCTCCATTATATCTGAATTGTTTCTTTTTAGCAACTTGTAGTATTTTTTCCTTCATATGAAAGTTCTTGAACTTGACTATAATATTCCTGGGCATTGTCAGATGGGGATTTAATACAGGAAGTGATCTCTGGACTCTTTCAATCTCTACTTTACTCTCTTGTTTAAGACTATCAGGGCAGTTTTCTTGGATAATTTCCTATAGAATGATGTCCAGGCTTTTTCTTTTATTCTGATTTTCTGATGGTTCAATAAGTCTTAAATTTCTATTTTCCAAGTCTATTGTTTTATCAATGAGGTGTTTCATATTTTCCTCAATTTTTAAATTCTTTTTATTTTGTTTTATAGACTTTTGCTGTCTTGTGAAGTCATTCACTTTTAGTTGTTCAATTCTAATTTTTAAAGAATGAATTTTATCCCTGGCTTTTTGATCCTATTACGATTAAAAATAATAAAGGTTGATTTAAATATATAAATTAGTATTTTAATTAAAGCCATGCTGATAGAGATAAATCATTAGACCACTTGCTTGTAAGAATTCAAAACTGACGCTTCAGCCATAATTACCTCCCCTCTCATCTTGTGCCCAGTAGCTAAAGAGGAAGTTCAAAGTCACTACAGGAGTTTATATCCCTTCTCTTACATCATCCCACTTTTTGACTACCATGAGGAATCATGGGAAATGTAGTTTCAAAGTCTCCCACATGTCCATAGTAAATATATATATACTTTTAGATGGCATTTCCCAAATTTCACTTTTACAATCCTCCTTTTCCTTTTGATCTGATTTTCTTTGTAAGTGATTATTTTTATCTTTTACTATCTTTGTCTCATTTTCAGGCTGGTCAATTCTGGCTTTAAAGAAAATATTTTCTTGTTTTAGTTCATGTACCTCTGTTTCCAGATGACAGATGACCTATTTTGCTTTTTAAGTTATTTTCCCAATTTTTTTCAGCCTCTCTTAATTGTTTTTTGAATTGTATCTTGAGTTCTTCCAAAGCCTGGGTCCAATTTGCTGAAGTTCCTGAGTTTTAGCTTGGTGTTCCTTAGTCTTCCTCTGTTCATCTTATTCTTTGTTCATTACCTGAATAAAAGCTGTTGATTATAATTTCTTTTTTCTTTTTCTGTTGTTTACTCATATTTTTTTCCTTCGTTCCCCTCCCTTATTGGCTGTATTCTTGCTCCTCTGTTTATTTGCTTGATCTGTGAGTTTGGGTTTTTCTGTCATGAAGGGCTTCTTCTCTGCTCTGCTGCATAACTGGATTAGGCTGATGGAGCTGACCCATTGTATTAATGTGCCCTGAGGCCAGATCTTCCCCAGGTTCCAGCAAAGGCTGAAGATGAGAGTGAAGGTGTGGAAGCTGAAGGTAATTACCCTCAGTCCTCCTCTATACTTCTTTCTGCCAACCGCCTCTTGCTAGCTGTCCAGTCAGAGCCCTGAGTTTCCTCTGTGGTAGAATCAAGGTACTCTGTCATGGTTGCAGCTTTCACCCTGAGATCCCAGATTCCTACAAGGGGTCTCAGTACAGTTGGTAGAGGATGGGTGTTGGATCTTTCCCTTATACCCAAGAATTTGACTTTATCTGCGTACCTTTCAGATTAGATCTAGTAGGAGAGACCAGTGGCTCTGTCTTGTTGAGTTTGGCTTTCTGTTTATTTTGAGATTGAGTTTTTCTGTCCTCTGGAGGCTTCTTCTCTGCACTATTGATAATCTGGATTAAGCCAGTTGAGCTGATCTACAGAGCTGAATGTGCCCTTTGCCCAAAATTTCCAGAGACAAGAGGTGCAAGATGGAGGAATGGTGGCTGAAGGCTGTGACCAGGCTACCTCCTCTCTGCCCCTCTTCTCCAGCTGCCTCCCTGCCAGTTGTGGTTGGAGCCCTGAGCCCTGCATAGCTGTTGTAGCAAGGCACTCCATTCTAGTTAGAGCCCTCACCCTGAGATCCCTTACCTGAGTCTCAGCACAGTGGGTGGAGGAGGGGCCCTGGGATCTTCCTTCTTTCTTTTCTTTAAACCCAAGAATTCAACCTTCTCTGCATCCCTTTTAAGTTGAATCAAGCAGGAAGGTTCCACAGGACTGTCCTGTTGTTTTTGGTTGATATGGAAAGGTTTTCACAGAGGAATGAACTTTTGCTGCTTCTAAGCCTCCATCTTGACCAGTCTGAAGAATTAAGAATCATCTCTAATTCAGACTGCCTATGAAGAAGAAGCTGTGCTTAAGCTACTTTGAGAGTAGTACTTAGTTAAACACTGGTATGTTGAGCCTTTATAAGCAGAAAACTACACTTTGAATTTCTTTGTCAATATTTCATTTTCCTTCTTCCTGTATATCTATTGGTTTATTATTGTAGAACATTCCCAGATTATTCATCTTTAGGATTGTATTCATTTGCTACTGCCAGTATAAGAAAATGGGACTGAACTTTGGTGTTGAAATAATTTAGATGAAATTGCACAGATTCTGAATGAGCAGATTTTTTAAAAATTCCTTAAAACAGATTGAATTTGAAATGGTGAACTTTGATAGCATGCAATCTACAAATAGCTCCTATAACCAAGCAAAGAGGGCAAATATTTCTGCATGACCAACTGCATGCTGCTTGGAGTTTGGAAGTGTGCCTATAAATGAAAAGATAGCTAATGTAAAACATGTCACTGTGAAAGAGACCAAGGGAAAAGAAGAGCTGTCTGCTGACATGAAAATGCAAATGCCATAAAAATGCAGGCAGCTAAGAAGGTGTTAACGATTCAAATTATGGATCTTCAATTTACAGCCCACTCTTGTTTGGTGTTTGTTTCATTTCAAACCTTTAGGAATTGGCGTTCATTCATGGCCTAGGGCAGCTTCCTGTTCTGAAGAATAAAGGCTTTCCCAACTAGCTAAAGGACTCTTCTGGGAGAAGTCTTAATATCAAGCAAAGTCTTCAAAATGTTATTTTGATGAGTTAAATGTAAATGAATTAGAAGTATATTAATTCCACTCCTTCAAAATGCACATTGGTTTGGCCCAGTAAACACGATAAATGTTATTTAAAGATTACAGGGAAAATATGCTTGGTAAAATGCTTTGGGCAGTTTTTTACTCCCTTTCTCCTTTAAAAATTGCTTAGTGACTTAGGTATGCACTTAGGGAAACCATGAAGGCCCATTTCCAATGTCAATGATCAAGTGGTTTGGGGTTAACTTAATTCCCTTGCCAGATTTTTTAAACCCATGCCTAGGGACATGACTCCCAAGTTAATTGTCATCAGGTCTGTCTGTCCTGTTGAACCTGACAGCTGCAAAAGCAAAACGTTGTCTTTTTAGTTAAAGAAAATATATCCACAGAATTTTTAGATCTGGAAGGAACCTTAGACATAAAATTAGTGGAACCTCTTCATTTTACAGACAAGGAAATGGAGGCCTAAAGAAATGAAGTGATTCCCACATCTTCCATGTGATTTATGCTTCAAGCTAGAAAAAAGGAGGAGAAATTGTTGAGATCAGAAGGTGTTATATTAAAAACTAAACTCATGATGGTATCAATTAAAGAAAGGTTTAAAGCAGTACTTTCCAAACAGGAAGCAATTAGTGTACAAGTTCATAATACTACCAGAGTTTTGGTTAACACTCATTTAAATTTCCTGGTGTTAAATTGGGAACAGGTGAATTCCCCTAGTGTTAGCTTTGTGGTTTTGAAACACTCAATTAGTGGGAAAACGTTTTATACAAATAGAAACACATGAAAATATCACTTGCGCTTCTATATTGAATGTAGCATTTTTGATAGTGATTGCTAGCTTTGTGTACATATGAGTATGTCTGAAAAGTGTAACATGTGACTGAGTAAAGTGGAAAAGGCACCTGATAATGGCAGAAGACCTGGGTCTAACACCCTGCATGCTCTGTCTTGGTTCTGCTTTTCACAAAATGTGTACTGGCTTAACTGTATGATTTAACTTCTCCACATCTCAGTTTCCTCATTTATAAAATGGGTATAGTAATATGTGTATTACAACTTCACAAGATTGTTGACTGGGAAGTATTTTATAAATTGTACTATGTAAATGTGAGTTGATGATATTAGTGTTGGGATAGTTTGGGGGGGTTTCTGGCTGTAATAACTGACTTTTATTTGGCACTTTTAAAGTTTACAAAGTATTTTCCTTGATTTCATTTGTATCTCACAACCACCCTGTCAGTTAAGTGCTAGCTACCCCGTTTATCTCCATTTTAGAGATGAGAAAACTTGGGCTGAACAAGGTTCTGTAATTTATGTAGGATCACAGAATTAGTAAGTGCCTCAGGAAGAATTCAATCCCAGGTCTCTCCTGACTCCATGACCAGTGTGCTAACCACTCTTCCAATCTGGTGCTGTTGGCAAAACTCTGCCTCTTAGACTCACTATTATCCAAGATGCATCTGAACAGAAAGAGCAATTTTATATCTGACTGCCACTCAGTATACTGGTCTCTCTGAGGGTACTGCTGCCTTCTGAACATACCCTAATTGTGCCTCATTCTTTAAAATTCAGCATTACTATCCACATCTAGAAAAACAACTGTGGGAGTGGAAATCCAGAAGAAAACATGATTCATCACTTGTTTATATGGTATATGATTTGGAGTTTTGGTTTTAAAAGATTACGCTATTACAAAAATGAATAATATGGATATAGGATTTAAGTGATAATACATGTATAACCCACTGGAATTGTTTGTCAGCTCAAGGAGAGAGGAGGGAAGAGGGGAGGGACACAACAAGGATCATGTAATCATAGGGAAAATATTTAAAAATTTAAATTTAAAAAGATAATTCAGCTTCAGCTTCCTAAGAAAGCTGCTTGCTAGCTATTGCAACCCAGACTGGTTTTGCAGTTAGGTCTTCCTGACACTAAGGAGTCAGCCAATTGCTGTCACTCTATCCACTTTGTCACCTAATTGTGAATGAATCTGCTCTCTCTCAGAGGGAGTACTCACGTTGATGATACTATATCTTCTCCTTGCCTGAAGTCTCTCCTCGCTGTAATCTATCTTCCATGAATGTAGCTACCCAAATAATGTCAATTAAAAAAATTTTAATTCAGAAATATTTTATTTCTTCCCAATTACATATAAAAATGCTTTTAACATTTTTTTCTAACATTTTGGGTTCCAAATTCTCTTCCTTCCTTTTTTCCCCCTCCCTGAAATGGTAAGTAATATGATACAGGTTATACATATGTGATCATGAAAAACATATTTCCATATTCATTATGTTATAGAAGAGACATATCATGTACACACACACACACACACACACACACACACACACACAAACAAACAAACAACAGAAACCACGAAGGAAATAAAATGAAAAATGGTATGCTTTGATCTGCATTCAGACTCCATCAGTTCTTTCTCTGGTGATAGATAGCATTTTTCATCATGAGTCTTTTGGAATTGTATTGGATCATTGTATTTCCGAGAAAAGCTAAGTCATTCACGGGATCATAGTATAAATATTGCTGTTATAGTGTACAACTTTCTCCTGGTTCTGCTCACTTCACTCTGTATCAGTTCCAATAAATCTTTCAGGTTTTTCTGAGATTCTTCTGCTCCTCATTTCTTTTCTTTTTCTTTTTCTTTTTTTTAAAACCTTTACCTTCTGTCTTGGAGTCAATACTGTGTATTGGCTCCAAGGGAGAAGAGTGGCAAGGGTAGGCAATGGGGGTCAAGTGACTTGCCCAGGGTCACACAGCTGGGAAGTGTCTGAGGCCAGATTTGAATGTAGGACCTCTAGGCCTGGCTCTCAATCCACTGAGATACCCAGCTGCCCCCTGCTCCTCATTTCTTACAGCACAATAGTATTCTCAAAATTATATTATTAAAGCACAATTTTGGCTATGCCAATACCATGTTCAATGAATCCCAATGGCTTCCTGTTATCTCTGGGATCAAGCACAAACTCTACTACTTTGCATTTAAAGTGTCTCACCAAGCAGCTAGTTTGCACAGTAGATAGAGTACCAGGCCTGGAGATGGAAGGCCCAGGGTTTAAATCTGGACTCAGATACTTCCTAGCTGTATGATCTTGGGTAAGTCACTTACCCCCAATTGCCTAGCCTTTACTATTCTTCAGTCTTGGAACCAATACTTAGTATTTTTTTTTTTAATAACCTATATCTTCTGTTTTAGAATCAATACTAAGTGTTGCTTCCAAGGCAGAAGAATGGTAAGCGCTAAACAATGGGGGTCAAGTGATTTACCGAGGGTCATATAACCAGGAAGTATCTGAGGCCATATTTGAATCCAAGACTTCCCATCTCTGGGTCTGACTTTCTATCCTCTAAGCTGCCTCCACTCTAAGACAGAAGGTAAAAGTTTAATTTTTAAGAACCTCACAACCTGATTTCAACCTATCCTGCTTATTACATATCACTCCCCTTCACAAACTCTTTGGTTTAGCCAAAGTGGTCTGCTTGCTGTTCCCTGAATTCAGTTTTCCAGTTTTGTCTTTGAGATATTTAACAGGTTGTGTTGGCAGCTGGCATTTCCTCTTTCCAAATTTCTACCTCTTAGAACCCCTGACTTCCTTCAAAGTTCAGCTCCAATGTTACCTTCTCCCTGAGGCCTTTCCTACTCTTCCCACTTACTAATGCCTCCTTCAGAAGTCATCCTGTATTAATTTGCATATTTGGGGGGCAGTTAGGTGGCTCAGTGGATAGCAAGCTAAGTCTAGAGTCAGAAGAATGGGCATTCAAATCTAGCCTCAGAAATTTCTTAGTTTTTTTAACCCTGGGCAAGTCATTTAACCCCAATTGCCCAGCCAAACCCTCTTCTGACTTGGAACCAATACTTATTATTAATTCTAATAAAGAAAGTAAGAGTTTTTTAAAAAGTTTTTTTGGTATATTTCATATATATTTACATTATGTACACATTGCTTCCTCTAATTTTTTGTAAGTTCCTTAAGAGCAGAGGTAGGCTCATTTTCATCTTATATAGAGATAAATAAATATGACATATCACCCGTGTCTTAGTACAGAACCTAATACTTATTAAATGCTTGATTTTGCAAGCAAGTCAATGCTTGACTGATTAATGAGATCACAGATATATTGAAATATTTTTTAAAATTCCATTTGCAAATACTTCTCTCTGGGCCTAGTCCATATATTTGTAACAATAACAACAATAACAACAACAACAAACATCTATTTGTATAGATAACCCACCATTCCTCCCTCCTAGCCCTAGCCTACTAATTTGCATGTAATAGAGTATGTTGTAGAGGTGCAAAGAAACCCAAAGGGTTGTTTTTTTTTTTTTATCTCTGTGATCATTTTGCCAAGCAAGCACCTTTACCCAGCTTGGATATCAGTTATCTCTAATGTAGCCCTGGGCCACAGACTTTCTCAAATAAACAAAAGGTTTACTGTTCTATAATTGCATCTGGGTGATACTGGAACTGTTTAAGGAAGTTTACAATTGGTATTGCTGTTTATTCTTTATCAGGAATTTAGATACCCTTTGAAATTCATGTTAAGGGCCCACCATTGACTGGTAGGTAGTTTTAGACTTTAATAGAATTGTTTCCTTTATTAGATTTTAAATCTCCCTTGATCTTCTTATTCCATCTTTTTCTCTATTAATCCTCCATAAAGGAACTCATGGATAAAACCTTGACAATATCTACTCTAGTTTTTTTGTGTGTGTGTATAAAATGATTTTATGTTTGTATTTCAGCTTGGACCCCATGTGTTATTTGCTTTCTCTTATATCATTAGGACAGTCAGAAATGCTGACCCATAGCTCCTTTCATTGTCTGCCTATCACACACCTTTCAGTCTAGGGAAGGTAGGTGGCACAGTGGATAGAATGCCAAGCCTGGACTCATGAAGACATTTTTCTGAGTTTAAATCTTGACGGAAACCATCGAGGCTGTGAGGTTTAGCACAGCTACTCACAAGCTCTGACAATCCAGCACGGCAGGTTGTCAGGAGGATGTAAATTCCACACTCAGTTTACTCCATGTGATTCTTTTTACAATGACATTCACTTGCATTGAAATTATTGCAATCAATATCCTTATCCGGCTCAAAGGAGACACAGAAAAACAATACAGGTTCATGGCAAGAACAATCACAGCCATAGACTACCCACTATCTCAAAATAAACCCCTGGACAACCCCCTAGAGGATAGACATTTCCCCTAGAATCAGCCCAGCAAAAAACCAGCAGTTAGTGAGTTAATACAAGTTTCTAAAGTTCCCAGCAAGAAAATACCTGGCCTGAGTTTGTTCCCAAACTCCTAAAGACCAAAGAAACAGTAAAACACAAGGAAAGTAAGGGAATGACAAATTAGCACAGAATCACCCTACCAGAACTGCATTCTTATTAACCCTATAGCAGAAAGAACAGCATGGGAACAAAATTTGGACCAGATTGATATTATTGTATCTTATTGGATATAATCAACTACCATAACTATCTCCTTGATTGATGATGGGAATGAACTATATACATGATTTAATTAGTTAAAAATATAATTAACTATTATGCTTAGTTAGGAACTGATGTTCTAGTACCTTACAGATGGCTGAAAAGAATAAGTTCCAACTAAGCCAGGCCATAATGAATAATTCTTGACAAGCTTGCTTCTTAGTTTAACCACAGTAAGATAATTAGTAAATGCTAATCTTGTGATGTTTCAAAAGTTAATATGTGATTTTGAAAGTATGGGAACATCAAAACCTGTATGAGATCATAAAGAAAAAAGAGTATAAAAATTAAACTCAGCAGATGGCACAAGAAGGAACAGCCTCTGCAATTTGACTTGCACTCTGGCTCGTTTTCACTCCATTTTTCGCCACGCCATCCCACCTCCAGAGACCCAACCAAGCGAAGAGAAGGCTCTTCTCAAAATCTGGCCTCAGACACTTACTAGCTGTGTGACTCTGGGCTAATCACATAACTCTTTTTGCCTCAGTTTCCTCACCTATAAAATGAGCTAGAGAAGGAACTGGCAAACCACTCCAGGATCTTTGCCAAGAAAACTCCAAATGAGGTCATGAAGAGTTGGACATTACTAAAGGTGATCATCAACAACAACTTCCAATCTAATTTATAAATTTTCTTTTCAAAATCACAGAATTTTAGAGCTAGATGGTACTTTGGCATCTATCTAATTGAGCTGATACCACCAAAAGAATCACAATTCCAAGTCTGACAAGTGGTCAACCTGCTTCTGCTTAAAGCCTTTAAATAAAAAGGAAACCACAACCTTCCTCCTTGACATCAACCTAAATTTGCTTCTTTGCTATTGCTTCTGTTCTTTAAGAACAAGAACTAACCTGATCCTTTCCCCATATCTTTAGATGACTTGGTTTAGTTTGGTCTCATGCCAAGCTTTTTGGAGATTAATAGGTAAATAGTTCCTTGTATTCCTTTTCAGGCTACCTCCCAGTCTCCATAGATTTTCACTGTTTTAAGATAGTAGTATTTGTACCTGCTCTTTTCTTCTGTAATTTTAAAAATGGTCTCTCTAAATTGATACTGTCCTTGATTATCACATCTCACAGTTTGCCAAGAAGATCAAGTGTTGGTGCATTGAAGCTATTAAAAATAGATACATAGTAGGGCATCTAGGTGACTAGGTGGATAGAAAGCCAGGCCTGCAGATGGGCAGTTAAAATATCATCTTGCTCCAGGGGAAAGTATGGGCATTCAACAAAATTGAAGATTTCCAAGTTTTTGCACAAAAGAGACCAGGACTAAATGGAAAGTTTGATACCCAACCACAAAAATCAAAACAAAAAGAGGGGAATAACAAGGGAGGGGGCAAAAAGGGAAGTCAATCAAGGGAGGGGATAAGGGATACCAGCTCAAAGCAAACCACTGGTTTAAAAGAAAATAGTGTAAGAAGAAGGGGTGGGTCTAGGGGAGGATACAAAAATGTCAGTGAATGCACAACTGATAATTGTAACTCTGAATGTGAATGGGATGAACTCCCTCATAAAAAGGAAGCAAATAGCAGAGTGGATCAGAAACCAAAATCCTACCATATGTTGTCTATAAGAAACACCTATGAGGTGGGTAGACACACACAAGTTTAAGGTTAAGGGCCTGAGCAAAATCTTTTGGGCGTCAAATGAAAAAAAGAAGGCAGGAGTGGCTATTATGATCTCTGACAAAGCCAAAGTAAAAATAGATATGATTAAAAAAGACAGGGAAGGTCATTACATCCTGATTAAAGGCAGTATAAACAATGAGGAAATAACACTGCTCAATATATATGCACCAAGTGGCATAGCATCCAAATTCATAAAGGAGAAAATGGCAGAGCTCAAGAAGGAAATAGATAGTAAAACCATAATAGTGGGAGATCTAAATATTCCTCTGTCAGATCTAGATAAATCAAACCAAAAAATAAATAAGAAAGAGGTAAGAGAGGTGAATGAAGTCCTAGAAAAATTAGATTTAATTGATATGTGGAGAAAAATAAATAGGGACAAAAAGGAATACACCTTCTTTTCAGCTGCACATGGTACATTCACAAAGATTGACCATGTAATAGGACATAGAATCATTGCAAACAAATGCAAAAGAGCAGAAATAATAAATGTAACCTTCTCAGATCATAATGCAATAAAAATAATAATTAGTAAGGGCACCCGGACAGGCAAATCAAAAACCAATTGGAAATTAAACAATATGATTCTCCAAAACCAATTTGTCAAAGAAGAAATCATAGAAACAATCAACAATTTCATTGAAGAGAATGACAATGATGAGACATCCTACCATACTCTGTGGGATGCAGCCAAGGCAGTACTCAGGGGGAAATTTATATCCTTGAGTGCATATATTAACAAATTAAGGAGGGCAGAGATTAATGAATTGGGTATGCAACTCAAAAAATTAGAAAGCGAACAAATTAAAAACCCTCAGATGAAAATTAAATTAGAAATACTAAAAATTAAGGGAGAAATTAATAAAATTGAAAGTAAAAGAACTATTGAATTAATAAATAACACTAGAAGCTGGTATTTTGAAAAAACAGATAAAATAGACAAAGTACTGGTCAATCTAATAAGAAAAAGAAAAGAAGAAAATCAAATTGACAGTATTAAAAATGAAAAGGGAGACCTCAACTCTAATGAAGGGGAAATTAAGGCAATCATTAAAAACTATTTCGCCCAATTATATGGCAACAAATATAACAATTTAGGAGATATGGATGAATATCTACAAAAATATAAATTGCCTAGATTAACAGCAGAAGAAATAGAATACCTAAATAATCCCATATCAGAAATAGAAATTGAATAAGCCATCAAAGAACTCCCTAAGAAAAAATCACCAGGGCCTGATGGATTCACAAGTGAATTCTATCAGACATTCAAAGAGCAACTAATCCCAATACTATACAAATTATTTGATATGATCAGCAAAGAAGGAGTCCTACCAAATTCCTTTTATGACACAAATATGGTACTGATTCCAAAGCCAGGGAGATCAAAAACAGAAAAAGAAAACTATAGACCAATCTCCCTAATGAACATAGATGCAAAAATCTTAAATAGAATATTAGCAAAGAGACTCCAGCAAGTAATTAAGAAGATCATCCACCATGATCTAGTGGGATTTATACCAGGAATGCAAGGATGGTTCAACATTAGGAAAACCATATCAACAGTCTAACAAACAAAAATCACATGATTATCTCAATAGATGTTGAAAAAGCCTTTGACAAAATACAGCATCCATTCCTATTGAAAACACTGAAAAGTATAGGAATAGAAGGACCCTTCCTAAAAATAATAAACAGTATATACCTAAAACCATCAACAAGCATTATATGCAATGGGGATAAATTAGAAGCCTTCCCAATAAGATCAGGAGTGAAACAAGGATGCCCATTATCACCTCTATTATTCAACATAGTACTAGAAACACTAGCAATAGCAATTAGAGAAGAAAAAGAAATTGAAGGTATCAAAATAGTCAATGAGGAGACTAAGCTATCACTCTTTGCAGATGATATGATGATCTTAAAAAATCCTAGAGAATCAACTAAGAAGCTGGTAGAAATAATCAACAACTTTAGCAAAGTTGCAGGATACAAAATAAATGCACATAAATCATTAGCATTTCTATATATTTTCAACACATTAGAGCAGCAAGAGGTAGAAAGAGAAACACCATCTAAAATCACCCTAGACAATATAAAATACTTGGGAATCTATCTACCAAAACAAACACAGCAATTATACGAAAACAACTACAAAACACTTTCCAAAAAAATAAAACTGGATCTCAACAATTGGAAAACCATTAATTGTTCATGGGTAGGATGAACTAACATAATAAAAATAAAAATTCTACCCAAATTAATTTACCTATTTAGTGCCATACCTATCAAATTACAAAAAAACTTCTTTACTGAATTAGGAAAAACTATAACAAAGTTCATTTGGAATAACAAAAGATCAAGAATATCAAGGGAAATAATGAAAAAAAAATGTGAAGGAAGGGGGCCTAGCAGTACCAGACATTAAACTATACTATAAAGCAGCAGTCATCAAAACAATATGGTACTGGCTAAGAGATAGAAGGAAGGATCAGTGGAATAGACTTGGGGTTAATGACATCAACAAGACAGTGTATGATAAACCCAAAGAGCCCAACTTTTGGGACATGAATCCACTATTTGACAAAATCTGCTGGGAAATTTGGAAAACAATATGGGAGAGATTAGGTTTAGATCAACATCTCACACCCTACACCAAGATAAATTCAGAATGGGTGAATGACCTCAATATAAAGAGGGAAACTATAAATAAGTTAAGTGAACACAAAATAGTATACCTGTCAGATCTCTGGGAAAGGAAAGATTTTAAAACCAAGCAAGAGTTAGAGAAAATCACAAAATGTAAATTAAATGGTTTTGATTATATTAAGCTAAAAAGCTTTTGTACAAACAAAAATAATGTAGTCAAAATCATAAGGGAAACAACAAATTGGGAAAAAATCTTTATAACAAAAAACTCTGACAGGGGTCTAATTACTCAAATATACAAGGAGTTAAATCAATTGTATAAAAAATCAAACTATTCCCCAACTGAAAAATGGGCAAGAGACATGAATAGGCAATTCTCAGGCAAAGAAATCAAAAGTATCAATAAGCACATGAGAAAGTGTTCCAAATCTCTAATAATTAGAGAAATGCAAATCAAAACAACTCTGAGGTATCACCTCACACCTAGCAGATTGGCTAAAATGAAAGAAGGGGAGAGTAATGAATGCTGGAGGGGATGTGGCAAAATTGGGACATTAATGCATTGCTGGTGGAGCTGTCAACTGATCCAACCATTCTGGCTGGTAATTTGGAATTATGCTCAAAGGGCTATAAAAGAATGCCTGCCCTTTGATCCAGCCATACCATTGCTGGGTTTGTACCCCAAAGAGATCATAGATAAACAGACTTGTATGAAAATATTTATAGCTGCGCTTTTTGTAGTGGCAAAGAACTGGAAAAGGAGGGTATACCCTTCAATTGGGAATGGCTGAACAAACTGTGGTATATGTTGGTGATGGAATACTATTGTGCTAAAAGGAATAATAAACTGGAGGAGTTCCAGGTAACCTGGAAAGACCTCCAGGAATTGATGCAGAGTGAAAGGAGCAGAGCCAGAAGAACATTGTACACAGAGACGGATATACTGTGGTAAAATCGAATATAATGGACTTCTCTACTAGCAGCAATGCAATGACACAGGACAGCTCTGAGGGATTTATGGTAAAGAACGCTACACACATTCAGAGGAAGATCTGCAGGAGAGGAAACATAGAAGATAAACAATTGCTTGAATGCAGGGGCTGAGGCGGACATGATTGGGGATGTGGACTCGAAACTACCACACCAATGCAACTAACAACAATATGAAAATAGGCCCTGAACAAGGACACATGTTACAACCAGTGGAAATGTGCATCGGCCATGGGTGGGGGGACAGTGGGGGGTGAAGGGGAAAGTAGGGGCATAAAGTATGTAAACAGGTTAAAAATGAATATTAATAAATGTTTAAAAAAATATATCATCTTGCACACTTCCTAGCTGCGTGACTCTGGCCAAGCCACTTAATCCCAACTGTCTAGTCCTTAAAGCTCTTCTGCCTTGGAAATGATACTTAAGTATGGATTCTAAGACAGAATGTAAGTGTTTAGTGTTTGTTTGTTTGTTTAATACATAATAATTTTGTCAGGGTAGAGAAGAATATTAACAACTGAGTAGACCATAGGAAAAGTCTTCTATAGGGCATGATATTTAAACTAAACCTTGATGGAATCTAGGGAGTCTAAGAGGTAAAAGTGAAGAAAATGGTCAGGGAATGGGGGAATGTGTGCAAATGTAGAGGAAGAAAACAGAAAATGCTTTGCATGGGAAACAGAGAGAGGTCAGTGTGGCTAGAATGTCTAGTCATAAAGAGTAATGTGTGAAATCAGACTAGAGAGATCAATTGATACTGTTAAACTGTGATTACAGCAGTGATGATCAAAGTAATTTCCCATTTTCTGCATCAATGACTTGTGTAAATAGGTCAGAGTGGGACAGTATCATTGGACACATTGCTTTAATTATCCTTTTCTAATCTCTGTTCTATAATATAGCTCTGTATCATGAACCACAAAGGTAGAGAAGTGACTTGTCCAAGGTCATAAAGATAATCAGTGGTTGATCCAAAACTAGAACAAATTTCTAATGACTAATTCCAGAGTTAGTTCCTCTACAGTTTGCTTCTCCAATATAAGCATCATTTAGAAGGATGGAGGTGGGCCAACCAGAGATAAATGCTTCTTGAAACTTTCCACCCAGACCTTACAGCTTTTAGTTGGATAACTATTTAATGTGTTTTTCTTGTAACAGTGTATGTTTTAGCTCTCTCTGATGGTGTTTATCTCTCCAATAATAAGGACCTTGAGGGCAGGAACTATCGCCTAAATGTTCTGTCTCCTCTATCACCAGCATCGGGTTCTATAGGGTTTAAAAGCTTTACTGTAAACCTTGGGGAGAGTTAAGAGCTAAGACACTCTAAAATTGTCAATTTTGATTGAGTTCAAAAGTTGACAGAAGTCACCAACCTTACATTCCAGTCTACTCCTCTCCTAAATGCAGCGCCAACACATTTAATTAAGCAGTGCATCTGCTGAATGGTTGTCCCCAATATCTAATTATCTGACAAATAACTCAGAGCAAGATGATGCCGAAACCAACTGAAGTGGGGAGTAGGAAAGGAATGCTGTAATTATTTAATGGAGAGACTTAGCAATGTCATTAATTTGCCCATTTAAGATATAGATGGGAAATAAGGTGCAAAGGAATGCTATTAGAGGCAGTGAGTGGAAGCCAAAGCTTTCCCTGCTTCTTATAAAACATAGTTGGCCATGTTATTGGCATCATCTTCATAAGCCATTTATTAACTGTGTGTGAACCCTCAGACTTGTGGTGCAGGATGTGGTATACTATAGTCTTCTCATAAGTCTCACCACTACTAATATCAAGCTGTATTTAATCCTCAACTCTGAGACAAGAGTTCCCTTCACTCTCCATTCATTTAACCAGGCTTTTTAAAGCCCCACAGTGAATTCTCCTTTTCTCCATATATCTGAAGTACAAAACCAAAGAATGTCAGGGCTGAAAGGAATGTCAAAAATTGTTTAGTACAACCCTCTTATTATGTTTATTTTGATAGTTCAATGGATGTAAGCTCATCTTTCCAGTAATGCATTTCACAGTGTAGCTACAACTTTTTGACCTGTGATTTTTGTTTAATAATAATAGCTGAAATTAAATGGTATTTTAAAGTTTATAAAGCTCTACCTATTTTATTTCATTTGGACTCATTGCTATAATTATCTTCACTTACGTTATAAGGTAGCTATCATAGGTATTATTATCTAATTTTATAGATGAGGGAACTGATGCTCAAAGGGGTTAAGTGACTTATAACTAAGTTATACAGATACTAAGTATCAGAAGTCAGATTTGAACCCATTTTCCTGACTCACAAAGTCACAAAATTTCTGAGCTAGAGAGGCCTTTAATAGCCATATAATCCAACCTATAGTTGGAAAAGAATCCCTTTTATAATATATTTAACAACTGGTCACCTAGCTTTCTTTTTAATTAATTTTTTAAAATTTTGAATATTTCCCCATAATTACATGTTTCATGTTCTTTCCCTCTCCCCCAAATAACCCCCACCCCATAGCCAACACACAGTTCCACTAGTTTTTACATGTATCATTGATTAAGACCTAATTCCATATTATTGATAGTTGGGCTAGAGGTATCGTTTAGTGTCTACATCCCCAATAATATCCCCATCAGCCCGTGTGTTCAAGCAGTTGTTTTTCTTCTGTGTTTCTCCTCTCACGGTTCTTCCTCTGAATGTGGCTAGTTTTCTTTCTCATAAGTCCCTCAGCATTGCTCTGGATGCTTGCATTGCTGCTAGTAGAGAAGTCCATTATGTTTGATTGTACCATAGTGTATCAGTCTCTGTATACAACATTCTCCTGGATCTGCTCCTTTCCATCACCTAGCTTTTGCCCAAGGACTTCCAATGAGGAGATACCTATTATTTCCAAATACCTAAAAATATCAATTATGTCTCTCCAAGACTTCTCTTTTCCAGGTTTAAACATCCCTCATTCCTTCATCCTATTACTTATAAGGCATGAGATATCTGGGGTGTGCAGTAAGAACTAGCACCTCTGCCATAAGGGCTTGCTGAGCCTTTTTCTGGGCTGCTCATCCACCTTTTATGTCCACTTTTCACCTAGTTCTCACATATGATTTCAAGAAGCTATAGAAGGTACAGCAGCCACACTCCAGTAAAACCATCTCTGTAGGTAGGCTAAACTAGATCAAGGGTAAATGATAGGCCTGAAACTCAACAGTAAGTTAGAGGGATGTCTACTCCAAGTATGTGAAGAAGACTTTCCCTCACAAAAGGAAAGAATGAGAACAATTTGTTCCAATGTTTATGAAAGTGGTTGAAATAGGATGCTATAGAGCATTGGAGATTGGTCAAACATAGAAGATTCCAAGGTCTTCTACTGTATTCCAGGCCATCATTAGTCATCCTGACTTTTGCCTTGCCACTGGACTTTGTCAACAAACTATCTTCCTGAGTGCATGATCCCTTCAAACCTGATTCAGCCTGAATAAGAGAAAGACACTAGAACCTGAGGAAGAAGCGAAGTTTTTTTTTTTTAATGTATTCTCAGCAAAACATGCATGCATGTGATAAGCCCTCTCCTAAGGAGAGGAGCTCATTGGATAAAGAAATTAGCCAACAAAACAGATTGTGGCTTGAGGAACTGAGTATTATAGCAAATTCTTTTTTTTTTTTCTAATCCTTAATTTCTGTGTATTGGCTCCAAGGAAGAAGAGTGGTAAGAGGAGGTATTGGGGGGGTCAAGTGACTTGCCCAGGGTCACACAGCTGGGAAGTGTCTGAGCCAGGATTTGAACCTAGAGACTCCCATCTCTAGGCCTGGCTCTCAATCCACTGAGCTACCCAGCTGCCCCCTGTTATAGCAAATTCTTGACAGTGACTTCTTGGAGTGACTTTTGGGGTCTGGAGGAGATAGGCTGATAATAAGTTATCTTATCTGGAAATCTCTAGCATTCCTCCTCCTCCTCCCAGATAATGATCCTCTTATCAGGAAAGGTTCTTAGGGTGGTTCTCAGTCCAGGCCCAGTTGGTTCAGTTAGGGCAAGGTTCAGCTGGTAGGTCTCCATTTCTCAAATTTAGTATAGTCAGTAGCAAAGGATGATTGGTATGTTATAGAAACCCTTGGGAAAATGGGGACTTGAGCAAATCCAACTGATTATTATTGCCAATATTCCTTTCACTTTCTCAACTTCAATGACACTGAAACAGAGGGTCTGTCTCACTTTTAAATCCAATTCATGTACATCAAGATGTCACCTGTGGTCTATATTATCCATCCTCTTTGAAAAATTACAAGGGCAGCTAGGTAGCATAGTGAGTAGTGTGTCAGATCGGGAGTCAGGAGGAACTAGTCCAAATGTGGCCTCAGACACTTCTTAGCTGTGTGACCCTAGGCAAGTCAATTTACTCCCCTTGCCTGGCCCTGGCTGCTCTTCTGCCTATTTTACAATTGAAGCTAAGACAGAAGAAGACTTTAAAAGAAAAAGAAGCATCAACAACAATATGCCATGAAGTCAATACCCCTCTCCAAAATCCAACTTGTCAATGTCCTCCCTGGAATATGGTGCCTAGAACTATTTTTGGATATAGTCTGACCAGGACAGAATCCAATGGGACCATTACCTTCTTATTGCTGAATGTTGAGTTTCTTAGAATTTAGCTGCTTCTGTCACTGAATGTCACTGAACATTGTTGAATGATATTGAGGTGACAGTCTAAAAACTTGTGCCATTCTTGGAACAAGAATGTGCCTTCAGTCCCCTTTTCAACCACATTGTGATGATCACTTTAGAAGTAGGAAGAGACCTTATAGGACCTGGAAATTAGGAAATATGGAAAATGAGCCCTTGAGAGGTTCCCTAAGGCTACAATACTGAAAAGAATGTGTAGTCAAGACAGTGTGTTAAGATAGTAGAAAGAATACTAGCCTGAGAGTCAGGAAACTCCAGCACCAGCCTTAGTTCTGCTACTTCCTGGATGTGGTTTTGATCTACTCTTTTTGCTTCCATGGAGCTCGGTTTGTTTATTGTTAAATGATGGGATGGCACCAGATTACTAGTGGTCCTTTTCGAATAAAAGATTCTGTAGTTCTATAACTATATATACATATGAATGTGTGTGTATTATATATTAAATTAATCTACTTGGTGAGTCTCAAGGAAAAGAGGGACCATTTCTTCCTTTTTTTTTAAATTTCCCTTTAGCGCTTAGCTCAGTGCTGAGAGAATAGTGGAGGATCAATAAATTCTGAATGTTGGACTGATTATATAATTATATGAGTAGTAGAGAGAAAAATATTTATATCTTCAAAGTTTCAAAAAATGTTTATTAAATGCCTTGTATGGCCCCTAGGCATCGATGCTAGAAAGATAAAAATGAATGGTGGAAATAATAGTACAACAGTGATTCCAAAAGTGGACGCCATCGCCCCCTGGTGGGTGCTGCAGTGATCCAAGGGAGTGTTGATGACCACAGGTGCATTTATCTTTCCTATTAATTGCTATTAAAACTTTAAAAAAATTAATTTCCAGGGAGCTAAATAATATTTTTTCTAGAAAGGGGGTGGTAGACCAAAAAAGTTTGGGAACCACTGGTATATACACCTTCAATCTTGCTGCTGAGGAGGCTGAGGTAGGTGAATTACTTGGAATTCTCAGCTGCAGTTGGCCCAGTGCTTATAGGATGAATGCATTTTCTGGCACCAATGTGGTGAGCCCCAGGAGCAAGGGATTACCAGGCTACCTAAGGACTGGCAAAGTAGGCCAGGTCAGAAATGGAGCAGGTCAAAATTTTTATGCTGATCAGCAGTAGAGTTGGGCCAATAAGCAGAGAAAGAAAGAGAGAGAGAGAGAGAGAGAGAGAGAGAGAGAGAGAGAGAGAGAGAGAGAGAGAGAGAGAGAGAGAGCGCACATTCCTTACCTTCAAATAGTTTGATTTATTCATTATTTATTTATTTGTTTGTTTGTTTTATTGGTGAGGGGGGATTGGTAGACATGCAACAGGTACACAGGTAATCAGATACAAAATAATTTGATAAGGATAATATTAATAGCTAGGGAAATCAGAGAAGGCTCCACAGAAGCAGCATCATTTCTACTGAACTTTGAAAAAAGATCTTTGAAACTTGATACCTCTGATGGCATCTGCTCAAGTTCAGTCTATTTAACTTATAAATGTGGGATACTGATCACATAAATGGCATAGGATTGACATATGTTAGTAATCAAGGACAATTAATGGGCTATCTAATAAAGAATGCTAATGCTAGTTTAGCAGACAGACCTTGTAAGAGGCATTTTGCTCTTGCTGTTGGAGTATCTATACTCCAGAGAATATCCATATTTCCCCAGAAATTTAATTTTCGTTTTTTAAAGGAACATTTTTCCAACTTAGTTAATAGAAGATGGGGCAAAGGTATTTTATGACTGTTCAGACTAGTTCTAGAAGATCTTATTTTTCAAGGTTCTATAGTACTAACTCCGTACTCTTCTTGGCAAATGGTGCCAGGGCTTCATTGGGAAATAATATAGACCTAGATGAGCTTCTGGTCCTTTCATGGAAACTTCTTTTTGAGCTATGGTGTCAGGCCAATGCAGTAGGTGGATGAGAATTGGTGTTTCCAGTGCCTGGTTAATTGAACCATCAAGCAGGCTATGTGGCAGTAAATATTCTGATTTGACAGCACTACAAACATATTGAAAGTCCTGGGGCTTTAGGCTATAAATGAGGGATAGCCAAGGGCACTATATCTGAACAGTACTATACATCTGCTCCAAATTATGCTTCTGGCAGTATTAAGAGTGAACATGACTTTTTGATGCCACATAGTAGTTGAAATATGAAGTGCTAGCCAGTGCTTTCCCAATATCATCGAGAAATAAAAGAAATGGATTATTTTAGGCCTATTGGGATTACAGTTAAGGATGAAAATGAACAGTGTTCTGTTACTTTAATTCCCATACTTGATGGATGAGGTTGCAGAGATGTTTACTCTAATTGGGTGAGGAGAGAATACTTTTTGTAAGTCCTAGAGTCAGAAAGATCTGAGTTCAAATCCAACCTCAAGCACCTGTGTGACCTTGAGCAAATCACTTAACCTCTGTATGCCTCAGTTTCATCAACAGTAAATGGGGATAATAATAGGACCTATCTTCCTTAGCTGTTGTGAGGAATAAATGAAATAATAATTCTAAATCACTTAGTATGGTTCCTGGCACATAGTAAAGGCTATATTAATGCTATTGTTGTGTTGTGTCTGACTCTTTGTGACTGCTTTTGGGGTTTTCTTGGCAAAGATATTGGGGTGGTTTATCCTTTTCTTCTCCAGTTCATTTTCCAGACGATAAAACTGATATTGGTTGAATGACTTGCCCAGGGTCATACGGTTAATAAGTATCTGAAATCAGATTTGAATTGAGGAAGATGAGTCTTCCTCACTTCAGATCTGGCACTCTATCCACTGTACTACCTAGCTGTCCCTTAGAAATGTTAGCAATTATTATTATTATTACTCTCATTACTTTAATAGTGTGAGATGGAATTCTACAAAAACTTTACATGAACTTTCAAAAGAAACTTGATTCTGCCAAAGGTATTTGGAATGAAAATTTGATCTTGAGGAACAACCTGAGGAAAGCTTAGATATGAATTGGACTGGACATTTGGCAACATGGGTAACCATGAATGATGATAATGATAGCTAGGATTTATATAGAATTTAAAAATTTTTATAAATTTATCCCATTTTATCTTTGCAACAACTCTGGGAGGTAGGCATTATTAATCCCATTTTACAGATGAGGAAATTGAGGCCAACAGATTAAATGATTTGCCCAGGATCATCACACAACTGAGCAATTTCTAAGGTTGGATTTGAACCCAGGCCTTCCTAATCCTCTAACCACTGTGCCACTTAAATGATATGATCAATCTTGTGATTCCCTTCCCTTCTGCAGTAGGTAGTAGTGACTTATACCTGACTCGGCAGTTCAGACCCAATAGCCTCTCATAAAAATACTATAGGGACCTGTGGAGATCTATATCTAGCTAGACAAATTGATCACAGGCTGACATTGTTCAAAAACTAATAGCCAGGCCTGTGGTGTCTGAGAATAAGCTTCCGCTCAGGTCCCCAGAGGAAAGGTAGTATCCTACAGGAAAAAGCTGCTTGACCTGAAATCAGGAGAGTTATCGTTTTTGAATCTAGCCAATACCAGTATTGACCATATGACTATGAATCATTTAGCCTCACCTGTTGTATCTACCTCACAGAGATATTCTGAAGCTCAGAGGAATTCTAGTATGGAAATAATTTTGGCCAACCCTGCAATGGCTATATAAACAATTTCCATCATCTCCTGCCAGTGGGTGGCAATTTTGCATCAAAGTAGAGTGACAAAAATCTTGAACCTTTGCAGGCTTCAAGGTCTGACATTCTCTCCTTCCCCATCTCTACCTCTTGGCTTCTTATAAGTCTTAATTAAAATTTCCCTTTCTGAGAACTGTGGGAGTAGAAACACCGAAGAAAAACAATTGCTTGATCACATGGGTCAATGGGGATATGATTGGGGATGTAGGCTCTAAATGATTACTCTAGTGCAAATATCAATAATATGGAACTAGATCTTGATCAATAATACATGTAAAAGCCAGCGGAATTGCTCATTGGCTAGGGGAGGGGGAAGGGAGAAGGGGAGGGAAAGAATATGAATCTTGTAACCATGGAAAATTTTTCATAATTTATCAATAAAAGAAAAATAAATTTAAAAAAATTTCCCTTTCTGTAAGAAACCTTTCCTGGTCTCCTTTAATCTGGTGCCTTCCCTCTCTGATTATCTCCAATTTCTCCTCAATTTCTTTTGTTAGTTCATGGTTGTTTGCATTTCCTCTCCTCCCAGTAGACAGGGAGTTCCCTGAGGGCAGGGACTGCCCTTTGCTTTTGTATCCCTAGAGCTCAGCACTGTGCCTGGAATGTGGAAGATATCTGATAAGTAAATGCTGGTTGGCTGGACTTATAATGCCTCTACCTATACTGGAATACTAGGCAGTTTCTAGCACACAAAAAGGAAGTTGTATGGAGAATATGGATAAGAATTACTCAGGATAAAATAGCATGGACTTTTTTTAGTGGAGGAAATTACCAAATGAAAGAAATCATAGATCCTCTAAGCAGAACTTCTTTACCTGGAGTCCATGAACTTTCTTTCTGCAATATTTTGATAACTATTTCAAGTACAATTAATTTTCTTTATAATTCTTTTACTTTTATATATTTTTTCTTTTTTTTAAATTTTATTTAATTGATTAACTAAGAGAATTTTTCCATGGTTACATGATTTATATTCTTTCCCTTCCCTCCTCCCACCTCTCCCGTAGCCAATGAGCAATTCCACTGGGTTTTACATGTGCCATTGATCAAGACCTATTTCTGTATTATTGATAATTGCACTAGAGTGATCGCTTAGAGTCTACATCCCCAATCATATCCCCATCCACCCATGTGATGAAGCAGTTGTTTTTCTTCTGTGTTTCTACTTTCACAGTTCTTTTCTCTGGATGTGGATAGCATTCTTTCTCATAAGTCCCTCAGAATTGTCCTGGATCATTGCATTGCTGGTAGTACAGAAGTCCATTACATTCAATTGTCCCACAATGTATCAGTCTCTGTGTACAATGTTCTTCTGGCTCTGCTCCTTTCTCTCTGCATCAATTCCTGGAGGTCTTTCCAGTTCACATGGAATTCCTCCAGTTTATTATTCCTTTGAGCACAATAGTATTCCATCACCAATAGATACCACAATTTGTTTAGCCATTCCCCAACCAAAGGGCATTCCCTCATTTTCCAATTTTTTGACACCACACAGAGCACAACTATAAATATTTTTGTACAAGTCTTTTTTCTTATTATCTCTATGGGATACAAACCCAGCAGTGGTATGGCTGGATCAAAGGGCAGGCAGTCTTTTAAAGCCCTTTGGGCCTAGTTCCAAATTGCCATCCAGAATGGTTGTATCAATCCATAATTCTATTACTTTTATACATTTTTTAAAACATTGTGAATGGAAGCAATTAGGTTGCCAAGTACATTGAGAGCCAGGCCTAGAGATAGGGAGGTCCTGAGTTCAAATATGACTTCAGACACTTCCAAGCTGTGTGACACTAGGCAAATCACTTAACTTCCATTGCCTAGCCCTTACCACTTTTCTGGCTTAGAACCAATACATAGTGACAGGACATAGGAACATAAAATGCCCCCCCTTCCTCTTACACCTAAGAAAACTAACACCTTCCCCTCCCCCCAGCACCTGATGGAACTGTGGAACAAAGAATTATAGCAGCACCTGTTCCACCTGACAGAACACTGAAACTTCTCATTCCTTGACCTGACAATTCCAAGATGAATAGTCTGAAAGTACACTGTCTGTACCCCACTAGGAACTTTACAATCCTGAGAACCATCTTCCCCACCTCCCCCCACCCCGCCTCTGCAAACGACCAATGAGATTAGTTCAAGTTGCCATTTCGCCTACCCCACTTCCTTCCCCAAATCTTTAAGACCTTATATCTCCCCCCACTCAGACAGTACTCTTGATAATCCTCTTGGCATTGGGCCCCCTTGCTGCTTCAAATAAACCTTGCTGTATTTTTACTACTCTGGTCTTAGATTGACACATAGTATTGATTTTTTAAGACAGAAGGTAAAGGTTTAAAAAAATATTCTGAGAAGGGATTGTGAATGTGAAATCCCCAATCCCCTAGTCCCCACACCGCCATGATTTCAAGTCATATTCAGTCACTTCAATCTCAGTCATCTTGTCCTATTATTGTTCTATCACTTTATTTTGAAATTATTACATATTCTGTGTATACTCTGATTATACTGTGTACACCCTGCTGACTTCTCCACTATGTATGTAAAAACCTTGTTTGTATACATATCTGCTGGACCTCTGGCTTATGGCAAAAGTACCTTTACAAGGGATCTGATCTCCAGGCTCAAGGTCTTTGGTTGCCTGATCAGAGTCTGTCTTTATTGTGAGACTGGCCCTCTCTCAATAAGCCTATTTCTTTTTGGCTCAGAGACTTGGTTTTTGTTTTTTTGTGTCTTGGCTAATAAATTTCCTTGACAGGATCCATAGGCAAAGAGACTGTCAAAAGGGTCCACGACAGACAAGAAAGTTAAGAATCCCAGTTGATTTCTTTAGATGAAAAAAGTTAAACCCATTTAAAAATGTTCCTATAGGGGGCAGCTGGGTAGCTCAGTGGAGTGAGAGTCAGGCCTAGAGATGGGAGGTCCTAGGTTCAAACCCAGCCTCAGCCACTTCCCAGCTGTGTGACCCTGGGCAAGTCACTTGACCCCCATTGCCTACCCTTACCACTCTTCCACCTATGAGACAATACACCCAAGTACAAGGGTTTAAAAAAAATGTTCCTATATTATTGTTAGCTATTTTCTCCTCAGACTTTTAAATTAATCACATTATTAGTAGTCATAAATAAAAGGAGCATCATCAGAACAAGAAAATTTCACTTATTTATGGGGAGGTGTTCACTGTTAGACTTTGAGAACTTCAAGCCTGTAGAAATTGTTAATGTGGAATCTAGAGGCCCCCAAACTTGTAGCCTAGAAAGATTTGATGAATCTCAGTTTACTTAGCTTAAAGGTGACAGCCTCAGGCTTGGACTGGTCACATGAGAGCTCCTCCCTCCCGGAGGAAAAGTGAAGTTCAAGCTGAGTGACTCTTCTGGTCTCCAGAAGCCTCTCCTAGTATTTCACACCCTCCTTCTGAGGATTGAACTCAAACTTGGGACTTTCAGCTTACCAGACTGAAGATCTGACCCACTGCCTAGTGTGCCAAAAGGTCACTAGGCTTGGGCTTGGCCTTTCCTCAGGGAGGAACTCTCATGTGACCAGTCCAAGCCTGAGGCTGTCACCTTTAAGCTAAGTAAACTGGGGTTCATCAAATCTTTCTAGGCTACAAGTTTGAGGGCTTCTAGATTCCACGTCAACAAAGTCAACTCTGGATGGGTAAAGCATCAGAAGATTGGGAAAGATTTGGTACATTTCCTGACAAAGAAGTCAAGTATTTACACCTCAGGGCCTTACTCGGTCCCATTGACAATTCTTTAACGTATGATTCTTTTCTTTTTAGCCTGGGACTTATGAATCCCCAACAAGGAAACTCATTGCCAAAGCAGCTCAGTAATTGCTCTCCCATTTACTGTCTTAGAGAGCTGCCTGGGCACTAAGAAGTTAAAAGTCTTGCCCAAGGTCACATAGCCAATATGTTAGATGTGGCACAGAAATCCACATCTTCCTGACTCTGCAGCTTTGTTCTTTATCTACTGTGCTTCTGCCTTTCACAGGCAATCCTTAAGAAACTGGTTATCTGATATGTCATCTCAGAATAGATTAGAAGCAAGAAAGTTGAAAACTAGGAAGGGGCAAGAAGATTCTGTGGGGGTAGGTAGAGATCAGGGAAGGTCAAGAGTAGAACTACTGTCAGAAGCAGATAAAATAACAGCAGAAATCGCAATTGACAGCCTGACATTGAGGCAAGAGACAAAAATAAAAATGCAGACACAATTATACTTATATGACAACAGTGGATGCCATCATGGTGACCCTGAAGCACTGAGAAAACATTAATCCTCTGTGCCTTCTATTAGAGAAGACAAACAAGTAAAATATATTTCAGAAAACTTTCCACCAAGAATGGTTGAAAGAAAGGAAGTTTTTGGTGTCTGAAAGACTGGTTTATGCTTATTTGGAAATGTCATAGATCTGGGATACCTCATTAGATGACAGTGCCAGGTCAAAGAAGTGTGACTATAGGAACACTCTTCATCAGGTAATTAGTGGTTGTTTTAGTATTATGTAAATTTGGTATCTCTTACAAGGGTCCTTTTATTCTTTTCCTGTGCCAAGGTTAAATATTTTCTCCTTTTTTGATTGACTTCTAAATTCTTTTTGTCTTCTCTCCTGCTCTGTATTTGTTGGAATCCACTTCTAACAAACAGTTTTCATAGCTTCCTAGACCATGATGTGGTTGGCTAAAAATTTACTGAAAACATGGCTGGTAATCTGATTCAGAAATAGTTTGTACTGGAGTTGAAACTTTCACCTGAAATGGCAAAAAGGAGAGCCTTGGAGGAAAAAGCAAGAAATGATCAGATGAGAAAATATTTTCAGGCTGATGGAAAATCCAACCATAGAAAAAGTGCCTCAGAAATGTACCCACTCAGAGGGGAAAAAGTTTCTAGGGCTTTTGTTGATAAAATAAGTCAGAGATTTCTCTTCCAACATTTTCACTTTTCTGTATATCAAACCACGCAAGAGAAAGGCTGCTATTCCTTTCCCTACCCACAAAAATGTGTGCATGGTACAGGGTTCCTATCGCATGTCAGTATCCCTGGTAAGTAGATGCTCATGACATTTTTTTTCAGCTACTTATTAAAAGAAAATTCTCAGACCTTCTAATAGTGTGCCAACTGGGTATCTGGGGTAAGTCATCTATTTATTTTATTTAACTAATAGGCCATCTTCTTAGTGAAATTTTCCCTCAATGAAAGTCTTCCCTTCCTCCTCATACATTCTCAGCACATTTTGACTATTCTTTTGCTTGGTAAGAGGAAGGACCATCCTCTCGATCTCAGTTTCAGTGTGTCAAAGGCTCTTTTATTTCATTTCCCTGAGAATGGGCACTCATGTACTAGTGTTACAAGTATTAGAGCCAGCAAGAAGTGCAAAGTACCTTTTTAGTCCTAATATAGAGTGACATTCCCCCCTCCCTCCTACAATATGTACCTTTGAAAATCGCATTCAGTGGGCAGCTGGGTGGCTCAGTGGATTGAGAGCCAGGCTCAGAGACAAGAGGTCCTGGGTTCAAGTGTGGTCTCGGTCACTTCCTAGCTGTGTGACCCTGGGCAAGACTTGACCCCCCCATTGCCTAGCCCTTACCACTTTTCTGCCTTGGAACCAATACACAGTATTGATTCCAAGACGGAAGATTCCAAGGCAGAAGGTAAGGGTTTCAAAAAAAAAAAAGAAAGAAAGTTGCATTCACACTGTATTCGAGCAACTTCAAGCTTTGAAACCATAAGTTATGTATTGTGTGCCTCAGCATGCATTTTTTAGCACATCTATTTATAACCACTACATTGGAAAGGAATTGAGAATTCATGTTACGATGCAATGTTGCTCAAATGTACTGGATGTGTCTTGAGGAGAACACTGAAAAGAGATTTAGGTTAAATTGTTGCAACTTCACGTATGTGTTGTCTCTCCAGAATCGTCTTTCACACCTGCGTTGTGTTGTGGTGGCGCTAGATAGAAAGACAGTGTTTTTGGTTTCAGTTGCTCTTACGCCAAGGCTCTTGTATAGATGAGGAAGGAGAACATGATTAAATATTGGAAGATAGTTTCTCACAAGTATCTGTAAAAGTAATACATATTTAATAAAAATGTCGGCATTAAAATTTCTTTAACTTGTTTTTAGGACCTTGAAAAAACTTCAAACGTAAAGCTCCTGCATTATTCACGAGTTAAGAGAAAGTTGTAATTTAAAAGGAGAAAATAAAATGGGGGTTTCCTCTTTCTGAGTTACCCTTCAAAATACTTGGGGTCACACTATATTCTGGGTTGTGTTATATTCTGACTAATAGGCTATAGGAGCCAAATGCCTCTCTTTTATCTGGGTCCTTTACAAAAAGGTGGTCCCTCCCCTCTTTCTCAGTGACAGGTTACATTGAAAGTTACAACCTTACCTGGAAAGCAATGAGAAATTTACAAAGCCAATTATCTTAATTATTCAAGTGGGGTTGAACCAGTCAAAACCAGAACTGTTTCAATCCTATTTGCATAATGTTTTTCTTCAACCAATCAGAGGAGGAGAAGGTTAGCTACTGCTTCAGTTTCTATGTATCACTTATCTTTTCTTGTCAGCCAAATGTACTTCCCTGAGAGGAGTCCTTGCTAGTCCCCACGCTTGCTTTCTATCACATTCTACTGTGTATTGTGGTATAATGGTAAAGAGAATTGGGCTGGGAATCAGGAAAGACCTGGGTTCAAAAACTGTGTGGTCCTAGACAAGTCAATGTCTCTGAAACTCAGTTTCCTCATATATAGAATAGGAATAATAATAACACCCACCTCATAAAGTTGTAAGGCTCCAATGATATATAATATGTCTATATGTAAATCACTTTGTTTATCACTTAAAAGTGTGGTGGGTAGAGTACCTGGAATCAGGGAGACAGACTCCTCAGACACTTACCAGCTGTGTGACTCTGGGCAAGTGACTTAACCTTGTTCATCTCCATTTTCTCATCTGTAAAATGAGCTGAAGAAGGCAATGGCAAATGGTATCTTTGCCATGAAAACTTCTAATAGAGTCACGTAGAGTTGGATGCCACTGAAACAACTTGACAATAACAAATTTAGAGGTGCTTTACAAATGTTTGCTATTATTATTCTTTATAGGTATGTATGTACCCTTCCTATTAGATTGTAAACTTCCTGAGGGCAGGGATTGTGCCATTTTCCATCCTTCCCCTCACTCCCCCACCCCAGGGCCAAAACAATATCTTACTAATAATAGGCACTTATTAAATGGTTGATGAATGAACTGAATGCATATCACATTTTTGTAAATAAGACTGGGTCAAATCACTGATACTCTCTGTTCTTCAGATTTGGACTAGATAAGGGATTCTAAGCCACTTTTATGTCATAGATCCCTTTGGGTGAAGCCTGAGGATCTCTTCTCAGAATAAGGTTTTTAAATACATGAAACAAAATACATGGGATTATAAAGGAAACCAATTATATAAAAATATAGTTATCAAAAAAAAATTTAAGTAAGTTTGCAGAACCCAGGTTAAGAACTCCTAGGCCAAGGATTATGTTGCTAAAATGTTTAAGAACTGATTCTCTGAGACAATAATCTCATGTACATTTTTTTTTCTTTCTTAAAACCATTACCTTCTGTCATAATATTAATTCTAAGGCAGAACGGCTGTAAGGGTTAGACAATGGGTATTAGGTGACTTTCCCAGAGTCACACATCTAAAAAGTGTCTAAGGCCAAATTTGAACCCAGGTACTCAACTCCAGGTCTGGGGTTCTATCTCCTATGCTACCTAGCTGTCTCAATATGTTTACTTTTAAGGGAAAGGGAAGTAAGCATTTATATAACCCTACTATGTGCCAGGCATTATGTTAAGTACTTTGTAAAAATCTTATTTAATCCTCAAAGCAACCCTTTGAAGTAGATATGGAGGTAGAATTTTTTTCCTTCACTATCCAGCCTTCCATTTAATAAAACATGGAAGGTCATGTTGACAGGAAGGGGAAAGAGACAGTGAAATCTTAACATTTATAACCACAAAAAAACCTCTGTCCATGTCTAACGCCTGGGGGGGTGGGGGGGGGTGGAGCCCTCCAGTAAGCCATCAGAGTTGATGGAGCTGCCTTCCTTGTTGATTCCTGGCGGCCACATATTTTAATATATATATCTATAATACCTAAATTTTTCTTTCTTACATTACCCATAGTCACAGGGTTAGTAAGTGTCTGAGGTCAAATTGGAACTCAGGTCTTCCTAACACTTTTAAGCTTAATCTTCATTATTAAACTTTTCTCTATGTTAACTTGGAAAATAATTTTGAAGACAAATCTGGCTTAAAATCAGAAGGATTTATTGAGAAAAAAAAAAGTTCAGCGGCCAAGCAGGGCTAAATCCCTTCCCACAAGGAAACCACCTGCAGAGCGGGCCATGATCCTGACTTTTAGAAGGTTAAAGCCACAAACTGGAAGGGACCAAAGGCAGCTCCCCAACTGGAGCAGGATATCTAAGCCAGAGAAGGGATTATGGACTTCTTTACATATCAGCACCAAATGTCTGTTTGCATATCAGCTATTCATGGGAGATTGTCTAAACCCTTTAGGGTTCAGCCTGTAGAATATCTCTTTGGGCATAGTCAGTTCCCCTAATCTTATCCTGGCTGTCTGGAGTTCTTCTGGAATGAAAACCTTGGGCCTTCTTCAACTAGGATCTCTGATCATCACAACACTATATTATTACAATTTTAAGCTTCACAGTTATACCATATTATATACCATATTATATTTTAAATATCCACAGTTGGGGACTGCTTAGGTGGCTCAGTGGATTGAGAGCCAGGGCCAGGGTTGGGAGGTCCTGGGTTCAAATGCAGCTTCAGGCCCTTCCTAGCCGGGTACCCTGGGCTAGTCATACAACACTTACTGCCCAGCCTTTACCACTCTTCTTCACTGGAAACAATACCCAGTATTGATTCTAAGATGGAAGCTAACTATATATAATTTAATATAGTATACATTAAAAATATATCATATATTATATTAATATAATATATTTTACAGTATATTATGATATATAACTATATTCAATATATAAAATTATACATATGATGGAAGTTAAAAAATATACATCTAGATACTATACATGAATATATATATACACACAATTAACATCCACCACTTTCTTAAGTTTAGCCTATAATAAAGAAAACAACAAATCAAATCTTGAATAGTAGCCTTTGCTGTGTACTGAAAATTTAACGACTGACTTTTTCTCAAGTGAGTTCGGTTTGCCTAATTTCTGTCTTTCCTTCCAACTCAAAATCTTTGTTTCAGGTTGAAAACAAAAGAGTCCTTGACTCCAATGACATTACATTCTAATAGGAAAGAGGACAGATGGGATTATAGGGTCATACATTTAGACCTAGAAGGTACCCTAGAGGTTAATGAGTCATTAATGAGTCACATCTTCATTTTACTAAAGAGGAAGCCCCAGTTTAGAGAGGTTAAGACAGAAACCTACAAATGGGACTTCCGTTCTATTGTGTGTCTGTGCCTTTTGTGTAGTGCCTAGAAACTTTAGCTACTAGTTAATAAGTATTTGTTGAGTATTTTTTTAAATGTGTCTGAGAAGATATCAGCAACTAACAACCCCTATGTCTGCTTTCTCACCTTTATAAACTCCTTGGGAGAATGGCTTTACACAGATTAAGAGTATCTTTAAAGAACACATGAGGAGGGAAAAGGAAGGTTCTCACCAAAGGATCTTCTAACACAGACTACACATTTTTTTAAAAATTAAAACCCTTGCCTTCTTCTTAAAATCAATACTGTGTATTGGTTCTAAGGCAGAAGAATGGTAAGGGCTAGGCAATGGGGGTCAAGTGACTTGCCCAGGAAGTATCTGCTGGTTGATTTGAATCTAGGATCTCTTGTCTCTGGGCCTGGCTCTCAACCCACTGAGCCACCCAGCTGCCTTCCACAGACCACACTTTTATAGCCACAAAAGGTGACTAAGAACTGTAGAGAAAATAAAAGTTAACTTATCTACTTTTTGCTAATTTAAAGAAAAAACTTAACTTACAACAAAATGTTGCCTTGAAGGTTCCTTTCAGGCAGGGCATCTCCAATGTGGATATTAAAAGGCTAACTAAAGCAACTTTGCAAATAACTTTGTTCTCCTATTAACTGTTCCTGACAAAGTGAGGCATAGAAATAAAGAGACATGGGATCATTCCAGGTATTCATTTCTGTCTTAGAGAATTTTCCCCACACCTCATTCAAACCAAAGAACTCTCCCCTCTAATTTGCAAGGTTCTCAAAATGCTTCTGTTAACACATGGCATTGTATTCATTTTGTCAAGCCCCAGAACACTACAATGCCTCCTAACTGAAATATATGGCAAGATGCAAAGATTTGGCTTAACCATCCATACTGGAAAAACAAAGTGGATAAATATCATACACACGTACATGTATGGATTTATCTATAGAATAGTTATTAATTCATTATATAGTAATTTTATTCATTTTTGACTCTGTGACTCCATTTGGCATTTTTTGTAAAGATATTTTATTTTATCAATTACATGCTAGTAACAAATTTCCACATAAATTTTCCAAAGTTATATGATTTAGATTGTCTTCCTCCCTCCCATCCCTCTCCCTTCCTGGAGTTCACAAGGAATTCCATCAGGGTTATATGTATATTATCACCTTTGGCATTTTCTTGGCAAAGATACTAGTACGGTTTGCCATTTCCTTCTCCAGATCATTTTACAGTTGAGAGAACTGAGGCAAGTATTTATTAGAAGACCATTATGTGCCAGGCACTGGAGTAAGAACTAGGCATATGAAAAAAACAAAAACAGTCTCTTCCCTCAGGAAATTTCCATTCAAATGAGGAAGAGAGAGTATACATAAATAGGCTCATACAAAGTAAATAAAAGATCACCTTAGAAAAGAAGGCATTAGCAGTTGGAGGTGGAGTTGGGGAAGATTGGAAAAGGCTTCTTGCCATTTTAGCTGAGTCTTGAAGGAAGCCAGGGATTCTAACAGGTGGAAGTGAGGAAGAAGAGGATTCTGGGAATAGGAATTGGAGAATTGTGTATAAGGAACAGCAAGTAGGTCAGTATTGTAGATAGTAAAATGTAAAAATATGCTAGAAGACTTGAAAAATAGGAAGGAGACAAGTTGTGAAAAACTTTAAATACCCAATCGATTTGTTTACATTTGATCCTAGAAGTAATAGGGAGCCATGGTTTGTTGAGTGATGGAAACCTGTGTACTTTGGCAGCTGTGTAGAGGGTGAACTGAAGTGGAAAAAGAATTTGCAGATCATTTAGAGGTAATTCTAGTAGTCCAGAAGAGGTGATGAGGGCCTGAACTAAGGTGGTGGCTGTGTGAGTGAAGAGAAGGGTACCTCTCTAAGAGATGCTGCAGAGAAGAAAGTGGCAGGTTTGGGGAACTGATATGGACCGAATGAGAGTAAGGAGTCAAGGATACCATGGTTGTGAGAGGAATGACTACCTACTCAAAAGAATCTTGAATTTAGTGCCAATGTGTCAAAGGCTATTTTATTTCATCCTCAAGAGAATGAATTCTCATGAACCAGTGTTACAAGTGTTATAGTGAACAAGCAAGTACAAAGGACAGGAGCTGGCAGCCTTCTTTTATCCTAGTCCCTGCCATAAAGATGGTCCCCACCTCATTCACCATTGGCTGGTTACTTGAGAGTTAACAATCTTATCTTGAAAGCTATCAAATCAGAATACACAATTTACAAAACCAATTATCCTAATTATTCAAGCAAATTTTTAACCAATCAACACAAGGACTGTTTCAATCTTATCTGTCTGAAATGGGGTTTAGGTTGGGAACAGGAAACTTAACTTGTTTTGATGGAAAGACTCCCTGACTCATCTTAATGATTCATTAAGAGGAGTCCACCTTCTTTCTAAACTTCATCTCTCTCACAGTTGTGAATCTGGATGACTAGGGAGATGGTGGTACTCTTTTTTTAAACCCTTACCTTCTGTCTTGGAGTCAATACTGTGTATTGTCAGAAAAGTGGTAAGGGCTAAGCAATGGGGGTCAAGTGACTTGTCCAGGGTCACACAGCTGGGAAGCGTCTGAGTCCAGATTTGAACCTAGGACCTCCTGTCTCTAGGCCTGACTCTCAATCCACTGAGCTACCCAGCTGGCCCCAATATAGTGGTACTCTTGACAGAAATGAGGAAGCTTCAAAGAAGTGTGGGCTGGGGAATGATTTATCTTTTGTACTTGTCAAGTTGGAGATGCTGACAGCAGATCCAGGTTGAAATTTCTAGTGATCTGAGCTCAGGAAGGAGATTAAGGCTGACTGTATAGATTGCATAAGGATGGTTGTTGAACCTTTGGGAGCTGATATAGAAAAAAAAGAGAAAAGGGCTCAGGATAAATTATTGGGAGACATGCATGGTTGTGCATATGAAATGGATGAAGGCCCAAGCAAAGCTGTATGAGAAGAGGTCGGACAGATGGGAAGAGAATACAGTAAAAAGAGAGTATCTAGAGCAGATAGTCAAAAGTATTCAATTCTACATGGGCTCAGTAGATAGACAGGCTAAGAGTTGGGAGTTCAAATCTGGCCTCAGATATTTCCTAATCATGTGAACCTGGGCAAGTCATTTAACTCCAATTGTCTAGCCCAGTGGTTCAAACTTTTTTGGCCTACTGCCCGCTTTCCAGAAAAAAATATTACTTAGCCCCCTGGAAATTAATTTTTTAAAATTTTAATAGCAATTAATAGGAAAGATAAATGCACCTGTGGCCATCACTGCCCTCCTGGATCGCTGCAGCACCCACCAGGGGGCAGTAGCACCCACTTTGGGAATCTTTTGCCTTGGAATCAATATTTGGTATCAGTTCTAAGACAAAGGGTATGGGTTTTTTAAAGTATCATATGCCACAGAAGCCAAGAAGGATAAGGACTGAGAAAACATCATGAAACTTGCCAATGTAGATTGCTGGTAATTTTGAGGAGAAAAGTTTCAGTTGAATGCAGAGGTCAGAAACTCTATTCTACGAGTTTAGAAGAAAGTGAAAAGGAGTGGATGCACCTCTTTCAAGGAACCTCTTTCTGAGGTTTTTATGGAAAAGAATGCTACCCACATTCAGAGGAAGAACTACAGGAGTGGAACACAGAAGAAAAACAATTGATACGAACATAATTAGTATATAGACTCTTAATGACCACTAAAGAACAATTACCAAAAATATGGAAATAGGTCTTGATTGATGACACAGGAAGAAACCAGTGAAAATCTGCATTGGCTACTGGGAGGTGGGAGGGTGGGGGGAGAGAGAGCAAGAACATGAATCATGTAACCATGGAAAAAAATTTTCTAAAAAATAAAAATAAAATATTAAAAAAATCAAGGAAGCTCTTTCAAGGAGTCTAGATGAGAAGGGAAGGAAAGATATAAGGCAGTGATGGTGACCTTTCAGAGATGGAATGTCTGGCTCTGCCCCAACTCTACCCACCAGGACTAAGTGCTGTGCCCACCCCACAAGAGACTGAGTACCATGCCCTGCCCCACATACCTCCACACCCCCTAACCCCAGACAGGGGGGAAGTGTTCCCACTGAGTTCCTGGACAGGAAGTGGGTGATGAGAGGTATGTGTGGAAAGGGAGAGGAGAGTGGCCTGAGTGCTCCCCTCCCCTCCAGCTATGTGCCACACTGTAAGCTATGCTCCCCTTAAACCTAGCTCCTCTTCAGTCCCACCACAGGAATCACCTTTACCACAGACTCATCAGGCTACTGTCTGTACCACACCCTCACATTCCATGTGAGTCCCCTACCCATCCACCCACCCAGCACCTTACCCAAGACAGGAGAAGGAGGAAGCTCTCCCATTGGGCTGCTGGGCAGAGGGTGGGGGGAGGGAGGAATGTCTTCAGGTACATGGAGAGGGGGAGGGGAACAGTTCCACCTTGAGTCCCTCTTGCTTTCTAGTAACAAATTCATGCAGGCATGCCCACAAGGATGGCTCTGTGTGCCCTTTTGGGCATACTTGCTATAGATTCACCATCATTGATACAGGGCAATAGGTAGTGGGAATGGTAGGATACTGTAAGGTTTTTTTAAGGATGGAAGAGAGATAGCATGCTTATAGGCCACAGGGAAGAAACTAGTAGATAGGAACAGGTTAAAGATTAGAGAATGGGGACAACAGTGGTGGCGATCTGTTGGAGAAGATTGGAGAGGATGGAATTCTGATACATCTAATAGCCTTGGCAAGAATAAGGGCCATTTCTTTATCAGAGACTAGAGTGAAAGAATATATGACCAGGAGAGGGGAAGATGATGTTAGAAGGATGTCATATAAGTAGAAAGGGAGAATAAGGACTTCTTGGCAAACATACTCCTATTTTTTTCTTGCTAAGTATAAGGTGAGGTCAGATGATCAGCTGAGCCCTGAATTGAATAGGCAGTGGAGATAAGTCTATTTGAGAAACGGAACTGTACTTTCTTTCTTTTTTTTTTTTTAACCCTTACCTTCTACCTTGGAATCAATAATATATATTGGTTTCAGGGCAGAAGAATGATAAGGGCTAGGAAATGGGAGTTAAGTGGCTTGCCCAGAGTCACACAGCTAGTATGTGTCTGAAGTCAAATTTGAACCCAGGACTTCCAGTCTCTAGGCCTGGCTCTCAATCCACTGAGTCACCCAGCAACTCTCTGAACTGTACTTTCAAGGGACAAAATTCGAATTGCTTGATGCCAAAAAAAAAAAAAAAAACAAAAAAAAAAAACCTCAAAACAACAAATCAAAAAACCCCCCCAAAACAAAAAATGCAAACACTTTTTCTAAAACACTAATATTTTTTTGGACATGGTTATTTGTAAATCATGGAGCACTATGATATCACAAAAAAAATCAAAGCTACAAGTGACATAAGGCACAGTGTAAAGATATGTGTTGGGTGTAAATAGACTGTAGCATACATAGTCCCTGGTCTCAGGGAGCTTATAGTTTAGTAGGAAAGGATAAGACAAATATATACATAATTCTAATAAAAGCTAATAATATCCACAATAAATATAATATTTATAATGTACAATGGTGGAGTTGTAAACTGATCCAACCATTCTTGTGGGTAATTTGGAATTATACCCAAAGGGCTTTAAAAGAATGCAAGTCCAGTAATACCACTACTAGATCTGTATCCCAAAGAGATTTTTTTTTAAAAAGGGAAAGGACCTGTTTGTATGAAAATACTTATAACTGCTCTTTTTGTGGTAGCAGGGAACTGGAAACTAAAGGGATGTCCATCAATTGGGAAATGACTGAACAAAATGTGGCATATGGTGGTGATGGAATGCTATTGCGCTATAAGGAATAATCAACAGGATAATTTCAGAGAGATTTGGAAAGACCTACATGAACTGATGCAGAATGAAATTAGTAGAACCAGGAGAACACTATACATAGTAACTGAAATATTGTGATCAAATGATCAAATGTGATTTTCTACCAACAGTAATACAATGATCCAGTTCAATTTTGAGGGACTTATGACAAAGAATGCTATCCACCTCTAGAGAAAGAACTGTTGGAGCAGGAATGCAGATGGAAGATTTATCACTTGTTTATTTGGATATATGTTTTGAGGTTTTGGTTTTATAAGATATTCACTTGCAAAAATGAATAATATGACAATATGTTTTGCATGATTGTACATGTATAACCCAGAAAAATAAAAATACATTAAAAACTTAAAAATATTTATAATAAACAAACTGATATCAAACAAAATAATGTGTATGTAAGAGAGGTTCAAAACACTAATCTATCTGGTAACTTCAAGAAAGGACAGATCACTAGTAACTGGGAAGATCAGGAGAGGCATCATAGAAGTAGAACTGTATGCACAAGAGGTAAGAAGCTCTTAAGAATGAAATTCTAGACATATGATTCCAAAGAGAAAAAAAAAAGGCAGCTTTCTGTGGAAATGCTTTTTTTTTAAACCATTCCTTTTTTTTTTTTTTTAGTTCTATATGCTAGCAAATACCATTTCTCCAGCCTAAATCCCTTTCCAAGACTTTTTTCCCTTTAGTCAAACAGAAAAAATAAAATGCAAGGCTCTCCTCTGAAAGGAGTAAGAGTGATAACAAACCTGAACTCTTATCTTAGAGAGTAGTTATTGCCTTCCCACCTACCTAGAGGGATTAACACCACAACCCACCAAAGGACAACATCTTTTCTTTTGAAATTGAAGATTAAGTTATTAGTCACAGAATGGAATTTTTCAGGAGAAGTAGTCCAGGCTAAGAGTAATTTTGCAATGTTAACTCAAACTGTGTTTTTAACATATAAGAACTTTTTTCTTTGTTCAAGATTTCTATAAATGTTACTTCAAATCTTCTCTGGGCAGAAAATTGTATTGAAGGCATGGGAGACTCTGCCAGTTTGGACATATCTCTTCCTCACCTCTCCCCCAACTAGCTAGAAAGGGCTTGGATATTGATTCATGTTAAATTCAATAAATTGTATCTGTCAGACTGAAGCCTAAATTGCAGAAGAGCCAAGAGTGAATGAAAAGAGAACTGATTGGAAACATGAATTTTTAAACAAGCATGTAAAGAAGATGGAACTGAGGGCAAGTTAACTGAGACTGTATAAAGTGTGGATCTGGTAAGAGAGTGTCAAGAGTATAAAGCTCAGAATGAGTTGATGGTTAAAAGACTTTTTAACTATGTTGAGTGGAAGCATAAGATCAAAGAAGGAGTATGCTGGAGCCATCTCAAACATGTTCCAGAGACCTGATTGTTAAAATTTCAGTGTCAATGTTTACACCTTAGAAATCAGCAAAATCTACAAATCAAGGCTTAATTTATAGTTTTGTTGATTGCAGAGACGTAAGAAACCGATGAAGAAAATGTTAATGAAGATTAGACTTAAAAGTGTGTTAGGTGCACTTTTTTTTTTCCCAGAGAGCTAGTTGTTAAACATTTGCCATCATACCCCTGGGTTAGGGTCATTTCTCAGGGTAGATTGGGCAGAGATAATGGATGGCAGAGAAAGCAAAAAAAAAAAAAACCCAAACAAACTTTAATTCTAAATTTGTTTCTTTGCTCAAAAGAATTATATTTTCACTTGGAAAGAGACAACAAAAATGGTTAACAGGAAGCTGAAGCCTGAGAGAAATAAAGATATGGTAAGAGATGACCCTTACTGAGTTCAGGTTATTAGTCCTGAATCAGCTGCATTCCAGGGTAGTGGAAAAAACCAGCAGAAGCATTTGCTAAGCTTGTGTTAGTGATCAAAAGCAGATCTTGGGGGAACCTAATAAGTTTACTTTGAGAGACGTTCAATTTGAGATGATGGAAGGAAAAAAAGATATCCAAATGGGGAATAGTAAAAAAAGGTGGGAATTGAAGACTGTCTTAATACACCTTCAATCAGGGAGACATAATAGTTAAGCTACAGGATCAAGAAGGCAGCAACTCCTGGCAAAAGGCCCAACAAAGACTCTAAATTTGAGGTTGGCTAAAGGCAACACGTAAAATCAAGGGGAACCCAGACTTATAGGTTGGTTTTCCTTAATCTGTCCTTTATTGTGCATCTTCTGAAACTGGCCCTATCCTAACCAATTGGTCCCATCCCCAATGTCAGTGATTGGCAAACTTTTTAAAGAGGGGGCCAAAGGATAGGAAATGCTCATCTCTCAGTCTGTTTCTAAGGCAACTCTTTTGAGTTTCATTGTATTGTATCCTATTCGTTGTATTCGTCAGATTAGGAATAATTTCACAAGGCTGGATAGAACATTTCAGGGGGGCCGTAGTTTGCCCATCACTGCCCTATAACATCCTCTTACACTACTCAGCTGAAAGTGTTGACAAGAAGTAGAAAGAGCAAGAGAATTTCAGTGTCACACATTTGTGGAGCTCTGGTAAGTTTGGTTAAAAGTGATTTTCCCATTTTGCCTAGATAAATGTTCCCTCATCTTGTATGTGTTCAAAGGAAAGTGTAAGCCTTAGGCTATACTGTAAACTGCCTTGTATTATAGGCAGGGAGAACACTCAAGGGCTGGGCTATGACAACTATCTCACACGGTCAGAGGCAGCTAGTCTTTGATGACATCTCCTTGTTCTTCTTCCTTGTTCTCTAAGTTACACTTTTGTTGGGCAGCATGTGAAACCACAGGGAAGTAGAGGACCATGGGACCCTGGCAGTTAGTAGGACCTTGATCAACGAGAGCTCTGGGAGCCCAGGGATAGGGATAGAGCAGTGGTACCCAAACTTTTTTTGCCTACCGCCCCCTTTCCAGAAAAAATATTACTTAGCGCCCCCTGTCACATACTATCACCACCCCCTTACATTATTCACCGCCCCCACATGCACCTGTGGCTATCACCACTTCCCTGGACCACTGCAGCACCCACAAGGGGGCGGTGGTACCAGGAATCACTGGAGAGATATAGTGATCCTCTATAGAGATCATGATTAGAACCATTGGTTAGGATATAGTGAGAGCACGTAGGGAGAAAATTAATTTAACGTATATTTACCAGGCATCTACTTTGTGCAACTATTTATACTCTACATTAGAGATACAAAGATATGGTTCTTGTCCTTCAGGAATTTACATTTTGGGGCTATCCCAAACCAAGCGCATAAATAACTACCACTTAAATTAATATAGGATAAGTGCTGTAAGAATGATATAGATATTAAGTACTTTGTTGTTGTTGTTCAGTTGTCTGATTCTTCTTGACCCCTTTAGGTGTTTTCTTGGTAGAGACACTGGCTTGGTTTATTATTTCCTTCTTTGGCCCATTTTACAGATGAGGAAACTGAGATCAATAGGGTTAAATGTCTTTTTCATGGTCACATAGCTAATAAGTGTCTGAGGCTAAATTTGAACTCAGACACTGTCCACTGCGCCACCTAGCTGCTCCTCATATTAAGCGCTAGTCCAGGGGAAAGAGAACCTCCTAGATTAGTGTACTTAGGAAAAGCATGACATTTGCAAACTAAAGGTACCTAGGTAGACCCATAATGCATAGAGCACTAAACCTGGAATCAGGAAGACTTGGATTCAAATATAGCTTTAACCTCTTACTAGTTGTGTGACTCTGAGTAAGTCACTTAAAACTCTGTTTACCTCAGTTTGCTCATCTGCAAAATGGGAATAATTATAGCACCTATCTCCCAGGGTTTTTGTGAGGATCAAAGGAGATAATATTTATAAAGCATTTAGCCCAGGGGGTGGCACATATTAAGAGCTATATAAATGTCAGCTAACATCATTATTGTTATCATCATCATTATTATTAGCTATGTTATTCTGGGCACATCACTTAACCTCAGTCTACCTTAGTTTCCTAAACTATAAAATGGGCACAATAATAGCACCTTCCAAAAGGGTTGTTGTAAGGATAAAATGTGATAGAATTTGTAAAGCACAGTGCTGGTATACATAGTACATGCTTAATAAAAATGATTGTTTTCTTCCTTCCTATAGGGCAGTAAGCTTGGAAAAATTCTAGGATGTATTATTTTTTATGTCTTTATTTTATTTTAATAAATTTCCACAGAAATTTTCCAAAGTTATATGATTCATGTCATCTCCTTCACTTCTCCCCTCCTTCCTTCCTGAGTTGACAAACAATTCAATCTGTGTTATACATGTATTATCACGCAAAACATATTTCCATATTATTCATTTTTGTAAGTGAATAATCTTATAAAACCCAAACTCCAAATGATATGCCCAAATAAACAAGTGAGAAGTCATATGTTTTCACCTGCATTCATACTCCAACAGTTCTAACTCTAGAGGTGGATAACATTCTTTGTCATAAGTCCCTCAGAATTGTCCTGGATCTTTATATTTCTGTTAGTAGCAAAGTCTGTCACATTTGATTATCCCATAATATTTCAGTTACTGTGTATAATGTTCTCTTGGTTCTCCTTATTTCATTCTGCATCAGTTTGCATAGGTTTTTCCAGTTCTTTCTGAAGTCATTCTGCTGATTATTCCTTATAGCACAATAGTATTCCATCACCATCATATACCACATTTTGTTCAGTCATTTCCCAATTGAGGGACATGGGATGTATTATTTTTTTTAAAATATTCACTGAGTTTCTTTTCATTAATATGTTTCACATGGAAAAGAAGTATAGAAAATATATCCATTTTATGTGAAAATCCAGGTCTGTTCATTCTCCCTATTTATGTACAAAGGGACAGCATTATCAGTGGTGGCAACAACAATCTTCATGCAAGGTGCATCCCATTAGGCAGCAGAGACCTACCATTTTTCCTTTCCTTTTAAAAAATACCATTTATTTTTATTTTTCATATATAATATAATATGTAACAATCATATATGTGATTTATCATAAATATGTAATAAATATACTCATCTAAGAGAAACAAATTTTTACAATTGCTATGTACAAAAATCTGTCATTCTCTTTTTCCTCTGCCTCCCACCTCTTCTCCCTTCCCAAAACGGGAGTGTAATGGGAAAAGGATAGAGATAGGATAAGATTTAAGAGAAGTAGAAGACTGTCTTTAATACACAGGCTAGGAACTTAAGGGAAAGGATTTTAGCAGGCAGAAGGCAGAGGAGGAACAGTTTGGAAGTGAAAACTGCTAGAGTGAGTGACTTCCTGCAGGAGGAGATTGGGCTCTTCCTGTCCAGAAGGGAGGAGGAAAGGCAGCTTGTCCAAGCTTAGCTACCTCAACCTGACTGTGGAGAAGGAAAAACCCCTAAATCATCTTTGGATGTACTCTGTTTGACTGGGAATATATAGAAAAGGATCTGATCATACCTGCTGTGCTTTCCAGAAGGTTTTTTATCTAAAAAATCCTGTCAGATCGCCTTTGAGGTTTTACCTCAGGGGTCAGACCCCCTACGGTGGACCTAGTTGTTTGAGAGCAATCATAACAGGTTTTGGAGACAGCTTCTGAACTAAATCAAACTAACTACTGAAGGTGATAGGTAGCTTAGTCAGTTTTGGGGGAACACTTATATAGAAATAGGGAGTTGGTAAGTTAGCCAGCCAAAGGCTCCCTCTTGCGAGAGACATAGAGGGTTGTTGGGTGAATAACTAGATTCCTTAGAGTTAGGGACCCCTTGTTCTGATCCTCAGTTTGTATCTCCTCTTATAATAAAAGAGATACTGATTTTATACATCAATTATCTCCAAAGCATTTGCTCAACTGGCCCAGTGAGAGAAAGCGATTCTGCTTCATTCTCACTAACCAGAGGTTAGAATACCCGGAGATCATGGCTGGATATTCAGGGGGATCCCTAAGTGGAAACTACCACTATTCAATCTGGGTTTCTCCCTTATATTTTCTTTTAAGAGGTAGTATGATACAGGTTATACGTATATTACCAAATAGTACATATTTTCATGTTTGTCATGTTGCGAAGTAAGATACATACTGCTTACATGAGAGAAAAATTCATAGAAGAAATAAAGTGAAGAATGGTATGTTTGAATTGACTTTGTCAGTTTCTTCTATCCTTTTTTGTCATGAGTCCTTTGGAGCTGTCCTGGATTCTTGCTTTGTTGATAATAGTTTTCATTCATAATTGATCATCCTACACTATTAGTGTTACTGTGTATAGTGTTTTCCTGGTTCTCTGTTCACTTCACTGCATCATTTCAAATAAGTCCTCCCAGGGTTTTTTGTGATCATCCTGATTATCATGTCTTATGGTTCAAGAGTATTCTATTACAACCATAAACCACAACTTGTACAGACCATTTTCTTGAAGTAGGTACATAGGTATGATTTGGATTTGCAGGAACCTGTACTGGCTCATATACCCACCACTCTCACGGTTATGTTGGTGGTGGTAGTGGTGGGTAGGCAGAGAAAGAGAAAGAAGGGCTGGAGAAAGATGCTGTCCAGAATGTGTTGTTAAAAAAGAAATTATCAATGTAAGAACTTTTTTTCTCAAAGGAGAAAGATGGTCTAGAATGTGTTATTAAACAATGCTCATTGAACACATTGCAAAAAAAGAACCAACGATAAAAAAATGCTTCATAGTGACTTGACTAGCCTTAGTTCATTTTGGATAGTGTTATGAGATTTATGGAGCAGGGAAATGTTTTATATAATAGTAGTTATTTATGTAACTCTTGATTTAGCAGCTAGATAGTGCAATAGATAGGGCACCCGGTTTCAAATTAGGAACACCAGTTTAAATATGACTTCAGATGTTTACTAGCTGTGTGACCCCCAGTTTCCTTATTTATACAATAAACTAGAGAAGAAAACAGCAAACCACTATAGTATCTTTGCCAAGAAAAACCGAAATGGGTTCATGAAGAATCAGACACACTCATATTGTTCATTTAGAAAAAAATGAAGAGATGTAGGCTATTATAATACTTTTAGGTGCATTTGGAGCTGAATAGCCAGATCCAAAGGATTTTCTTTAAGGTTTGATGACAGCTTGAAATAAAGTCTCCAGTAGAGTGCCTCAAGGATTTTATTCTTGCTTCCCTTTTCTTTTTTTTTTTAAACCCTTACATTCTGTTTTAAAATCAATACAAAGGTTATTGTGTGAAAATAATTTTTTAAGTCCATACTTTCTGTCCTGGTAACAATTCTAAAACAGAAGGGTAAGGGCTAGGCAAATGGAATTAAGAAAACTTCCCACAGTCCCCTAGCTAGGAAGTGTTTGAGGCCATATTTGAACTTGAGACCTCCTGTCTCTAGGCCTGGCTCTCAATTCACCAACCTCTCTGCCCACAAAACAGGCTTTTTGATAGGTGTGATTGCAGAACCAGATATTAAGATCCAAAAGATCTTAATAATATGCTTATTTTGTAGGCCTTGGTCTATCTTCACTCTATACTAGTGTAATAGAGGAAATAAAGCAAGTGGATGGGGTTTGTGGGTCCCTAAGTCAGTAGGTGGGAAAGGAGGGTGCAATAGTGGAGGTAGTAGATTGAGGTGATAGGAGAGATGTAAGGGAATGGCTAAGTTTAGGGAAATACAAGACGTTGGAGTATAATGAGCGGCAAGGGGAGAGGATGAGGTAGTTGGGCAGGCAGCTGCAACAGGGAGACACAGACTGGGTACACTGGCTTGAGACAGAGGACACTGAAGGGAAACAGGCTGAACCCTTCCAGGTAGGAAGGGCACTTCTACAGACAAAGGTTGGGGCCAGTCAGAAATGGTTTGAAACTAACTAGAGAGCTTTCTAGTCAGTTTCTCGGGTTCACAAAGAGTCCCCAGGCTCTTCCCTGTCTGTGAAATAGACGGGCTTCTCAGAGGAAGTCTAGAGATCACCACTTCCTCCAAGATGGACGCCTCCAGCTCCCCTCAGGACCCAAAGAGAAACTATTCCTTTCCCTCCTTATCCCTTTTTTATCATTCAACCAATGATTTAGCAAAGGTTTGATTAAATAACAACAGGGTTTATTAAGTTTCAAGGTTGATTATAAAGGACAGAGGATACAAGGTTTCTCTAATAACTGCCTAGGGAGAAGCTCCAGGTGGGGGAGGGACACAGGAATGGGGCAGACTGAGCAAGAGCCTGCTCCCACTCAGCCCCGGGAGGCTTTGTTGCCTTTAAGGTTAGGGAAGTTACACACAATGAATCAGGAGACAATTTGTATCAAGGGTAAGCCCTACTTGACTATGGGGAAAACCTAAGTGTTCAAAGTTTGCTTGCTACCACCCAAATCCACCCTTCTCCCAAAACCCACAGGAAATTAGGAAAGGAAATGGGAAACGAAATAGGAAAGGTCAGGGAGATCCAGAGGAATTAGCTAAGCTACAAAATCTCAAGAGAAAAGGCACAGATTCAAGACCAGGTTTCAGCCCAAAGACCAAGCTCAGTTGGCCCTTCTGCTCTGTCCAAGCCTCCAGGATCAACTGCCCTTAGTCAGGCTTCTGAACCCTCTTAACTGCCAGAAATTCTGCAGTTAGCCTTTTGCAGGGTTGATTGCACCTCTGCACTACACTAGTGATGGCAAACATTTTAGAGACTGAATGTCTAAACTGCACATGTGCCATACTAAGTTAATATGTGGTCCTATGGAAATAGATCCCGGTCCTTTGTCTTAGCATTTGTTTTTCTATTTTAGATGGAGGAATTAGAGACAACCACCTTGTAACTTTCTAAAAGTTAGGAGAGGCAGCTCAGTGATAGCTGAGATGATGATTCATCCAGTAGTCATACCATATTTAGACATGAATTGGTGGGACCAATGTTTTTTAGAAAATGTGTTTTCAGGGTAGCAAGGTGGCACAGTGGATAGAGTGCCAGGTCTAGAGGGAGGACCTGGGTTCAAATGTGGCCTCAGACACATCCTAGCTATGTGACCCTAGACAAGTCACTTAATTCCAATTGCCTAATCCATTCTTACTGCTCTTCTCCCTTGGAACCAATATGGAACCAATATCTAGTATTGATTTTAAGATGTAAGGTAAGAGGAAAGAAACAAATGAAGAAATAAAGAAAGAAATTGTACTTTCTGCATCTACCCAGAGAACAAGGCATTATAGAAGAAAGTATGACCCTGAGGTGTCAGAGGTGGGTATGAGAGTACATTTGTTACTGCTATATCCTCAAAGAACTTCAAATTGAGATATTCTCACTTCCTCTGTAAAAGCTAATGGATGGCAAGTGATTAAATGGAACTGAGGAACTAGTTGATTACTAGTGGCTAATATTAGGGAGGACAACTTTTGGAGGCTTGAGTGAATAACACAGAAGACACCCCTCTCCCAAATCTTCTAGGGGTAACACTAGTGTTTTGAGGAGCAGATATCATTCCTTGGTTCTAGGATAGTGAACCTAGAGAGAACTCACTAGGTCTAGAACACATTTATAATCTGTGAGGTGCTGGGGATAGAAAGAAAAGACAATATTTTCTCCTGGGGGGAAGTACACCATATAAACAATTAAGCACATGCATGTTTATTTGAAAAAGAATGAAGTATCAACAAGGAAGAGGATCAGGAAGGGCTTCCCATATGAAGTGACTTATGAGATAAGCCTTGAAGAAAGCTTAGGATTCTAAAGGAATGAGGTGAGGAGGGAATGTACCCTAGGCTTGCTGGACAATCTAAACAAACAGAAGTGGGGGAAATGAATAGCAATTTTGAGGAATAGAAAGGTCAGTTTTGATGGAATATAAAACTTTATGAAGGAGAATAATATGAAATAAACCTGGAAAGATAAGCTGTAGCCAGATTGTGAAGAGATAAGAGGCAGTGTTTTATAGTGGAAAGAATGCTGGATTTGGAATGAGAGGACCTGAGTTTGAACCCTAACTCTGGTACTTAATACTTGTGTGAACTTGGGCAAGTCAGAAACTCTCTGGATGATGGTTTCTTTCTCTGGAAAATGAGAAATTGGACCCAGAGGTCTCTAAGATTTTTTCCAGCTCTTGTGATACAGAGTTGATGTTTCATCCTAGAAGCAACAGGGAATTACTTTTCAGACTTATGCTTTTACAGTGATTGTTTTGGCAACTATATGGAGGATAGATGGCAGAGGGGAGAAACTAGAAACTAGGGGTCCAGTTAGAGGATGGAATCAGTGAGAGGTGATGAAAGGCTGAGCTAGGGTGATATCATAGATGTGAGATTTATCACAGACAACAACTCATCTAAAAAAGATCTGGTGAGTTTAGTTGACTTCTAGCTAAATATTAGTCAGTGAAATATCATGGCCAAGAATGCCAATGCAATTTTTTTAAAATTTTAAACCCTTAACTTCTGTGTATTGACTTATAGGTGGAAGAGTGGTAAGGGTAGGCAATGGGGGTCAAGTGACTTGCCCAGGGTCACACAGCTGGACCAATGCAATTTTTTGTTCAGTCATCTTGCTTCCTTGCTTCCTTGCTTTCTTTCTTTCTTTCTTTCTTTCTTTCTTTCTTTCTTTCTTTCTTTCTTTCTTTCTTTCTTTCTTTCTTTCTTTCTTTCTTCCTTCCTTCCTTTCTTTCTTTCTTTCTTTCTTTCTTTCTTCTTAAAACCCTTACCTTCCATCTTGGAGTCAATATTGTGTATTGGCTCCAAGGTAGAAGAGTGGTAAGGGTAGGCAATGAGGGTCAAGTGACTTGCCCAGGGTCATACAGCTGGGAAGTGTCTGAGGCCAGATTTGAAACTAGGACCTCCTGTCTCTAGGCCTGGTTCTCAATCAAGTTCAGTCATTTTCAATTGTGCCTGACATATGATGACCCCATTTGGGGTTTTCTTGGCAAAGGTATTGTTACTCAAATAAACATGCATGTACTTAACTATTTACATGTTGTATTTTCCCTAGGAGAAAGTGTTGTCTTGTCTTTCTATTCCCAGCACCTCACAGATTATAAATGTGTAGTGCGTTCTCTCTAGGTTCCCTATCCTAGAACAGAGCAGTGATATCTGCCCCTCAAGGTTGTAGGGTTACCCCTTGAAGGTTTGGGGAAAGGGTGTCTTTTCTGTTATTTGCTCAAGCTCCCATCAACTGTTCTCCCCTAATGTTAACCAACCTTGAGTGACTGGCTCCTCAGTTCCATTTAATCACTTACTGTCAATTAGCTTTTACAGAGGAATTAAAGATATCTCAATTTGAGGTACTTTGAGGATAAAGCAGTAACTTAGATTTGGAGTCCTGGATTTGTTTGCCATTTCTTCCTCTAGCTCATTTTACAAATGAAGAAACTGAGGCAAACAGGGCTATGTGAGTTGCCCAGGATCACATAACTAGTGTCTGAGGCTAGATTTGAACTCAGGAAGATGAGTTAGCCTGTCTCCAGACCCACCATTCTATCTTCCACCTGGATGCTCCAGATGTAACCTCACATTGCATTAAAAGAGTCATAGTACCTAGGACTTGAGAGATGATCATTCCATTGAATTCTGCTCTGGTTGGAACACATCTGGAGAACTGTGTTTCATTATAGTTTCCACATTTATGAAAAACCTTTGATAATGTAAGGAGCATCCAGATGAAAGTAGCCAGGATGGTAAATGACCTTAGATTCCTGCCATATGAGGACTGGCTGAAGGAAGTGGAGATGATTAGCTTAGTTTAAAAAAAAGTCTCAAATATTTAAAGGGCTGTCATGTGGGAGAGGGATTAGTTCTCTGCTTGCCCCCAGATGTCAGAAGTAGGAACAATCTGGAAGCTAAAAAGAGAAAATTAGACTTAAAGGAAAACTTTCTAGCAATTAGAGCCATTTGAGAGGAATGAGCTGCTTTGGAAGATAGTGGTTTCCCTCTCAATGAAAATCTTCAAGAAATGGTCTTTTTGAATAAGCCTGGTTGGATAATCTCTGAAGTCCTTCTAACTCTGAGATTCTATGATCCTTGCTTCTGTGATTTTTATCATAGGAGGTGGGTAAGGAAAGCCATTCCATAAGTAAAGCATAGTACAAACAAATGCACAGAATTAGAAAAGCACAAGGTATATAGAAAGGATAGAGTGACTTTATTTTGTAGACAGGGAAGATATTTAGTGTTTATGGGCAGTGAATCAATGTGATCACTATGCTTTAAGGAAAATAATCTGGCAGTAGTATGCATGCAGAATGGACTGGAGTGGGAAAAGATTGTATGGAAGGAAACCCACTAAGAGGCTATTCCAAAATTCCAATCATGAAATACTAAGGTCCTAAACAAGTGTGATGGCAGTGGAGATGGAAATAAAGAGACAGATGAAAAAGAAATTATGAGGAATCAATAGAACCTGGCAACTGTTTAGATGGTAGGAGAGTTAGAGGGAAAAAGACCAAGATGATTTCAAGATTTCTAACTATGGTGACTGGGAAAAAGTGATGCCACTGGCAAAAGAAATTAGGAAGACCTATTTTGGGAGTAAATGAATTTGTTTATACAAAAGTCTCTTGTTCATGCAATACCTGCATCATCAAATAATTGCTCCAATGCACCAATGGATATATGATCTCATTGATATGGGTACATTTGCTACTCATTTGCAATAGTAAATTGTACATCGTGTTCAACACATCCATATCCTTCAATATATCCACTAACGGGCATCCACCCATCATGATGAAGATCTATTGTATTCTCTTTTAAGATTATATGCTTATCAGTAGAGTATGTAGGATGTCTATTGCTTATCCATTCTTCTTTCTACATAATTGCCCCACCTTTTATCTGGTCATACATTTCTCTAATGACATCCTTTGTGCTACTTCTTCATATAATACTCCATTTGTTTGTTTTTTAAATCATATTATAGATTGCTCACACTTCCCATCTGCCTCTCTATTTCTCTTTGGTTGATCCACAACTTTATTTCTTTGGATATGAGTCATTATTATATGACTTGTATCTCTAATAACAATAATGTGTAACATTTGTTGTTTGTTCAGGCATTTCAGGCATGTCCAATTCTTCAAGGCCCCCATTTGTGGTTTCCTTCTCAAGGATATAGGAGTGGTTTCATCTTTACAGGGCAGCTAGGTGACACAGTGGATAGATCATTGGGCTGAGAATCAAAATTCATCTTCATAAACTCAAATCCAGTCTCAGACATTTACTAGCTATGTGACCCTGGGCAAGTAACTTAACTCTGTTTACCTCAGTTATTCATCTGTAAAATGAATTGGAGAAGGAAATGGCAAACCACAGCAGTATCTTTGCCAAAAAAAAATTAAAAGAAAAACCCCAAAGGAGGTTATGAACAGCCAGATGTGACTGAAACTACAGAACAACAAAATTTAACTATACACAATAGGCTGTATAATACATGCTCTTCTGTGGAGATTATTATAACAGATTCTTTTTTTTTTTCAAATAATACAACAAAACTACCACATTTGTATGCTAGTATCCCTTCCTGGATATGTGACATGAGAGATTGTTAAGTGGTATTGAAGGAAATTAAAATAAGGAGACCACCTACAACAGACTAATTGTGCAGAGGTGTGGACGACCAATTTTGAGTCAACCAATCAAAAGGTATTCATCATGTACCTATTATATTCTAGACACTGTGCTAAGCTGGGATAATATAAAAGGAAAAATGGTTTCTGCCCTCAAAAGAACTCACGGCCTAATAGAGGAGACAACCTGAAAACAATTCTGTAAAAACAAACTACATTCAGTACAAATTGGAAGTAACCTCAGAAGGAAGGAACTAAGATTAAGCAAAACTGTGAAAGACTTCTTATAGAAAGTGGACCTTCTGCAACCGAGACTAATGTGTGTCTGAATATACACTGATGACATCCTTACTGAAGGTACAAGAAGAAAATAGACAAACCTCATACATATAGTATATTGCATACTATATCTTTGTAATCATACAATTGACTGAGAGGGGGAGAGAATAAAGTATTCCACTAAGCTTATGATTTATTGACTATAAAAATGCAGCATTAAAGGCTTCCTCTGAACTGTCTCCCTTCAAGTCCCAGCTAAAATCCTACCTATGAGAAACCTTTTCTGATTCTTCTTAAAGTTAGTGTCTTCCCCCTATTGATTATCTCCAATTTATGCTGTAAAATTCTTGTTTTTTTCATAGTTGTTTGCATGTTATTCCCATCATTAGACCGTGAGCTCCTGAGAAGAGAGACTGGTATTTTTGTTTTGTTTTGTTTTGTCCTCTCTTCATATTCCTAGGACATAGCATGGTGCCTGGAACATAGAGAACATAGAGATAATTGCTGGTTTACTTGACTTGTTGAACAAGATGACTCCTAACTATATATCAATAGCATACAAGATTCCTTGTAAGATGCAACAACAGAAATAGTTTTGTTCCATGACTTCTCATTAATATTATCAAGTAAGCCACAAAATGGTGTTTACCGCTGACATGGAGGTTGTCTGTCTGTTGAATATGGAATCCTTTACAAGTGATGGACCCTCTAGATCACTGGCCTCCAAAGTGGGGACTGGGGCATCAACCTATGGAGAGCCATGAACTGACCCTAACGGGTGAGTGACCAACTAATGCAAAGTGGGAATATGTCATATTAAGCACTTCCCCAATGACCAATCATGGATCTTATCTCCAACATAACCATGCTTCCCTTTATCTCCCAATATTTCCACCATACCTGTTGTTTCTGTGCAAGCTCCCAACCTCTCCCTGCCCCCTCATCTGATGTTTGTGCCATCCCCTGAGGGCAGTTAAAGTCTCCACTTATCCTCTACCTGTTTAGGTGCCATTGGACAAATTCTGCCTCCACCTCCTGTCCTCCATAACCTCTCCTGTCTATGTCAGACATCTTTTAGAAGATGGTCTCTTCACTTAGGGGTGGTAACTGATGAGCGAGAACTCTATGGCCCTCCTTGCACCCCTTTTTCCTTTGAATGGGTCAGAGAAAATCCCATAGGATGAGTAGACCTGCATGAATTGAGTTTTGTACCACAAATGTCATTACATTATCTTTCCCTTGAAACCGACCCTTCTACTAAAATTACTTCTTACTGTTGAGAGCATCACTAGCCTTCCAGTCATTCATGTTTCCACAACCTTGGTGTCCTCTTAGATTCCTCACTTTCACTCATTTTACTTACATTACAATTCACATAGCCAAGAAGTTGCCATATCTTGTTATTGCTACCTCTATCTCTTATATCTGTCCTTTTCTCTCCCCCTCACAAATCTTCACACTAGCTTAGACTCTAACTACTTCTCACCAGAATATTGCAACAACATCTAATTGGTTTCTCTACCACAGTTCTCTTCCCACTCCAGTCCATTCTCTACATGGCTGCCAAAGTGATTTTCTTAAAGGACCGGTCTGACCATGCCAGTTCCAAACTCAATAAATTCTAGTAGCATTTCATTATCTATAGGCTCAAATATCTCATCTTCATCTTATTCTTTGTACTTTAATTCATCTTTATTGGGTCCTTTTTAGGGGTTTTTGTGTGTTTTCTATTGCATATAATTATTAATACAGTAGTTGTTATTGTCGTTGAGTCATCCTGTTCCAACTCTTCATGACCCCATTTTGGGTTTTCTTGGCAAGGACACTGGAATGGTTTGCCATTTCCTTCTCTAGCTCATTTTATGGCTGAAGAAACCAAGGCAAACAGGGTTAAATGACTTGCCCAGGGTCATATAGCTAGTCAGTGTCTGAGGGCACGTTTGAACTCAGGAGGATGAATCTTCCTCATTCCCAGGCTAGTGCTCTATCCAGCACTCTACTTAGCTGCCAGTAGTACAGTAGTACTTGTATATAATTTGTAAATATGTAAAGGTACACATTATAAACAGTGCTTACTTGAACATTATTTTTTTACTGGGTTCACTGATCTACATGCCCTTGTTGGTGGATTATATTGTATTGTTTGTGCCAAGTCCTGCATAAGAGTCCTCCTAAATGACATCTATAAAGACTTAAGGGGTCTAACTGGGTAACCTGGAAAAGTTACTTAATTCCAATTGCCTGGCCCTTGCCAGTTGATACTGAGACAGAAGGTAATGGTTAAAAAAAAGGACAGAGACACAAGGATAACCGTAACACCAAATCTATATTGAAGGCAGAATCACATACTATTTATTTTTACCTTTTGTCTTAGAATCAATACTGGGTATTGGTTCCAAGGCAGAAGAGTGGTAAGGGTGGGCAATGGGGGTTAAGTGACTTGCTCAGGGTCACACAGCTGGGAAGTATCTGAGGCCAGATTTGAACCTAGGACCTCCCATCTCTAGGCCTGGCTCTCAATCCACTGAGCCACCCAACTGCCCCTAGAATCATATGCTATTGAGAGCTATAAGAGACACTAGTGATCATCTAATTCAAGGTTCTCATATTACCAATGAGGAAACCATGGTCCACAGATTGTTACATGGTCAAACAATTAGTGTAATGTATTCAATACGATTTAACTTCCTTTCCTTCACTAAATCAAATTCTGGTGCCTCATTGAGGCATGAAGGCATCAATGAGTAATTAAAGGCCATGCCAACAGAGTAGGATTACCAGCAGGTCCTGACCATGCTAGAAAAGCTTCAGGTGCCAACTTGGTATTAGACTGTGTGTCTGTGACACTAGCCTAGTTAAGTAGGGATAAGCTCATTATTTGTCCACTGCAACTTGTGATAGTTTGCTTCATTATAGAGGGCTGCCGTCTTCACCATTGGAGGAAATATCCAGACAGATGAATTCATGGATCTTTTGAAGTATTGAATTACCTTGGCATGATTCAGAAGGCATATCAGAATCTTGGAATACTTCATGAGGAACATTATTTACTATGGTACTGAAAAAGTCAAGGATTCTGATTGGTTGACAGGGTCTTCTGGTTAAAAGAATGCCTGATATGGCTATGTGATCCTGGGCAAGTCTAGGCATTGTAAAGACAAGTAAGGGCATCGCCTAGCCCTTACCGCTTCTTTGCCTTAGAACCAATAAACAGTATTAATTCTAAGATGGAAGGTAAGAGTTTTTAAAGAAAATAAAAAGAATGCCTAGGTGGCTCAGTGGATAGAGAGCCAGACCTGGATTTGTGAAGACCTGGTTTCAAATCTGCCCTCAGATAATTCTTAGCTATGTGACTCTGTGTAAGTCACTTAATTCCAATTGCCTAGCCCTTACCATTCTTCTACTGTCTTGGAAGTGATACTATTGATTCTAAGATAGAAGGTAAAAGTTAAAAAAAAAAAGCCTGATAATTTGCTTCCTTTTCAGTCACAATCTTTTAGGTATTCAATTCATGATTACACAGATATACAAGCACATATATACACATAAAAGGGAAATAAACTATTTTATGCTGATTTTATCTCCTCTAAGTGTCAGTTTTATTGCAAATATGAACTTTCACATATATTTGTTTCCTGTCCATGATCATATCTGTGGATATGTAAGTCTCTGGTATGGAAATTATGTTTAGTGTATATGCTGCCAAAGTGAGCACTGGAAATTACTTTTTAAAAAAAAAATTCTGGACTTTTGAGAACTCAGATGGTTTCTGAGGTCCCTCCCAGCTATAGATCTATGGTCTTACAACCACCAAGTGTGAACACTTTTTCCACCAGCACAGTTTGATAATTTTATAATTTATTGTCTTAGAAAGTTGTTTGCATTAAAAGGTTAAATGATTTGCAACATTCATATAGCCAGTATATGGCAGAGTCAAGGCCTGGGCCAAGTCTTTTTCATTCCCAGGCAAGCATTTTTTAACCCACTCTTCCTTTCTTGGGATTACTCTAATCAGATAAACAGAGAACTGAGATAATTAAGAGAATTTAGAATAATTTAGGACCCAACAGGATTTTTTTTTGCCTGAATTATCCAGGGAATCTAGCTAAAATTCAGGCATCATGGAAAAAGGCATATTTTGTATCTTCTATAGAGTTGCTAAAATGTACTTTCTTTAATTTCCACATGATAAAACTCTTTTCTTCCTTCAAGTCTAGTTCACATACCATTTTCTCTATGAAGCCTTCCCTGATTACTACAGCTTAATGCCATCTTCCTCTTTCCTCAGGTTTTCTTCCTTCTTTCCTCAGGTTTTCTTCCTTCTTTTCTTTCTTTCTTTCTTTCTTTCTTTCTTTCTTTCTTTCTTTCTTTCTTTCTTTCTTTCTTTCTTTCTTTCTTTCTTTCTTTCTTTCTTTCTTTCTTTCTTTCTTTCTTTCTTTCTTTCTTTTTTCCTTTTAAAAAAAACCTTAAGTTCTGTCTTAGAAACAATACTAAATATTACTAAGTAATACCAATATTAAGTAATACTCAAGTCTATGCTTGGTAGATAGTAGAGACTCTTAATCATTTCTGTTGAGTTTGATTGCCCAGTTCTACAGTTCACCATGAAGACCTTTTGCTGGTATATACAGAAATTTATCGATATTCAAGAACATGAGATAAAATGACAACATTTTTGAGATGGTAGGGAACTCATAGATTGTCTAGTCCAGTCTTATTTTGTTGTAATTCCTGAATCAGAAATTCTTTTTCTGACCCAAATGGTTTGGGTATACATAGGGCACCTTTTCTGATTTATTGGATTCATCCAGCTGATCTGAGAAATTCAGTATCTGATACCCCACAAGTGTATTATACAGATTATATTAGAAGCACCCAGAATCACAAGTCTCAAAACATAAACAGTCTTAGCTAAAATGTAACAGAAACAGATAGATCCCATTAGACTGTAAGCTCCCATTAAAAATGTAAGCTCCTTTTGAAGTAGGTTCTATCTTTTATCTTTATTTGGATCCCTACCATTTATCACAGTTCCTGGTATATAATAGGTGCTTAATAAATGCTTTTCTCCATCTCTTCTTCTTCTTTCTTTCCTTTGCATCTTCAGTGCTTATCGCAGTGCCTGACATGCAGAAGATGCTTAATGAATGCTGTCTGACTTATTCAGTGATTGAACAGAGCTTACATCTCTGATCTTAGAAGGTTATATTACTCTTCCCACTTCTCCCCATCTCATTAACACACATTCTCACACAGGAAGTCAAAAATTCTTCTCAGGAAATCTTCAGTCTAAGTGCATTCTCTTCTCTGTGCCATATTGACCTGGGTAGGATCCTAATCAAGAATAGTCGGATTTTGCCTCCTCTTTGGATGTTATTGCCTCCTGTAGTTCTCCTTTGCTCCCAGTAGGTGGCAGTCCTCTCACCACTGTCCTTGCTGTTTAGTTCTTTCTACTTCTCGTGGTTGGCATTTCAACTCTCCTCCACTAGATGGTTCTTTGTTGAGAACTCCATGTTGCCTCAATTATTTCTATATGGTTTCTATATAGTTTGCCTCTTCTCTCTTCCCAGAACCTAGGCTATATCTCTCTTGCTCATTAATATGCTACATTTTCTCTCTGATGAAGCAATAGGCCTGGCTTATTCAAATTATCTGTGACTAATAACAGAAGGGAAAGATTACAGTACAAATTCTTTCTAGCTAGGACTTGAACTCTGGTCTTCTACTTACAGGTATCATAGTGTATTAGGGTTGGAGTCAAGAAGCAATGAATTCAAATCTGGCCTCAGATGCTTATCAGCAGTGTGACCTTGGGCAAGTCACTTAACCTCTTGCTGCCTCATCCATAAAATAGGAATAATAATAGCATCTATTTCCAGTCACTGAGAGGATCAAATGACGTATTTGTGAAGTGTACAGTGCCTAGCACAAAGTAAGTGCTTAATAAATGTTTGCTCCCTTTCCCTGAATCCTTCTGCAGTGTTCCTTCTCCTATAGCTCAACTGTAAATAAAAAAATCTTTAATAATGTACTTTTGAAATCTGTCTACCTTGTATTTTGGTTAGGGTGGTTGTAATCTTTTATAATGTTTGCACCTGGTTGATTTTCTTAATTTGTTTTCATTTGTTCCCCCCAGTATTTAGACTTCCAATTAGTTCTATGTACATTAAAGTAATTTTCTGGAGCATAGATATTAAAGACCCTTTTAAAACAGCTAATGTTTATATAGTAAATTGTGGTTTGTTATTAGAATGTTGGAAATGCTCCTGGATTGTTCATATATTTAGATAATGTCACATATCTTCATTTCACAAAAATTCAGAGTTGGAAGGGACATCAGAGGTGATCTAATCCAACTCATACTTGAAGAAGGAATCCCCTCTATCTGACAAATGGCCATTCAGCCTCCAAATAAAGTCCTTCCGTAATGAAAAATTTAATAGCACCACCCAGATCTGAGAAATGAGATAGCAATGAAGATAGGAAATTAGACTTGGCATGAGGAAAACTGGGTTTCAAATCCTGTCAGATATACTTACAGACTATGGGACACTGGGCAAATTATTGGTTTCTGTGCATTGGTGTCTTCATCTGAAAAAAATGAGAGGGCTTTACTCAATGCCTCTAAGATTCCTTCGTTCTCTAGATTTATGATCCATTTTTGGACAATTGTAATTGCTAAGGAGTTTTTCCTCATGTAATCTAGGCTTTAATTTTGGAACAATTTTCTATAATAGTCTCCTAACTGGTGGAAAGGATGGTTGCCTGCCCAAGGGGACAGGGTTCATTGGAGATCTTTGGACAGGAGAGATATTCCTCATTCCTGCTTCAAGAGAGAGATACATGTTTTGAGTCTCTCTTTTTGACTCATTTCAGTCAGGAAAACAGGAAGTTTCTTTTGCGGGCATGTGAGAGGCAGTTGGTTCCTTAACATTTTCGTGATTTCTAGCTTGCCTCTCTAGAGAGGTCAGGAAATTTCCCTTGGATGAGATTGGGACCTCTTTCTTTGTTGAGCAAAATTTCAGCCCTTTCTCACCTAAAATCTTGTATATATTCTGGTATAGACATTCCTTAATTTTTGTTTGGTTAAATGATTTTGCTCACTCTTTACAATTTATGATTTTTTTTTTATGTAACTAGCATTTGATGGGAAGGAGACAAGTCTACTAGTATAAATTTTAAGTATTGAGTATAGTATAGTATAGTATAGTATAGTATAGTATAGTATAGTATAGTATAGTATAGTATAGTATAGAGCTATCAACATGAAATCTGGACACCTCAATTTTACCCTCACCCCTTGAGAAACCCCAGTACCAGGCACACCTGTTTTAGGTTGAACTATAGACCTTAAATTATTTGAGGACTCTAGTGTGGATGGGATCTGTGGGCATAGTCAAAATGTTGAGTGCCTTTATTTATTTTAGAAGCTTCTCTCATTGTATTGAAGTCCTCCCTCAGGAAGCCCAGCTCTTAATTTGACCCTTTCCTTTGTAACTGTGATAGCTGACTGCTCCCTGATACCTCTGAGGCTGACTGCAGACCTCTTTTCAGCCTGCTTGTAGTTTGTCTATGCAGGCTTGCCATACCAAGTTCTCCAGAGGGTATAAAAGACCCCCAAGTTCTGTCCCTCTTCAGAGCTGGCATCTAGCAGGTGTCTTCTCCCAGGGAAATGTCCCCAGAGTTGATCTTGGCACTGGGCTCTGTGTGGCAGCTGAATTTTGGACATATCCCTATTCTGATTAAAGACTTGGGTTTTTCTGACTATCTAATAGTTCTGTGTGTTTTCCAAGTTAACAGAGTCATGTTGGAGGCTCTGACCCTTGATGGCAAGCTTTTTCCAAGTTCGAGGAAAAATTCAAGCTGTCTGTGAGCCCCCCATTACGTTAGAGAGCTGAGAGAGAAAGTACTTGCTTTGGAGGGCTGGAAAGAGGGGTAGGGGCATGCAAAAATGTCCTTGGGTGCTGGGAAGAGGGGGAACAGAGCAGCTCCCTGAGTACTGGCTCTGCATGTATGCCACATCTGCCAATGCTGCTCTATATTATAGAGTCTTGCCAGAAAGGGCTTTTCCCTTTCCCCTCTCCACCTCTCTTAAGGACATTTCTCACATCACCTGCCCCTCTGCTCAGCAGCCCAATGGGAATACTTCCTCCCTCCCCTGTTTGGGGAAAAGGGATCGTGCTGTGTGAGGGTGCCATTTGGGCACTCAGTCTCTAAAAGACTCACCATCACTACTATAGAGCATTAAGAATCTCTTCTTTAAGAGAGAATGATCAGGGAAGTGAGTGGTTTTATTGCTTTTGAACCTAAAAAAAGTCATACTCCTAGATAAAAAAAATTTAAAGGGCTGGGTAGATATTCTGGTCTGGTATGTTTTTCAGAGGTGAACAGAGAAATGAACTTCATGGTCTCTTCTATTCTTCCCTAAGGCAGGAATCAAAGTCTCTTTTGGAGAGAGGTGGGCAAGGTCTTCTTCAAAAATATATATTCATACCTACCTGAGAGCTTCATTTAGACAACCAATGAGGCTATACACATGTTACATGGGCAGTGTATGTAGATCAAGCAGAAAGCTGCTTCCTAGCAACTTTCACCCATTTCTCCCAGTGCTACTCTCAAAAGTAATGCAGAACAAATCTAGTCCTTCTTCCATAAGGAAAGGAAAAGTTACTAAAAACCAGACATCTATTGGATTCATGAGGTTGTAAATCATCAAACTTACTATTGATCCTTTTACTGAGAAAGTGATCAAGTCTATTTTCTTCTTTATTATGTGTAATACATATTTTAAAATATGACAGAAAATATAAGAAACAGGTACCCTTATTAAATGGAATCATTTTGGACCTAAAAAGTTCACATTTGTGAGACTTATAAAATTATTTGTTAAAGCAAAGTGCTGAATTATAAAGGGTAACATGTTAAATCCACACATTTTATTAATAAAGAAAAAGGTAAGAGGCGAAATAAAAATATAACTGTGAGTTCTGGGTCATGAGTATTCTTTATCATTTATGGCTCAGATCTGGAAACATCTTTGCTCAAATTTTCCCAAGATGCTCTACCCCAGGGTGATATTGACTAGTGATACCAGAGGTGAAAACTCAGAGTTCTAATTTCATCTCTAATCTGACATACCTTCTTGACTTTAGGTCAATCCTGCTATCTCTTCAAACAGAAAGCAATGCATTTAGCTTATGTATCCAGCTTTTTCCTGCCTACATTGACAAGATTAAGTGGATAACTGCCAAATGTATAGTTTGTTATCCAGAAACAGCATTAAGCTCTAAATTGGGGTTCTGCCTAAAAGCAAATGAGCTAGTCATGGCAATTATGATTATAGGGTCTCTCAAAGAAGCAGAATATGTAGATAAGATCAGGCCTGGAGTAGACAACCTCTGCCCCAGGATCAAGAGTTCAGTGCCCTTGATGACTTCCATAGAAGCTTAAAACACTAAATATTAGAAGGTACTTACTCTGTTGTTTTTTTTTTAATAAACCTTTATCTTCCCCACCTTAGAATCAATACTATGTATTGGTTCCAAGGCAGAAGAATGGTAAGGGCTAGGCAATGTGGGTTAAGTGATTTGCCCAGGGTCACACAGCTAGGAAATACCTGAGGTCAGATTTGAACTTAGGGCATCCTGTCTCTGGGACTGGCTCTCAATCCACTGAGCTACCCAGCTGCCCTGAAAGGACTTAGTGTTTATAACCTAGTCCATTCCCTTAACTGAAAAGAGGATACAACAGGCACAGAGGTAATTTAGTTTATCCTCCTCCAGTTAAAAAACAAACAAACAAAAAAACCTTATCTTTCGCCTTAGAATTAATACTGTATATTGGTTCCAACACACAAGAGAGGTAAGGGATAGTCAATAAGGGTTAAATGACTTGCTCAGGATCAGTCACATAGATAGGAAGTGTCTGGGGTCAGATTTGAACTCTGGACACCCCATCTCTAGGCCTAGCTCTCTAGTTACTGAGTCACCTCACTGTCCCCTTATTTTTTATTGTTATTATTAGCATTTGTTTTTATATCACCTTCTTTTCTAAATATTTGCCTCCATCCTCCAACAACAAGTGAGCCATTTGTAACAAAGAATAAAAAAGGAGAAAATAATAGCAGTTCAGAAAAATTCATCAATATATCAAGCAAGTCTGAAAGTGTATGCAATGTTCTGTACTCATAGTTCACCCACCTCTACCTCTTTTCTCCAGGGCCAAGGTTGATAAATAAAGTTATCTAGCATTTAGTTTTATTTTTTCCATTTTCCCCAGTACACTGTGTAGTCATTGTTTATATTAGTATGTTGATTTACATTACTTTTCTGAATTCTTCAAATTCATAATTTCTTACAACACAACTTTATTACATTCATTTACCACAATTTGTTTAGCCTTTCTCCAAACGCTGGACATCTACTACTAAAGAAAGGACTGTTATGATTGCTTTGGCATATATAGAACTTTTTAATCTTTGAAGTCCTTGAGGTTAATACTTAGTATTTAGATCTCTGAGATATCAATAAGATTTTAGTTATCTGTCAGTATAATTCCAAATTTCTTCCTAGAATGGTTGGATCAATTTGGAACTCTTGCAACAATATCTTTTTATCTTTCTGCAGCTCATACAGTATTGACTATTTCCATCTTTTGCCATCTATGCCAATTTGATGCTTATCACCTCATTTGAAGGATGAGGAAGCCAGGGAAAGGTCTTGCCCAAGTCCATCCAACTATTTAAAATTGGAGTTAGTACTTAAGTCTTTCCTTTCCTTTCCTTTCCTTTCCTTTCCTTTCCTTTCCTTTCCTTTCCTTTCCTTTCCTTTCCTTTCCTTTCCTTTCCTTTCCTTCCTTCTTTTCTTTCTTCCTTCCTTCTTTCTTTTCTTTCCTTTCCTTTCCTTTCCTTTCCTTTCCTTTCCTTTCCTTTCCT
>NC_058132.1:111535859-111558475 GCF_016433145.1 Gracilinanus agilis | reverse complement strand
CTTCCTTCCTTCCTTCCTTCCTTCCTTCCTTCCTTCCTTCCTTCCTTTCCTTCCTTCCTTCCTTCCTTCCCTTCCTTCCTTTCCTTCCTTCTTCCTTCCTTCCTTCTTTCCTTCCTTTCTTCTCAAATTTTAAGTTACAGGTTCTATCCCTTGTTCCTACCCTCCCCTACCTACTGAAAAGGTAAATAATGTTATCAATTATATAATTTATATATATATGTATATGCATATACATATATATAATGTGAAATCATCCAAAATATATTTTCATCTTTGGGACAATTTCTAATCTTACATTTTAGAAGATAGTGGATCTGTGAGTGAGAGAGAAGTCACTTTTTCTCAGTTATCACTCTACCTCCAGGTATCAGGTGTCGATCATACCTCTGGAGTATCTGCTTCACTTAAACCTATAAAGCAATTGCAGCCAGCATGAAGAGAAGAAACGGACAGAAAGGAGAGCCTGTAGCAATGATGAGTATGAGTGCTAGGAAAAGCCAAAGAAATGATCATCTAAGTTAGATTTCTCTTTCTAAAAGAAGTAAGCTATTTCATACTCATTGGTGAGCCCTTCTAGTAACATCTGCTTTCATTTCTAAATCCATTCCTATCACCACTGCAACAGGGTTGGATAACTTGATATTTTGCCAATATGATTAATTTCCTTCCACCAGTAGGCTTTGGGCAGATCATGGCCTTGGATTGGCTCTTGTTCCCGCTTAAAGCACATAAAATGCTTCCTGTTTGAGTTATAGTGACTTAGCTCTGTGTGTTGGGTGTCTTATGCTCATTGTTCTTATTGAATCCCTTGTTTCTGACCTCATTGTCTTTCCTTTACTTCTGGTTCCTGCCCATTATTTTTGTAAGGCTCTTTTCTGAGCATTTCCCTAGTCTAGATTTCTCTCTTGCTATTTTTTTCCCTTCCGCATTCTCTGTCAATGGAGATCATCCCCAGTCCTAGAATAACACCTTCAAATATGCAAAGTTACTACTGAAACTTGTTCAGTTGACCAATTCAATATTGGTTTGCTCTACAAACTCTAGGGCAGCCAATGAACATTTATTAATTGGGCACTGTTTGGGAGGGTTGTGAATCAGACACAGTTCCCTTCCTAAGCGAATTCTCAATCTCTAAGACAAAGGGAAAGACATAAACCTAATAACTATAATACAAGGGAGAATGTGAAAGTAGTCTCCATTTTGAGGGCAGATGTTTTCTTTGTGCTTCTCTGCTTTCTGCCTGCAACTATACACTCTAAGGACCTTAATGATGCTAATAAGGGTTAGAGAAAATTAGACAGATAGGAATATCATGAATTGCTGTGTTGTGTTTATTAAATTATATATATTTTCAATTAAAAACCATTTATTTCCACTTCCTTTCAACTCCTTCCCCACAGGAAAAAAAAAAGGAAAAGAAGACTAAACCATTGTAATAAATTCCCACACCAACACTATCCAAAATTGTATATTCTGTTCTGAGTATTTAGGCCATCATTTCTATCAGAATTGTTCATCACAGGTGCTTTGGAATTATAGTTGATCATTGCATTGATCAGTGTTCTCATACCTTTTAAAATTGTGATTTCTTCTAATAACAATGATGTTGTTAATGTATAAATTGTTCTCTTGCTCTTACTCACTTTATTTCATATTAACTTGTATATATCTTCCCAGGATTTCTAAAACTATCCTTTTTTTAATCATTGCTTATGGTGCAACAGTCTTTGTTATACATTCATAAATTGCCCCAGTTTATGAACATCTTAATTCCAGTTCTATGTTGAGTTGTTTTTTATTTTTAAGAAATAAACTATACTCCTTGACAAGACCACATCACTATAAAGAACCAGCAGCATCATCTTCATCATTGTCATAGTGAGCATTTGACTAGTGCTTTAAGGTTTTCACTGAGATAGTATATTTAGGAATATAAGACACAGGAAAAAACAACTAAGCAGGAATTACCCTGCTTAGAAGAGACCTCTCTCTCTCTCTCTCTCTCTCTCTCTCTCTCTCTCTCTCTGGGGCAAACAGTGATTATAGGCCTTATAGGTTATAGACCAGGATCCTGGAGACAACAGACAGATTTGCCAGAGTTTAACCAATGAAAAAAAAGAAGTTTGAAGGCCTTCTGTTAAAAGGAGACACTAGAGCAAAAATAGAGGGGACTCCTAACCCTGACTGTCTCATTCATGAATTACTGTGATATCAAAGTGGAGGTGGGGAGATGAACAATCACTCTTTTCTACCAGTGGTTTCTGGGAGAATCCATTCCTGAGAAAAGCAAATGTGCAAACCCTAGTCTTTAATGGGACAACAACCGCTTGTCACAGAGATGCCTCCCCTTTATTTATGTGAGTGGCATGAGTTGGAGTTTTATTACTGCATCATTTTATAATGATAATTTCTGGCAGTAGAGGTGTCCTTAATGATGTTGTGAACTTTTTTTTCCTTGTGAGTCACACAAAATGGAGAAGCAGTTAGGAATCTTAATGGGAAATGAAGCAGGAGCTTTATTTTTGGAGATTTTCCCAGAAAATCAATCAGGGGCACAACAAATCAAATCTATGGCAAATTGATGAAATGTTAGATGTGATTTTATTTTAACATTTAAAAACCATAGGATGAAATCTAGAGGAAATTGGGCCAGAGTTGTGAGTTGTGGGAGGGGGAACTGGTGCTTCTGCTGTTAAGGCCACTTCCAAGATTATTTGTAACTATTCCTTGGGGTCCTTCCTCTACCTAACAGAGGGGCTCTAACCTTACAAATTTTACAAGTGGAAATCAATCACTGTTCCCTCTCTGTGTAAACATGTGCTATGGAACAGATAGTGACCTACTTCCAAACTCTCTATTACATTGAATTAGAATGTAAGTATGTTATAGCTCCCCGAGCTTGTTTCTTATCTCCTACTAGAATATAAGGTCCTTGAAGACCAATACTGTGTCTCATTAAATTTTTTCTTATCTGGTGCTTAGGTAGATATAGTTCTCTGTACACAGCTGGCTATATATGATTGAAAGTAAGTTTAAACTTGGTCTTAAAGGATGGTTAGAAATTAGATGGGAGGAAAAGGAAACTAAGCAAAGATATAGTGCTGGGAAAGGAAAGGCCATTCTATAGAAGGAATTCTTATTCTGTGATAAATTGGGCTAGATCAGTGATGGGCAAACTATGGCTGGTGGGCCAGATGCAGCCCCCTGAAATGTTCTATTTGGCTGCGTGACATTATTCCTAATCTGATGAATACAATGTGTAGAATATAATACAATGAAACTTTGAAAGAGTTGCCTTAGAAACAGACTGACAGATGAGCATTTCCTTTCCTTTGACCCCCTCTTTAAAAAGTTTGCCCAACACTGGACTAGAAAACCACTGAGATTCCTTCTAATGCAGGGATTCTCAGAATTTGTAAATTAGGCCAATCCAAATCGCTCATTTTGTTTGCAATCAAATGATCTAGACCATAGGGTCAAGAGCTAGAAGAGAATCTAAAGATAGCTTGGTCCAATCTCTTCATTTTAGAACTAAGCCAACCTAGGTCCAGACCTTTATTCCCTTTATTGCTAGGCAGAGACAACCTATAAATGTATCTATATGTAGTTGCTGAATTGGTTGTAACACAGGTGAGACCACTGAAAGGATGATATTCTTTCTTTTCTTAAGCATAGAGATATTCTTCTTCTTTTTTTAGTTCCAAATTCTCTCTCCTCCATTCCCTCCCCTGCCCAATGAGTAGACAAGAAAAATAAAGCCTACTACAATTTATATGTTTAGTCATGCAAAACAAATTTCTGCATTAGTCATGTTTTAGAAAAAAAAGAAAACGTACTTCAATATGAATTCTGCATCTATTAGTTTTCTCTCTGGAGGTGAAAAGCATATATCATTACATGACCTTTGGAACTGTAGTGGGTCTTAGTGTTGAGCAGTTACTAAGTCTTTCAAAATTGACTGTTTTTACAATATTGTTGTTGCTAGGTAGATTGTCCTCCTAGTTCTGCTTACTTTGTGTTGCATCAGTTCATATAGGTCTTCCCAGGTTTTTCTGAAGCCATCTCCTTCGTCATTTCCTATAGCACAATAGTATTCTCTCACATTCATATAACAATTGAATGACATTCCCTCAATTTTCAATTTTTTTGCCACCACAAACAGAGCTGCTCTAACTATTCATACATATGTGTTTTCTTCTTCATTCTTTGATCTCTTTAGGGGGACAGATCTAGTAGCAGTATTGCTGAGTCAAAGACTATGCACAGTTTAATAGCCTTTGGGGCAGAGCTCCACATTGATTAAGGATGCTATTATTTCAATCACCCTTTATAATTAAATATAATAATTTTAATCATTTATTCCACTGATCCTTTGCTTCAATGACTTAGCTTATTTATACACCACATTACAGAATCACCAAATTTCAGGATCATAAGGTGCCTCGTATGCCCATCTAGCCTAATCCACGCAGTAAAAGAATCCTCATGATTATATATTTGATTAGAAGACCTCTGATGAAGGGGAACCCACCAGTTCCCAAAGCAGTTATTTCTCCTTTTGGACACTGGACCCAGGAACTTGAGCCATGGGGATAGTGGATGCTGAATTTCAGACTAGATATTGCTGCCAGAGCAACAAAGAACTCTTGAGAAGTCAAGGTGCAAGACTCAAATCCAGAGGGATGGGATGGGATCCTTTGGACATGGAACTTGGTGGGACTATGCTATATAAGAACTAAATTAAACTGTAAATTTAATCCTCTTCTCTTCCCCAGAAATGGGAATATTTAAGGATGAATATGCCTCACAGGTATTAGGAGTGGCTCTTCATATATTTGTTCTTCCTAGACTTTTGAAGTAAATATTCATTTTAAAAAGTTAATTTTGGCTGTTTAGTGGTCAAATGGAACTGGGGCTCAGGGGGCTTCTAAAATTGGGAGCAAGTTATCTGTGGGGGCATTGAGTCAATGCTAGAGGGACTGGCTAACCCCTAGTTCTCTTAAGGCCCCTGGGAAACCCTATGGAAGGGGTGAAATGTAGCAGACCTGGCCTTTGTGTACCTGGCCAGAATAATCACTATTACATGCAAAGCATTAGGAATCAGTAGACATATTCTTATCCCAGTTCCTTTGCTAACATGTGACCTTAGGCAAGTCATTTCTTTTCTTGGGGCCTGTTTCCTCCCCTGCCATATAAAAGGGTTGGAACTAGATGACCTTATGATTTGATAATCCACTCTGTGAAGAGCCTGTCACATATCCTATCTCAGGGGATTATCTAAAGAAAAAAAAGGTTTTATCTGCTTGGGCATCAAAACAAATCACCCATTCAAGTGCTTTGTTTTTTTTTTTAAGTCAGCAATTCAGTGAGGAAAAAAACAACTGGGTCCAAATGATTGTTGGACATCAAAAAGAATAAACAACTTACCAGCCAATGCTATCTGCATAAAGGCAAAACAACCTTAGCATGAGAAGGAAGTAGTAAAGCAGAAGGAAATGGAAAAGATGCAGAGCAAAATTTGTTTCTAAGAAAGGAGAAGGAAGGAAAATGAAATACTAGACAAGTTAGAGAAGGGTCAGCTGTATTCTTTACACTGACACAGTGTCCTTTGGCTTCCCTAAGTTCTGAGAAGGGAGGAAATGGGAAGAAAAAACAAGTCTTAATACAGGAAGAATGAGATTCTGGTTAGAAAACATTGGATTTAGGTTCAGAAAATTCAGACTTAAGTTCCAGATTTGATTGTTCCCGGTTCTGTAACCACAGTTAATTAATTAAAATTTTCCCAGCCTCAGTTTCTTCATTTATAAGATAGACCTACTAATATCAGACTCTCTTGATACAAAGGACCTCGTTATGCTTTGAAGGACTTTTTACCATCTCTGGCTCATGAGTTCCCACCCTACAGGAATCAAGGGGGTTCAATATCTAAATTCCCCCTACAGTAGCATCCGTTTCCCTTTAAAGCACAAAGACTCATAAACCATACAGCAAGAAGCCATTGAGCTTGACTTTAATCCTGGTCAATTCTAGAGCATGTTATTAAAAAGATATTTAATGAACATTGGGCCAGATTTAATAGAGATAAATATTGTTTTACTCTTGTTACATGATGTGTAATATAATTAATAATTAACATTTATTAAGCACCTATTATACGTCAGGCACTATGCTAAATGATGGAGATAGAAATAAGAAAAAGACAGTCCATACCATTGAGGATCTCACAACCTAAGGGGAAAGACAACATATGAAAAGATAATGAAAAGGGGGGTAGAAGGAGTGCCAAAAGGTACCAAGCTCAAGGGCATGATGAAAATGATGGCAGAATCAAAACCAAGCAGAGCAGCTGGTGACAAATGAAGAAATGGCTGGCATTCTCAGTCCTCTAAAAAGGGAGACAATGGGAAAAGATTTTCCCCCCTCCACTTTTCAGTTCTCTAATTGGAGAGGTAGAAAAAGCTAAAGGTATTGATGAGGTGTGAATAGTGAATTTGAAGCACTGTCTGTTGTGATGAGTTTACCAATGATGAGTTTATCCTAGGTGGGGCATGATAAAGATGATGATGGAGTCAAAACCAAGCAGAGTAGCTGATAACAAAATAATTATGATAAATAGAAGATGAGGCTGTATGTCTAGTCAGCAATGGATATAGAAAACATCTGGGATTTTTACTCAACTACAAGCTCAATAATTTAATATGGCAGCCAAGAAAACCAATACCTTCTTAATTTGCATGAGGAGAGACATGGTATTCAAGAATAGTCAGCTGAGAGTCCTTCTGTATTTTACTATGCCCAGATTACATCTAGAACATCATATTGAGTTCTAGCACTATGATTTAGGAAGGGCTTTGATAAACTGAAGAAAATACAAAGAAAGACAACCAAGGACATGAAGGATCTTGAGTCCATGTTCCAAGAGGATTAAGTGAAATGATGTTTAGCTTAGAGAAGAAAAACTATAGGAGGAAAAGATAGCTGTCTTTAAGTATCTGAAGGAAAGGAAGAGTCATATTTGTTTTGTTTGGTCCCAGAAGGCAGAAGTACAAGCAATGGAAGGAAGTCACACCAAAGCAAATTTAGGATTGATGTAAGGAAAAACATTTTAACAATTAGAACCAATCAAAAGTGGCCTGATCTGCCTTGGGAGTGATGGATTCTCCTTCTCTGGAGATCTTGAAGTAATAGTTGTATGATCACTTGCATTCCTGTTCATGTACAGTGTGTCTAGATGGCCAGGAAGGTCTCTTTCTACTCTAGTGTCTGTGATTCTGGGCCATAGCCTTCCTATAGTATAATACCTGTGATTATGCCTGGGTCAGAGAAAAAGCTTGGGATTCAGTCCCCCAAATTGGAGCCCATTGCTTGGTGACTCTTTCCCTGGTCTCTTCTTAATGCCAGTTCCTAGCCTACTTGCTCTCCTCCTTTGCTATCAATCTGCTCCAATCTCAACAAGTGTCTCAGTTGTTTTGACACTTCCACAATCCTTGTCCCCTGCTTTGTGGCTGTCACCTTGGCCCGTCTGGAAGATGTTATACCTACTGTCAATTCTGTTCAGCTGATTCATGCTCTTTGTTCTCCTCCCTATGAGACAGTGCCGGTTCTCAAGCAGCTGGACCATGGAGGAATTACATAGGGAGAATGCCTCTAGGCTTTTTGAAACTTTCCAGCTCAGGCATGCCCAAGGTCAAAATGCCCCAGGGCTATTTAAAAATTTCTGCTCTTATAATCTGGCTGCAAAGCCCTGCCCTCTAAAGGTCTCCTCATTCAGCTGTGGAAACCACCTTTACCATGCAACAGACAAGTTTCCATTCTCCACACCTGGTTGGGTTAAGGTGAGTCTCTCCCACTTATCTTCCTTTTTCCCAAGTGGCTGTGCAAGATACTAACTGTGCCTTTTGGTGGCTTGGAAAGGAACGCTTTCCTTCTTTTAAGTGCCAGGTCTACTTCCCACTTTCCATTTTCCTTGAGGCAGCTAGGTTTCACAGTTGCTATGGCCTGTTGGTCTTGGTGGGCTGGACTCAGGTCAAGAAGACCTGAGATCAAATTCTGCCTCAGATATTCCCTAGATGAGTGACTCTGAGGCAAGTCACTTAACATCTCTCAGGCTTCTTTTCCTTACCTAGAAAATGGAGGATAATAATAGTGCCTACTTTATACGGTTCTATTTAGGATTAAATGAGATAATGTATTTAAAATGCTTTGAAAAATTTAAAGCATGAATTAAATTAAATTCTAGTTATTATTTTTCCTGCTTTTCTCTAAATGTAAACTCCTTGAGACCTGGGGCTGACTTATTTTTATCTTTCACCATTTAGCAGCTAACATAGTATCTGGCACCAGGAAGGTCATTCAAATGCTTCTGATTGATTTGCATCATTCTCAATGGTAGCTAACCCAGATCATGCAAATGAATGAGAGTACTAAACTTCCCTAAGGAAGGGAAGAGGGGTAAAACTAGCAGCTATTCCCAGGGCATTGCATCTGTTATTCAGAGCAGAAAGGACAAAGATTCATGTCTCCACAACATAAGAATAACATGTCTCTAGGGGTGATAAGCACAGTGCCTAGGATATAGTTGTTGTTTAGTTGTTTCAGTCACGTCCAATTATTTATGACTGTATTTGGGGTTTTCTTGGCAAACATACTGGAGTGGTTTGCCATTTATTTCTCCAGCTCTTTTTACAAATGAGGAAACTGAGGCAAACAGGATGAAGTAACTTGCCCAGGGGTCACCCAGCTAGTAAGTGTCTGAGGCCAAATTTGACCTTAGAAACTGACTCTAAGCCTGGTGCTTTATCCACTTCACCTCCTCTGCCCGCTCCCATTCCAACATATAGTAGGTACTTAATAAATGTTTATTGACTAATTGATTGTTGTAATGAAGTCCAAATGAGATTATGTATGTAAAGTGCTGGGTAAACTTCAAAGGGCTTTATTACTATTTTTTTAGTCCAGATGTGTGATTCCATCTCGATGGGGATCTGCCAGTGAAGGCACATTTACTAATATAAATCAGTCATTGATTTGTCAGTTAAAAGTCTTAAGAGGGATAGTTAGGGCACTGATAATAAAAGTGACTTGCCCAGTGTCATATAAACAATGAATTCTACTGGGATGTCTTAAATCCAGGTCTTCCTGAACCTGAAGGCTGGTTCTCTCTAACCACCAGGCTTTATTCATAGTAAGAAAAGACTTATATGTCTTTTTTTAACCCTAACCTTCTGTTCTAGAATCGATACTAAGTATGTGCAACTGGGATTAAGTGACTTGCCCAAAGTCACCCTAGGTGACTGAGTGTCTGAGGTCACATTTGAACCCAGGACCTCCTGGCTCTAGGTCTGTCTGTATCCACTGAGCAACCTAGTTCCCCTAGGACCTATACAGACCCCCCCCCCAAATTTTTTCAACAAAACTTTATTTTTATTTAAAAATTTTAAAAATTTATTTTTATTTTATTGATTAATTATAAAATTTTTTGCATGGTTGCATGATTCATATTCTTTCCCTCCCCTCCTCCCATCCCCCTCCCATAGCCAGTATGCAATTCCACTGGGTTTTACATGTTAGACCTATATCTTTTTTTTTTTTTTTTTTAATTTATTTTTTTATTTTTTAAACCCTTAACTTCTGTGTATTGACTTATAGGTGGAAGAGTGGTAAGGGTGGGCAATGGGGGTCAAGTGACTTGCCCAGGGTCACACAGCTGGGAAGTGTCTGAGGCCGGATTTGAACCTAGGACCTCCCGTCTCTAGGCCTGGCTCTCAATCCACTGAGCTACCCAGCTGCCCCCTAGACCTATATCTTTTTAAGGTAGAAAAGGACAGAAAAAAATTAAGATAAATTCATAAAACATATTATATTCAGAAATGGAAAAAAATGTAAAGAATACCAAGAAATATGGAAAGAAATCTGAAATGATGCAAAATGAGATCAAGGGAACCAGATCATGTGTGTTGGCTACATCTTTGTCAAAAACAAAGCAAAGGTCAGTCATGAAGTAATCTAGCAACACACAGTAAGAATTACAAAACTAGTTACATCCTTTGACCCACTAGTAGAACTGTATCCTGATGATATTACTAGAAGAAACAAAAGTACTACCCATAAAAAAAAATATTCATGGTGGTTTTATTTGTCATGTCAAAAAAGCTAAGATCATCTATGTGTCTGATGACTGGGGAGTGATTGAATAAATTTTGTTAGGTACCAATTGGTGGGGGTCAGGAATCACCTGAAGCAAAGGCTTCTAACTCACACTCTTCATGGTAATAATTATGTAAAATAAGGTCACTGGTTCCAGCTCAATGGAAACAGGCAGTTCAATTTCAAATAATGTAACCACCTCAGGCAATTCTTGATTTGCATTAATTGGGACCTGGCTGTATATCAATATTATAGAATATGCCTATGAAATGAAAATAACAAATATGAAGAATATCAAGATATATGAAAAGACATCCCAATTTTGTTACTTATGTATGATCTTGCTCAAGCTGGGTAATCTTGGGAAATTCCCTTAACCTCACTGGGCCTTAGTTTCCTCATTTGGAAAATAAAGGGCTCAGATTTAATCACTGCTAGTCTCTCTTCCAGCTCCAAATCGTAATCAATGACACATCAAAGGATGCCGAGCAATGAAAGCAGAATCGGAATATAGGCATCCTGTATGACTACATTTTTTTTTAAAAGCATCAAAATTAAAGTCTGCTGATGAAGAAGTGATCCGAAGGGAACACAGGAACAATATGATAGTCCTATTATTGTTATGTTTTTATTTGATTATTATATTTTTCCAGATTACATGTTAATGCAATTTTAATAATTATTTTTTGAAATTTTGTGATTTAGGTTCTTTCCCTTCCTCCTTCTCCTCCTCCTCCCTGAGATGGCAGGTAAAACAGTATAGAGTATACATGTCCTATCACGTAATACATATTTTTATGTTCGTCATGTTGTAACAAAAGACATACATTGCTTATACAAGAAAAAAAAAAACTCTTGAAGAAGATGTAGTTAAAAATGGCATAATTCCTTCTATGGCAGTGGATAGTCCCTTGGAGTAGTCTTGAATCCTTGCATTGTTGATAAAAGTTGTCATCAAAAGTTGATCATTGTATGTTATTGTTGTTACTGCATACAATTTTCTCCTGGTTCTGCTCACTTCACTTTGCATCACTTCATTTAAGTCTTTCCAGGTTGTTTTTAAAAGATCGTCCTGTTTGTCATTCTTATGACACAATATTATTCCATTACAATAATATACCATAATTTATACAGCTCTTCACCAAGTGATGGGCATTCTTTCAGTTTCCAATTCTTTGCCACCATGAAAAAGAGCTGCTATAAATATTTTTGTTTAAGTAGGTCTTTTCTCCCTATCTTTGATCTCTTTGGGGTATAAGCCTATTAGAGGTGTTGCTGAGTCAAAGGATATACACAGTTTTATGGCCCTTTGGGCATGATTCCAGATTGTTCTCCAGAGTGGTTGGATCAGTTCACAGTTCCACCGATTTTCCCACATACCCTCAAACATTCGTCATTTTCCTCTTTTGTCATATTAGCCAATCTGATAAGGTGTGAGGTGGTACCTCAGAGTTAATTTGCATTTCTCTAATTAATAGTGTTTTGGAGCATTTTTTCATACTTCTTTTGTTCAAGTTTATACATTTTACTTTGGGTTAACTAAATAGCTTGACAATTTATAGCTTCTTATATGAAGCCATAGTTTGTATGCTTATTTGATTATATATGTTTGTAGTTCTTAGGTATAGGATTCTAGTTCTTTTTATCATTTATATCATGGAACAAATCAAAAGAAGATTTGTCAAAGTAACAAAAATAAACATATATTATATATCTGCATGGAAAATAAAATTTTAGAACCTTTGAATGTAAAGCCACTGCAAAGTACATCAATATACCCTTGAGAAGCAGTGGACTTGGAGTCAAGAAGACCTGGATTTGAATTCCAAGTTGGGCCATTTACTAGCTTTGTGACCTCATTGTTCTGAGGCTGCATTTCCTAATTCATTAAATAAGAATAATAAACATTGCACTACCTACTTTATAAGTTTGTTGGGAACAGGGTGCTTTTCAAACTGTATAAAGGCCCTGTGTAATATTTGTACTAAGGCCTGAAATCAGGAAGACTCATTTTCATGAGTTCAAATCTGACTGCAGACACATGCTAGCTGTGTGACCCTAGACTAGTCACTTCACCAAGTTTGCCACAGTTTTCTTATCTGCCAAATGAGTTAGAGGGGAAATGGCAAACAACTCCAGTATCTCTGCCAAGAAAATCTCAAAGGTGGGGGATAGGGGATGGCATAAAGAGTTGGGTGTGGCTGAACAACAACAACAATAATATAATATTTCTTGGTAATCATTTAAAAATTACTTTTTATTCTTAACTGGACAAGTGCCAAATAAAATGAACATTTCCATGTACGATTTCAGTGAAAAGGAGGGATTTGTATATGAAATGGTGAGTCTTTCTTATGTAGAACTTGCCCTTCTTTTTAAGTATATAATAAATATATAACATGTAACTTCAAAACTATTTTATTTATAGATGATTCCTTTTGACCTCCCTTCTGTTCTTATATAATTTTTCTTGGAATCCTTTTCTCTATTTCCTATCTCTTTCCCTCTTCCCTGTTGGAAAGAAAGAGAAAAAGAAAATGAAAAGAAAAATCTTTGCAACAAATGTGTATACTTAAGCAAAATATATTCCTGTTAAAGTCAAACCCCAAGTTGTATGTCTCATTCTGATTTTTGAGTCCCCAGTGGTCCCTTTGAATCCAGGTTGGCCGCACTGATCAGAGTCTGTCTTTCAAAGCTGTTTTTCTTTACATTTTTTTTTTCTGTACACTTTGCTCTCCTGGTTCTGCCCACTTTACTCTGCATCAAGTAATATATATCTTCTCAGATTTCTCCAAAATCATCCTTTTCATAATTTTTTATGACACCATAATATTCCAATACATTTATGTACCACAATTTGTTTAGCTCCCTATAAACTGGCATCTTTTTTTCTTTCAGTTCTTAATTATTACAGAAAGAGTAGCTATAAAATTTTTTTCTTGTAGATTCCTTGAACTCTTTGGATAGAGGCCTAATAGTGGGCCAAAGTCTATGTGTAGAAAAGTGATTTTCTGGGCTTAGTTCTAAATTGCTTTTCAGAATAGTGAAGTCATTTTATGGTTCCATCAACAGTGTATTAATGTGCCTATTCTCCCATAGCACCTCTAAGATTTGACCCTATATAAATGTAAACAATTATTATTATTATAGTGAGAAGATAACTAGAGTAGAGAAAGCACTTTTCTCTAAATGTGACAGTAGTATCATCAAGAATGGCTAAAAAGACTGCTTAAAAAATGTCCCAATAAATTAATGAATCATTTAAATAATAAATGGTTACCAGAAATTACATACAGAATGTGATACCTGGTCATAGTTAACCTGAATCAGATACTTGATGGATATGAGGTGTGAATAGGAAAGCATAAAGATAAAGTGAAATATCCTTTACTTAACAACTAAGAAAAACAATATATCCTTTCTCATCAAGCAGCTTAACTATAGATATTTCTCAAGTTTGGTAATCACTCTTCTGTCTCATTCCTGCCTTTCAGAGGTTATCTGATCTCCTAACTTTATCCTACTGATTTGTAATTTTACCCAGCAAAGATGGGTTCTGGGTATTAGCAGATGATTAGCAAGATTGGGGGATAAAAGAATATTCACTCAATACTCAAACTAAAACTCATCCTAGGGATTGGTAAATACTTCTGGCATCAAAATTAGAGGTTTGAAAAGGTAACTGGAATAGGGGATTAGGCAATCTTAGCCTAAGCTGGTGGGAGCAGTAACAGGTCTCCATGAAGCAAAATCAGGGAAAAAACACAGAGGAGAAGGAAGCACAGGACATAAACTGAGTTTGTTTCATGTAAGGAATGTTAGAAGTCAACATCCTTTTATGGTAGTGGCTTACTTAGATACATCCTTTTCCCTCTGGCTGGTGGCAATGGATAGAGCACTGGACTTGGAGTCAGGAAGACTCCTCTTCCAGAGTTCGAATCTGGACTCAGACAATTATTGGCTGTGTGACTTTGGGTAAGTCACTTAACACCATTTGCTTGAGTTTCCTCATCTGTAAAAAATCAGGAGAAGGAAATGGAAAACCACTCCAGTATCTTTGACACAAAAACTCCAAATAGGATCATGAATAGTTGGATAAAATTGAAAAGCAACTCAACAAGAACAACAAAGAAGGTCAATATCACTGGATCTCTGGAAACATGGAAAGAATTCAGGTGTAAGAATACTGGAAAGTTAGAAAGGGACCAAGTTATAAAGCCAGAGGGTGTTGATGGCTATATAAAAAGGCCTAGCCTAATATGTTTTCCCAAAAGGTACTGATAGCATATGCTCAATAGAAATTTATTAGAGTATAACTTTCCACTATCATAAGAAATTCTTCCTATATAAAATGAGAGTTGAACTAGAGGATTTAATCTATGTTTGCTGCAATATCAAAGATCCCACAAATACCTTACACAGCTATTTTGTGTGGGGGAGGTGGAAGAGTGGCAGACAAATGTGATTTTAACACCAGTATTTAATCTAACAATATGTGAACCTAGATCTGTACATTACAGTCCAGTTGTAGAAAACCGCATGGAACACTGAGGTGACTTGCTCATGGTACAAAAAAATGTAGAATGTATCAGAACAAAGTTTTCAGGAGCAGCTAGGTGACTAGAGCCAAGCCTAGAGTTCTGGGTTCAAATCAACCCCAGATATTTCATAGCAGTGGGATCCTGGGTCAGTCACTTAACCCCTATTGCCCAGCCCTTAACATTCTTCTGCCTTGGAACCAATACACAGTATTAATTCTAAGACAGAAGGTAAGAGTTTAAAAAAAAAAAAAAGAAAGCAATGTTTTCCTGAATTCAAGGCTTAACTTTCTATAGATTGTGCTACAAACACAAACACAAAACTTGGGATCCCTGAAAAAAAGCAAACATTGGAGAGTGGAAAAAACCTTGCTACAATTAACAAGAAATCATGGTGATGACCTACTTCTTCCCTGTCACTTTCTATATAGCTTTACCCCTTTGGGTCTCAATTTCCTGAGTTGTAAAATTAGAAGTCTGAACCCGATGATCTTGAAGGGTACCTAAGGAGTCAGGGGAAGGAGTAGGACTCCCACAGAAGAGTCCAGAGGGTACTTGCTCCAACTTGTCCTGAAGGTATGAAGGCTAGAAGACCAAGTTTCAGTCAACACCACCACCAGTTCAGTGGCTCAGTTGATAGAGCTATGAGCTTGGAGTCAGGAACACCAGAATTTAAAATTGACTTCAGAAACTTATTCGGTATGTTATTTTAATGAAGTCACTTAAGCCCTGTCTACCTCAGTTTCCTCAGCTGAAAAATTAGGATAAAAATAGCACCTATTTCACAGATTTTGTTGTAAAGATTCAGATAAAAATTAAAAAAAAGAATTTAGCACAACATTTGGCACAAAGTAGGTACTTAATAACATTTTATTCCCTTCTCTTTTACAATACACTTTCTCTGAAGGTCTCTTCCATTTCTAGGTACTATAATTTTAAATATGTTTGCCTTGTACTTTAAAATGTTTTCTGTGTTAAGAACTAGAGCACAGTAATAATACATAGTTTAGAAATAGCATCATGTGTCATCTATGGGAAAAGATGTATCTGAAACTAGGGTGGGGCAATTGGGGCTTTGTCCCAGATGTGTTCCTCAATAGCCCAGGCCTGCCTTCCTCTATCCCAACCCAGAAATGCAACTTGCCTATGAACTAGAAGGAAAACATATATAAACTATATTTTAAAAGAGAGATTAGGACTTTTCTTGTGATGAGACATTGTGTTGGATATCAGGCACTTTGGAACAACTGCATATTGAATCTTTAGAAACGAGACTTTCTAGCAAAAAAGAAAAACTTGATTTTATAGAAGCTAAATTGCTTCTATTTTTTAAAAAAAGATACAATCATGACAATTACAGGAAGAGGGAAGATAACCCTTACAAGGAGGAAGTAGGAAGAGAAAAGAAGAAGTAGATAGAGTAAAGAAGGAGGCAGGGAAGGAAAACTTGGGTTTGCAGATTTGGGGTGGTTTGTTTTTTTTTCATGTTGTGATTTTGAAACCTGGAAATTCAAAGGAAAAAAGAAGACAAATGATGAAAATGTTTCTGATGACCACCATGAAGATCTTTTGCGAAAATGTTCGTCTGGACTAGTTCACAAGAACTAGGAGAGAGGGTGTCCCTCTGGGCAATGTGAGTGGGTTTAGATTGTCCATATGATGTGATTCTTTGGGTGTATGGGTTTTTTTTTATTGCATAAATAAAACTTAAAAAAAAAGAAAGAAAATGTCCCTCTGATATTTTTCTGAGGCATGGAGCTGACTCTGGATTCCCAAAGTCTGCTAGCTGCCCAAACTATCACAATGGCTGCCTAACAAGTCTCCCTGCCCGAGGCTACTTTTTCTCCTCCAGTCCATTCTCCAAACAGCAGCTAATGATTTTTCTAAAGTGCAGCAGGTCTGACCATGTGGCTTCTTTGCTTAAAATTCCAATGGCTCCCTTTCTCTTCTAAGAAACAAACTCCTCTGTTTAGCTTTTTAAAACCTTCCTGATATGGCTCCAACTGACCATTCCAGAAATTGTACATTGGCAAGCCCAGGGGGTTTAGATCACTCCAATTATTTTATATGCAAAGATCCCAGACTTTTCCATTGACTCAATCAATCAGTTAAGCAAAGATAAAAACCAGGAAAGAAAAAGTACTTAATTAATTTGAGACAGAAGTGTACTGAAACCAGCTCCTACTTGCAAAAGAGTCAATTGTTAAATTTTCAGTGTGAGCATTTGCATCTCAGAAATCATCAAACTACAAATCAGGCTGTGATTTATTGTTTTGGTGATTGTCTAGACTCTAGCCTAAGAAAGTGTTGGAGAAAATGTTGATGGAGATTAAAGAGAAAAATGTATTGTGAGTGTGTATGTTTGTACACAGACATGTATACATATATGCATGTAGCCATATATACATATATGCATATGTGTATGTGTAGACATTTAACAACCTGAGATAGATAGATAGATGATAGATAGATTGACAGCTAGATTGATTGATTGATGAGATAGATTGATAGATAGATCTCAGGTTGTTTAAATGTCTACCAACAACCCCCACCTCAAATCTTTTTTAAAATTTTTTTTAAATTTAGAATATTTTCATATGTCTACATGATTCGTGTTCTTTCCCTCTCCCCAGACTTCCCCTCTCCTCCCTGTAGCCAACGTGCAATTCCATTCCCCCTCAAATCTAATTGCAATGTCTGCATTGGAAGGTGAGAGGCATATCAAGGATAAACTAGACACATAGAGGTCTCCTCAAAGGGCCTGAATCCCTGAACTCTGCAAAGAAGAAAAGATTTCTGGTAATTAGGAGTTCTAAGTTGTTCTTTGACTGAACATGCTCTCTAAGTTTGAGCCCACTCTCCCTAAAGAGAGTATGTATGGAAGAGCATATTACTGGTTTAAGGATAATGCTTTCTACCAATTGTTCTTACTCTACTACCTATTTCTAAAAATTATTTAACTCTTGCTGACTAGTTGATAGGCAATGGGGAACACATTATCATGTGCTGAGTTTTATCAGAGATTGTATATTAGAAAACCCTTAGTGCAACTCCTAGAATCATGAGGGGAATAAGTATATTTTTCCTTTTTAATATTGATTATTTGTTTATTTTTAACATTCTTTTCTTTTTAAATTTTGAATTCCAGATTCTTTCCCTCTTCTACCCTTCCCCCACCCACTGAGAAAACAAACAACATCATATCAATTACACATGTGAAATCATATAAAATATATTTTCATATGAACTATTTCAAAAAATAAAGAAACCAAGAAAGTTATTCTTTAATTTTCACTGAGTTCTTCAGTACTTTTTCCCTCTGGAAGTTTTTATTTTGTTACCTCAAGGTGATAGGTAGATTCTTTTAATTTCTATTTTATATTCTGGTTCTAGGCTAACAGGGCAGTTTCTTTGCTAATTTCTCAAAAATGATGTCTAGGCTCTTTTTTTAAAATCATGATTTTCAGGTAGTCCAATAATTCTTATATTCTCTCTCCACAATCTATTTTCCAAGTCTGTTATTTTTTCAACGAGATATTTCATATTTTCTATTTTTTTCATTCTTTTGACTTTGTTTTATTGTTTCTCATGGAGTCACTAGCTTCCATTTACCCGATTTTAATTTTTTTTTTAAATTTCTTTTTTTTTTTAAACCCTTGTACTTCGGTGTATTGTCTCATAGGTGGAAGAGTGGTAAGGGTGGGCAATGGGGGTCAAGTGACTTGCCCAGGGTCACACAGCTGGGAAGTGGCTGAGGCCGGGTTTGAACCTAGGACCTCCTATCTCTAGGCCTGACTCTCACTCCACTGAGCTACCCAGCTGCCCCCCAATTTTAATTTTTAAGGAATTATTTCCTTGAGTAAACTTTTGTACCTTTTTTCTATTTGGCCAATTCTGTTTTTTAAGTTCTTTTCTTTAGTGAATTTTTTTTTTGTGTCTCTTACCATTGGGTCAATTCTGTCTTTCAAGGTGTTATTTTCTTCAGTATTTTTTTGTGTCTCTTTTACTAAACAGTTAATTCTCTCTCTTTTTTAAACTGTCTTTTTCAGTCCTAGTGACAATTCTAAGACAGAAGAGAAATGGGGTTAAATAACTTGTCCAGGATCATCCAGGTAGGAAGGGTATGAAGCCAGAATACTGATCCTCTTGACTCCAGGACCAGTGCTCTATCCATTGTACCCATCTAACTGTCCTTGTTAATTCTCTTTTCATAATATTCTTGCATTTCCCCCATTTTTTCCTCTACTATTTTTATCTCTTTCCTTAACATTTCCAGGAATTCTTGCTAACCTTGGATCTAATTAGCACTTATATTGAGGTTTTGCTTGCAGTTCTTTTCATATATCACATGTTCTTCTGAGTTTATGTCTTGGTCTTCCCTGCCACCATAGTAACTTTATATGATCAAGTTCATTTTTATGTTGTTTACAGATTTTCCCAACTCATTTCTTCAGCATGCTGTCCCCACCCTCCCACCCTCCTTGGACATAAGAAGGCACTATGCCAAACTTCAGATTTTTTTCCATGCTGCTCTTTTCAGAGGTAGTTCTGGGGGTCTGCAAATTTTCCATACTTCTAAAGTGGTCATATACTGGGAGAGGTGTGGTCACTGTTTTGGTCTGTGCTCTGGTCTTTTCCCAGGAAGAGTCCCTGGTCTCCTGCAACTGCAAATCTTAGCACTTTTCTTGGCTCTGGATCAAGAGCCCCTGCACCCTTATGACCATTTATTTGTCTTTACCCTAAAACTGTGACTCAGAATTGCTTATGGGCAATAGAATTGTCAGTCAACACCAGCTGCACTCATTTATAGCAGTCGCCTGTAATCTCTTTCTGTCCAGCTGTCCAATCCCCTTACCGTCTCTGGGCTGAGAGCTCCCAAAGATGCTGCTGCTACTGTTACAGCTGCCTCCAAGGCCCACCATAGGTGCTCCTGCTGTGCTCCAGTCCTGTGCCCACCCTGGTATTATACCTGGAGATCTCCTACATGGTCTTAGGAAGGAATAATGTCTCCCTCTGACCTTTTGTTGACTCTCACACTCATAAATTTGATTTGTGGCATTCTTTTAAAGCTGTAGGGGAATGTTGGAAGAGTACAACTGGGTTCTGGCCTATACTGTGCCATCTAGGCTTGAAGGGGAATAAGTTTTTATTAAGTACCTTAATAGAGCATTTTTATTTCATTTTATCTTTACAACAACCCTGAAAGGTAGGTGCTATTATTATCTTCATTTTACAGTTAAGGAAATTCAGACAGAGGTTAAATGACTTACTTAGGATCACACACCTAACAATTCTAGGGCCAAGGTCTTCCTGACTCCTGGCCCAGTAATCTATGCATTGTACCATCTATCTGCCTGAGGGAAGAAGTTACCCTCTGGGGTCTCAGCCTACTGAGTCTCAGCCTGGGATTTGGGGAAGTGAGTCTTTCTTGATTTCCTTTATTGCTAGGGCCTTCTCTCTGTTGGTCATCTCCAATTTGTTTTGCATATATCTTTTTTCCTCTGTATATATCTTATTTGTATCATGTTTACATATTCTCTTCCCCATTCATACTATAAGCTTCTTGAGAGTATAGATTGTCTTTTGCCTCTCTTGATACCCCTAGTACTTGATACAGTGTCTGGAAAATAGTAGGTGCTGAATAGATTCCAAATGGGTATATGGTTATACATATACCACTCTATCTATGTATCTATGTATCTATCTATGTATCTATCTATCTATGCATCTATGCATCTATCTATGTATCTATCCATCTATGTATCCATCCACCCATCTATCCATACATCTATCTATCTATCTATCTATCTATCGATCTATCTATCTATCTGTCTGTCTGTCTATCTATCTATCTGTGTCTATCTGTGTGTCTATCTATCTATCTATCTATCTATCTATCTATCTATCTATCTATCTGTCCATCTGTCCATCAGTCTCTTTCTATCTATATTATAAATGTGTATATATATATATATATATATACACACACACACACACACACACACACACACACACACTCACATACACACATATATGTGTTGGTCTGTAGTCCCAGAAGATACATGGACAGATCAATGCCTCTATTCTCTCTGTAGGATAACATTTTTTGTTTATGTCTGCACAGTTCAGGCAGGTTAGCAGGCAGAGTAGAGGCAAACCTGGATAACAATTAGACCTAGATAATTGTGTGTACAAGAAGGTGGGTTTTGGTTTAGATGACTGTCATTGCAAGGATTCAGGGTCTGAGGATTCAGTTGACTGAGGCAACACTGGCCCAGTAGCCAGGGTAGATTCCTTTAAGTAAGCCAAGAAAGCATAAGATGGCTCCAGAGGGTGCTTGATTTTCCAACACCACATTGGACCAAATACAGTAAGCCAACTTCATGTAGATGGCCTTATTCTATTTAGCTAACTCTCTGATACCCACCAACTTCCACACCAAGGTAAATCCTAATTAAATAGGATGAGTAATATGATTTGCTTTTCTCATGAAACCATTTATTGAAAAGCACTAAGTGGGAAGAAGGGAGGAAAGAGGAAGGAGAGGGTTGACACAAAAATTTGGATAACCGGATGGTAGAATTATTAGCAATAGGCAGAAGTTGTAAAGCTATAAAAGCAAGTTTATAGTTAGAAAAAACTTCCTAATTGGTAGAACTCCAAAAGTAGAGTAGTTTCCTCATCCCTAGAGGTCATAGGATCATAGGTTTAGAGCTAAAAGGGACCTTAGAGATTTAACACCCTCACTTTTCAGATAGGGAAACTGAGGCTGGGGAAAGTTAAGTGACTTGCCCAATGTATTCCAGGAATCTGGGGGAAAGGGGGTGGAGATGAGGTGTAGATTCAAACCCATGTCTTTCTAACACCAAATCTGTCACTCTATACCCTAAGGCTGGGTGATCACATCAACTAGTCGAGAATTCTCTTTTGGATGTGGATTAGATTTGATAGCCACTGCAGTCTTGTCCAAATTTGAACTTTGGTGATTCTGTAATAATTAGAGCATTCACAGTTCCTACCCTCATGCTGCTTACAATCTAGTAAGACACAGGAACCTTAGATTTAGAACTAAGAGATACCTTAGAGGACATCTAGTCCAAATTCCTTATTTTATAGATGTAGAACCTGAGCCCCAGACAGATTAAGTAACTTGACCAAGGTCATACAGAATTTGAACTCAGGTCCACTAACTCTAAATCCAGAAGTCTTTTCACCACTAGAAATATGATACTAAGTAAATATGCAACACCATCCAAACATCCAAACTGTTTAATAATTATAGATTAAATAGAATGTAATGAGAGGAGATCTAATCTCCATAGAGTAGATGTCTGCCCAGGACACTATTGTTTAAAACTTTGGGCAATAAAGTAGTCTTAGGTGGGTTTCCTACCTGCTCTTTGAGGGATGGACCTTTCCAGAGTGTTCAGTGTCTTTTGTTTAAGTCTTTCTCCACAGCTGATTTTAGAAGTGAGGTGATTGTCATGTTCACCTAACATGAGAGGTGGAGGTGGGGTGTAGATTCAAACAATTTGAAAGTGGTCAAGAGTACCTTCTCTTTTCTGAGTGAGAACAATATGTAGTGGAGAGCATGATAGAGTCAAGTTCTTATTTCCACTTACTACCTGGGTAACTGTGGGCAAATCCTGTAATCTCCCAAGGCTCTATTTCCTCATCTGTAAAATGAGGCAATCTGACTAAATGGCCTCTCAAGACCCTTTTAAATTTAAATCAGGCATCTTGCCTGTCTGAGCCTGTGGGCAGTCAGGATTCTGGCAAAAGGGTGTCTGACATGGAGTCTGAACCCAGGCTGGGAAGACCTTCTCCTCTCATGTAAACTTTTATATTCTCTCTCTCTCTCTCTCTCTCTCTCTCTCTCTCTCTCTCTCTCTCTCTCTCTCTCTCTCTCTCTCTCTCTCTCTCTGTCTCTCT
>NC_058132.1:111467504-111535459 GCF_016433145.1 Gracilinanus agilis | reverse complement strand
TTCCCCCTCTCTCCTCTCTCTCCTTTCTTCCCTCTCTCCCCTCTTCTCTCCCTCTCTCTCTCTCCCTCTCCCTCTCTCTCCCTCCTCTCCCCACCCCATACACACGCATACACACGCACACACACATACACACAGGCTCTCCTCATCAGAATGCATTTCAGTCAACTTTCTAGAGCTATAAATTATATAGGTAGTGTACTGGCAGAGGCAGTGGGAGCTGGAACATAGAGATATATCTATATCCATTTCTCTGTATAGAAATAGTCCTTGTTCTAAAGTCCAAGGTAATACCATGGATGGTTCTTTTCAAGGAGAAACAGCTCCCAAATTGTAAAGAAAGCATTTCTGAGAGGAAATCTAAATTCCTATTCCACGTCATGCAGCATCTGCTCCAAAGAGTGAGTGAAGTGTCTAGCCAAGCCACAGACCATTTTTACATCTGGATCTGCCCCACTTATTAAACTGCTTCAGGCTGTGGTGCATTCTCTCTCCCTACCCTCCACCCGTCCTCTGCCACCCAATACTGTGCTCATTATCCTGAAAGGAAGTAAGGCTAGATGGAATTAGGAAGGGCACACATTCTCAAATACTTGTGAAGGAACAATATGTTAAGGCCATAGGTTATAGAATTTTTCTCACTCATAATGCTGCCTGAACTTGACAGAGTAAGGACTCTGAAGAGGACAGCCTACATGTAAATTGTTTACTTTCCATAACAGTCAGAGGATGAAGTCTCTGGTGCCAGGAGGACTGTTTTTGAAATCATTTTTGTGGAGAATAGAATACCTTTCCATGTAAAAAACAATGAAAACAAACCAAAAAAAAAAAAAACCAACTTGGCCTCCTGTTCCCACTGTGAATTTTAGTTGAGAGAATTTCATTAGGATCAAGATAAACCTAATTTAACCCAAAGACAGGCTCACATTCTTGGCAGGAAGGGTGGGTCCTTCCTCCAATATTAAACAGTTCTTTTTCTTTTAAGGACAGGCCTCTTTAGGAACCTTCATTTGCCAATACTTACAGTGAGGGAATACCGGAGGTGTCAGTCCTTTCTGACCATTCCATGGGAGGACTCAGGAGATGGATCTAGGGCCATAATGGCGAACCTTTTAGAGATCAAGTGCCTAAACTGCAACCCTCACTCTACATGTAAGCCTCCCCCTTACCCTAGACAGGGGAGGGGAGAAGTGTTCCCATTGAGCTGCTGAGCAGAGGGACAGGTGATGTGAAAAATGTCCTTAGGCTAGGTGGAGAGGGGGAAGAGAGCAGCTCCTTCTAACATTCGTGTCATAGGTTTGCCAACAGGGATCTAGGGCAATGTCTACTTCAAGCATATAAAGACTTCTCCTGGAAAAATGGGTGGATGAGAACAATTTGTTCCAATAGCCATGAAAGTGGCTGAAGCAAGCATTGTGGAACTCTTAGAGCTTGGCCAAACATTGAAGAAACCAAGGTCTACTGCATCACAGTCTGTCACCAGTCATCCTGACTTCTGTCCTGCCACTGGACTTGGATGACTCTGGAAGAGAGAATGGGTGTGATGATTTTTCACAATTCTGCCTCACTTAAATCCAATTCATGAGCAAGTCAAGACATCACCCCTCATGATTCATTTCAAAATGAAGGACCAATAACTCCTAACTCCAGAAGACAAGTCTTCTCAGAGCTATAACTGCTGTTATACCACAGTTAGCAAAAACTTAACCTCAAAACTCTGATAACCAGGTGGCAGGCAGTTCCACTCCCATTATTCATCTCCTTATCACTAAGAGGTGGTGGTATACACTTTTCTAGTTTACAAAGATCATCAGTCAGCAACCATTTATTAAATGCTTACTATGTACCAACTACTATGCTAAGCCTTGGAAATACCCTTCCCTCCACCTTAAAAAATGCAAAATCAGTACTTAATTTTAATACCAGAGATAACAACCTGTCATTAACAAAGTATTATATATAGAAGATGTTTGCAGAGTAGATGAGTAAAATCTAGAGGGAACTGGAAAGGTCTCCTGAAGAAAATGATAGTCTTAAAGAAAGTTAGGAAACCTAAGAGCTGGAAAGTGCAGGTGAGGGGGCAGAACATTCCAGGCATGGGAGAAAATTAGTGCAAAGGTTCTGAGGAAGAAGATAGAATGTAGTGTTTGAGGAACAACAAACAGAGAGTATAGAACACTGGAAAGGCAGATAAGGGTCAGGAGAAACTATAAATGCTAGGAAGAGTTTACATCTGATCTTAGAAATAATGGGGAACAGGGGGCAGCTGGGTAGCTCAGTGGAGTGAGAGTCAGGCCTAGAGACAGGAGGTCCTAGGTTCAAACCCGGCCTCAGCCACTTCCCAGTTGTGTGACCCTGGGCAAGTCACTTGACCCCCATTGCCCACCCTTACCAATCTTCCACCATGAGACAATACACCGAAGTACAAGGGTTTAAAAAAAAAAAATCATGGTTGTGGCCATAAACTAAAGTAGGGCCCAAAAGAAGATTAAAATGTAATTGGGAAATGCTTAAAAAATAAATTAAAACAGTTAATTTGTGTTTTAAAAAAAAAAAAAAGAAAAAAGAAATAATGGGGAACAATTGTAATTGTCGAAGTGAGAGGTGATAAATGCTCGTGGAGAGAAAGGATGGCTATAAGTGATTTGGTCAAGGTAGGCATGGTGACATTTGGTAACAAATTTGATATGTGGAGAAAATCAGAGTGAGGACACAGAATCTGGGTAAATAGGAGGATGCTGATGCCCTCACCAATAATAGGCAATTCAGAAGAGGGGAAGGTTTTGGGAAAAGATAATGAGCTCTGGTTTGGATATGCCCAGTTTGAGATACCTAAGGGACATCCATTGAAGCAGTTGATGGTGCCCACTGAAGCTCAGGAGAGAGATTGAGGCTGAGAATACACAAGGAATTGTAATCTTTCTTTCTCTTTCTTTCTTCCTTCCTTCATTTTTCTTTCTTTCTTTCTTTCTTTCTTTCTTTCTTTCTTTCTTTCTTTCTTTCTTTCTTTCTTTCTTTCTTTCTTTCTTTCTTTCTTTCTTTCTTTCTTTTTTTCCTCCCTTCCTCTTTTTAGTCCTTCTGACACCCATATACAAANCTTTCTTTCTTCCTTTCTTTCTTTCTTCCTAGATCTGATACCTCCTCTGTGATTCTGGACATGGGGGGGGGGGGAGGGAAAGAGAACAAGCACTTAAGAAATATATACTATGTGCCAGGCACCATCCTAAGCCATTTAAAGGTAATGTCTCCTTTGATCCTCCAAACAACCTTGGGAGGTAGGTGCTGTTATAATCTCCATTTTACAGTTGAGAAAACTGAGGCAGACAGAAGTTGAGTGAGTTACCCAGGGCCACACAGCAAGTGATAGAATAAGGAAGGGAGGGATCAAGCATTTATTAAGCACCTAATGAGTACCAGTTGCTATGCTTCGCAAATGTTCTTTCATTTGATGCCCTCTTGGCCTCAGCTTCCTTTTCTGTAAAATGAAAGGATTGGACTTAATGACTCCTAAGGACTAGTCTAGCGCTAAGGCTATGATTCAATGGTAAGAGCATTACAAAAAAAAAAACAACAAGTCTATGAACTGTGGGAGTGAGGATAGTGTAGGGCCATGTTGGCAAACCTATGGCACATGTGCCTGAGCCTGATGGAGGGGGCTGCTCCCCTCCCTTTCTCAATGAGTCTGAGGACATTCCTCACTTCCCCCACCCCTCTGCCCAGCAGCCAAGTGGGAGCACTTCCTTCCTCCCCTGTCTGGGGTAAGATGGAGAGCTCACATGTGGTGCAAGAATTGTAGTTTGGGTACTTGGTCTCTAAAAAGTTTGCCATCACTGGTGTAGGGGAAAGAAAAAATGTAAGAATAGGAGTCAGAGAACCTAGGGGTGAGTTACAGCTCTGTTTGCCACTTTCTAGCTATATGACCATTGGGCAAATTACTGAACCTCTCTAGGCCCAAGTGAATAATCATTTCTGGTATTTTTATATACCTTCGAAGTCTGCATTAGCTTTATATAGATTACAGGTACTATTTTTAAAATCTTGCTTTCTCTGGTGCCTTTTGTTCTGAGATCACTTTCATTTATGAGTACAGCACAGCCCTCCCACCTGCCCTCCCCAGTAAGTCCTCCCTTGGAACAATGATTTAGAAAAGCAGAGAAAAGAGCAGTTAGGTAAGGTCAATCAGTATATCAACCCTGCCTGACAATTTAGGCAACAGTTTACACCAATCGCTGTACCCCCTCCCCCCACCTTTGTAAGGAAGGGACAAAGGGGCATCTTTGAACTCTGTCCTGGAGGTCAAGCTTGGTCATTATAATTACACAGTGTTTAGTTCAGTTATGTTTCATTGTTCTTTCTGTTTACATTGTTGTAGTCACAGTGCCTATTGTTTTCCTCATTCTGCTAACTTCACTCTGCATCATTTTTTAAATTTTAAACCCTCACCTTCCATCTTAGAAAAAATACTGTGTATTGGATCCAAAGCAGAAGTAAGGGCTAGGCAATGGGGGTTAAATGACTTGCCCAGGGTCACACAGTTAGGAAGTGTCTGAGTTTGGATTTGAACCCAGGACCCTCCATCTCTAGACTGCACAGATCTGACTGTATTATTCCAATACTTAGTAATATAATGCCATTCACGTCGAACCCTCCAGCAATCTATATGTCTTTCTGTGAAACCAGATAGAGCAGTAGATAGAGCCCTCATCATGGTGTCAGGAAGGACTGAGGTCAAAACTGGTCTCAGACACTGACTAGCTGTGTGACCTTGGGCAAGCCACTTAATCTCCATCTGTCTTAGTTTCCTCAACTGTAAAATGAATATCATAATAGCACCTGACTTTCAGGGTTGTGAGGATCAAATGAGATGAATTATAATATGTGGCCAGGAACATAGTAAATAATAAATACATGTTCTTTTCCCTCTTTCCTATGCTTCTCTGAAGTCTATATGTTAATCATTTCTTAAGAAGAAGGAATATTCTATTACATTCATGTGCCATAATTTGTTTAGCCTTTTCCTACTAATCAAAGAGCACTGAAGTGCTATTATTATCTTCATTTTACAAATAAGGAAACTGAGGCTCAGAGAGATGAAGTGACTTGCAAAGAGAGACACACAACTAGTAGGTATCTGAGGCAGCAGCTGACCCCAGGTCTTCCCAGATCTTCAGTCCACCACATGTCACTATCTCACACTCTTACTCTAAAATAGACATAATGATACATTAACTCACAGTGATGTGGTGAGGAAAGTACTTGTAAACTATAAAACAATATAGAAATATGGGTGAACATCATTGTGATTAATGTTTTAATATTTTTATACAGTGTTCTGGGTATGGTGAATCTAGGGCTTCCTTCTCTGAAAAGTTCTTTGGGGATGGATCTAAAGTCAAAATTGCAAAGGAATTTGGTTTTCTGTTTATAGGGTGACTTGATAATTTGCTGAGTGCTCCACATGGACTAGAAAATGAAGGTGATAATATTTATACAATCTACCTCATAAGTTTGTGGTATGTAATAATAATAGCTAATATTTGTATAGTGGTTACTTTATGCCAGACACTGTGCTAAGCTCTTTACAGTTATTCTCATTTGATCATCACAACAACCCTGGGAGGTAGGTACTATTATTATCATCCCCATTTTTCAGTTGAGGAAACTGATCCTGAGCTAATCACTTTACCTCTCAGATGCTCTAGGTAACAACTTAAAACTATAATTTGTAGAGAAGTTACTGTCCCATATTGATGGAAGAAGTTTCTTCATCAGGGAGTTCTTTAGCAAAACAATAAGTCCAGTCCTTATTTCTAGGGTATGTTGCTAATAGATGAGCAATGGTGTTATGGAAACTCAGGCTCTTCAAAGTCATAGTCAATAGTCAGTTTTCCCACTCAAATTCCCTTTTTACAAATAGAAAATTGTCTTTATAAAGTTTTTAGAGTTAAGAATAACTATTAAAGAGTGCGCAGACCCATAGGTTAGGTGATATGGTATATAAGAAAGATTATTGAACTAGGAATCAGAAGTCCTGAGTTTTCATCCCATGGTTTGCTACTGACAAGTGATTTTGGGTAAGAGTTTTAACTTCTCTTCATCTCAATTTGCTTGACTATAAAATGGGAGGTTTGGACTAGTTAATTACTAAGATACTATTCTATGATTCTATAATTGTGTAGCTCAATTCTGCCTTAATTATGGGCCCCCTGAAAGATAGTCCAGGTTAAAGGCATACTTTGGGTTAGCATCTAGTCAAAATCATAGATCATGAGCCTATATTTATTTATTTTACCAGACAATCAAGAAGACACATTAGTTCAAAGCAAAGGACATTTAATTATTAGTATAGTAAGATAAATGACAAGGGAAAAAAATCATTCCTCTCCATATAAATGGGAACTCTCTCCCACAGAATCCCAATCCACTAGTCAGAGAGCCAGTGTTCATGGAAAGAATACACATGGGGAATAAACATAGTTAGGAAAATTGATATCTAGGGTTATGACCCAATTTTTTCTGCCTTTTCTGCCTCTGTAGAGAAATAGATATAATCTGCTAGTCCAGTGATGTCATTGAGTATGGGCTGCAATTTAATTCTGTTCTCTCCTGAGAGATTCTCCTGCAGCTGCTATCCCTAGATACTGCATTAAGAGGTCATCAGTTAATGGTTTTGCTAGACTGATCACTACAGGTTTTCTCTTGTTCTCTCCTAACATGTACTGCTTTACTACAAAGTCAAAGCAGAAGGAATGTATCAATTCTTAAAGTACATAATCCCATGTGCTATCTTAGCTCTTTTGTGATTCAGACCCAGTAATGCAGCCATTCAGCCATTCGCCTACCCTCTTTGGCCTTATACTTTTTTTGCATTCAGTCTGCTCTTTGACTCAGTGAGAAATTAATTTCAATTCCTTTAATTCCTGTCATGCCAACTTGGTCCATACAAATTACTGGGAAGCTTCATTTGACAAGAGCAAAATAGCTTGGATGAGATTGGTGACTTTTGTCTTACTTTCCTTCCAGTAAGGAAGTTCCCTACTATCTCAACTCTTGAATGGTTTAAGGTTCCTTCCAGCATCTTTTAAAGTTCTTTGATTTTATTGTAGTCCCTGGCAAAGATGGACAGGCAGCATCATAATAGACATTTTATAAATTTAGGATAAATTGACTCGAATGATTTATCAGCAGCTGCAAACATTTACTAGCAGCTACTATTCTAAACCGTGGCCATACAAAACTATAAACATTATCATATTGTGGAAAAACTTACATTCAAGTAAGTGAAACAGGATATATACAAAATAAAACCAATAACAATGCAAGATAACAACCTATAAAAATAGTTCAGTAGGGGGACACATCTAGGTGGCTCAGTGGATAGAGAGCCAGGCCAATTTTTTTTTTTTAAACTCTTACCTTCTGACTTGGAGTCAATACTGTGTATTGGCCCCAAGGCAGAAGAGAGGTAAGGGTAGGCAATGGGGATCAAGTGACTTGCCCAGGGTCACATAGCTGGAAAGTGTCTGAGGTCAGATTTGAACCTAGGACCTCCCATTTCTAGGCCTGACTCTCAATCCACTGAGCTATCCAGCTGCCCCTGAGCCAGGACAAATTTGAGAGATCCAAGGTTGAAATGTTCAGAGATGCCCTACCTATGTGACCTTGGGCAAGTCACTTGACCCCAATTTCTTAGCCCTTACCACTCTTCTACCTTGGAAGAGATACTTGGTATTGATTCTTTTTTTTTTTTAATTTTAATTTTAATTTTTTTAAATTTAGAATATTTTCCCATGGTTACATGATTCATGTTCTTTCTTTTTTCCCAAAACCCATCCCCATAGCCAAAACGCAATTCCTCTAGATTTTACATGTAGCATTGATCAAGACCTATTTCCATATTACTGATAGTTGCACTAGGGTGATTGTTTAGCATTTACATCCTCAATAATATCCCCATCAACCCAGGTGATCAAGCAGTTGTTTTTCTTTTGTGTTTCTACTCCAACAGTTCTTCCTCTGAATGTGGCTGGTTTTCTTTCTCTCTTAAGTCCCTCAGCATTGCTCTGGATCATTGCATTGCTGCTAGTAGAGAAGTCCATTATGTTTGATTGTACTTGATATTGAGTCTAAGATGAAAGATAAAGTTGTTTTTTTTTGTTGTTGTTGTTTTTAAGTGGGGTAAGAATTAAAGAATTGAGGCAGGGAACTCAACCTTGTAAGCTCTTAAGATCACTTCTAACCCAAGCATCCTGGTGCCTTCCTGCCTGGATTTTGAGGATATAGAAAAGTGGCCTAATTTACTATCTTCCTCTTTTCTCTATGTGTTCTCTGGAATCAGACAAAAGGAAATCCTTTTTTTCTTCTTTCTCTCTTTCTGCCCCAGATTCTCTACTGAAATGAAACTTTTGTCTAGTTGAAGCAGAGAATTGCTTGATAGTACCTGGTTGGCCGAAAGAGAGCTGATGCTGCCATATGTCAAGGGTGATTTTAAAACAGTACAAAAAGGTTTGGATTAATAAGAAGCCCCTTCTGAGTCATGGCTTGGAAAATCACATGCTATGGTCCTCCATTCAAATCATTTCAATTCAAGAAATGTTTATTCAGCACATCCTATGGGCAGAACCCTGGGCGAAGCACTACAGTGAGACAAAGATCAAATAAGATATGATCACTGACCTCAGGAAGCTCTCAGAAGGAGGACTGATGTGTACACAAATAACTATATTACAAAATAAGGCATAACAAATGATAGTCAAGCAAAGTGCTCTGTGAGGTCTGGGTGGGGGGAGGTGGTGTGGTGTGTTGTGGCATGGAGAAGGGGCAGAGATCATTACCAGCGGAGACAAATAGGATCAGCCTCACAGAGTTGGTGGCATTTTAACTGGCCTCAAAGAATGAGGAGAATTTCAACAAACAATGATGTTGGAAGAGGGAGGATATTCCCATTAGAGAGGATGACCTGAACATGGGTAAAAATCAATCAATCGAACATTCATTCAGCATCCACTCTGTGATAGGCTAGGCTGGGTGCTGGGGATATAGAAATAGTCCTTGCCCTCAAGGAGCTTCCATTTCTGTCAGAGGCAGTAACATGTACACATATAAATATAAATATAGAAGGTAATTTTGAGGGGAAGAGACACTAATAACTGCAAGGACAGGAAAGACTTCATGTAGGAGATGTTTTATTTTGGTTATGTTGAGTTTGAAATAGAACAGCTGAGTGGAGGTATCTAACAGGCAGCTGATCCTGTGGGACAGGAGGTCAGCAGAGAGATGAAGGATGAATATGAAGATATTAGGGATGGGGAGCAACTAGATGGCTCAGTGGATAGGATGGGAAGCCCTGGATTAAAATCTGACCTAAGAATCTTCTTAGCTGTGTGACCTTGGACAAGTCATTTAACTCTAATTGCCTAGCCCTTACCACTCTTCTCCATTATAACCAATATTTAGTAGTCATTCTAAGACAGAAGATAAGGGTTTTAAAAAAATAAAGAAAAGACATGGGAGTCATCTGAATAGAGCTGACAGTTGAATCCATGGGGGCTGAAGATATCACTGATAGAGTGAAGAGAAAAAGAGATAGAAGTGGAGTCTAGGACTGATCTGTAGGGCATACCCCTGTAGAAAGGATGATATATATGAATGATGATCCTGCAGGATAAATTCAAGAGTGCTTGAAGAGGGAGGAGGAAAGCCAAAATAAAAGACAGTTATAAAAATCGAGGGAGAAGAGAGTGTTTAGAAGTTAGTTGTGTCAGATAGGTCAAGAAGAATGTAGACAAGAAATTTGTCACTAAAGAGATCATTGGTGACTTTGGAGCATACCATTTCAGTTCAATGGTGGGTATAGAAGCCAGATGATAAAGAATTGAAAAGTATCTCCTGATTTTAGAGATGTGCTCTGTACCCACTGGTACCTTTTGTCCCTCTCTACTCTATTTGATTCACATGCTGAGTTACTGTTGGTGATACTTATAGGGAAGTGGCCTAATTTTTTTAAAGGGGCGAGTTGGGGAAGAGGACAAAGTTTTCAAACTAGAAGTCATTGAGTTTGATTTGGATTCCTGGAAAAATTCAAGAATGTATTGGCTACGTAGTTTCTGAATATTTAGGAAGAGAAGTAGTCATCATCAAGAACCAGTATGAGTACATCAAGATTAAATCATCTCAGATAGTTCAAGATGAATGAACAAAGTGACAACACCCCAAAAAGGTAATGTATGTATTCATGGACTACATTACACCTAGTGAAAAATTAAGGAAGTGAAGGTTCTGCTGAGCTCAGCCCTGGTCAGACCATATCAAGAGTATATCATTTGGTTCCAGGTGCAGATTTTAAGGACTTGATAAGCTCAAATCAGGATTAACAGAAGGGTAAGGCAAAGGTAGACTAGTAAATATTTAACAACCAGCTCTTTAAAAAATATGTGATACATTTTAAAATTTAATCTGTATTCTTAACATTTTCTCCATCACTCTCCATCAACAGATCAAAAAACCAAACTCTTGTTTATAACATTTTCTGGTTTCTAAGGTGAAAGTGCTCGCATTGAAAATTTAATAATAGATTTTTATCCAGCTACTCTGAGCGACTTGCTGGCTTCAGCACAGCTCAGGCAAAAGGACAAGTCAAACTGATATTTAACATGAAGAAAGGAAGAACTAAGGGAACACAATTTCAGTCATTTTTCAATTGTCCAACTCTTTGTGCTCCCATTTGGGGCTTTCCTGGCAAAAATAGTAGAGTGACTTGCCATTTATTTCTCCAGTTAATTTTACAGATGAGTAAACTGAGAGAAATAGGGTTAAACTTCTCAGGGTCACACAATTAGTAAGAATCTAAGGTTGGATTTGAACTCAGAAAGATGAATCTATCCACCATACCACCTAACTGTCCCTAAGGGAAGAAAATATCTATCTTCAAGAATTTTGTTAGGTTGTCATTGACCAGAGAGACTAGATTTTTATCTGCTTGGCTGAAGGATAGAACTGGGAACAATGGGTAATAGTTGCAGAGAGGCAACTTTTGACTTACAAGGAAAAACTTCCCAACAATTAGAGATTTCCTAAAGTGGCATAGACTACTGCTTATTTGGTTCCATGTTACTGCATTATATTGAAGAAGGGATTTCTATTTAGCTACAGATGGGACTAGATGACTTCTGAGATCCCTTGACACTTTAAGGTTCTACGATTCTCCTATTCTTCTTTGCTTTTTTTTTTTTCCTTTTCTGTTTGTTTGGTTTTTTTGAGTCTGAATCTCCCCTATCTTACCCAAGTTGGAAGCATAGTGATCACTCAGGGACCTTCCACACCACAGCTCTGCCTGGGAGTTCTGATCTGCTCTATTTTTCTGATCTAGGTGATTTTGTCCCTCCCAAGGCAGCATAGTGGTCCACCTGCTCCCTCTGGGGATTATGGGCTTCCCAGGGCAGCTCAGACTGCTGGAGATCAATTGATGCACCAGCTTCTCCCCTTAGGAGCAGGTATGCATCACCATGTCTAGAATACAAGAAAAATTTGCTGTACCTACCCATTTCTTCTGATTTGTCTCTCCTTTTCTGGTCATATACTTTTTTTCTCTAGTTCTGTTTAGTCTTCTAGGTGGATTTCCTTTCAGTCTTAACAGTCCTCACCTGGCTAATGAACCAATGATAAGACTCAATCAATCAATTAATAAATATTTTTTAAAATCCTTATTTTCTATCTTAGAAGGGATACTAGGTATTGGTTCTAAGGGAGAAGAGCAGTATGAGTTAGGCAACTGGGGTCAAGTGATTTGCCCAGGATCACATAGCCAGGAAGTATCTGAGGTCAGATTTGAAACCAGGACTTCCATTCTCTAGATCTGGCTCTCTAGCCATTGAGTCCCTTAATAAACATTTATTAAGCACCAAACATGCGCCAGGCACTGTGCTACACTTTGGGGATACAAAAAGAGTTAAAAGACAGTCCCCGCTCTTAAGTTGTTTATAAAGTAACAAGGAGGCAACATGTAAACAAATATATACATATATATATGTGTGTGTGTGTGTGTGTGTGTGTGTGTGTGTGTATAAATCAAAAGATATACAGTATAAGTAGGAAATAATAACAGTGTAAAGGCCCTAGAATTAAAAGGGGTTAGAGAAGGCTTCCTGTAGACAGTGGGATTTTAGATGAGATTTAAAGAAAGCCAGTGGGGTCAGTAGTCAGAGTGGAGGAGGAAGAATGTTCCAAGGATAAGGGACAGCCAGAGAAAATGACTGGAGCCTGAGTAATAGGTGATGAGGAAGAAGGGAGAAGAGGAAGTTCACAGAGAATAGCCTCTTTTTTTCCGTAAAATATGAGGCAAGGTTCTCAGCACTTAGAGAGTGGCAGCAAGGGCCTCATTAGAGGTTTGAGGAGGGATGAAAACATTTGAAAGAGTTGCTGTGGAAAGTGGGAAAGTGTGCTGTTAATAGTATTGTTGGTTGAGGTTATGTAACAAATTTCTAGTGGACCCAGTCAGAGTGGTTGAACAAGAACAAAGGTGATGAATGGTGGGAGTCTAAGACTTGGCTGAGTGTAATTAGTTATATGATAAGGGGACTAGGGATTCAAGAGAGGGGGACAATGAGGAGTTCAATTAGTTCATCAAAGGATCAGAATGAGGAGGGAGAGTATGGCTAGTGAGGGGAGATGATTTGGAAGGGAATTGAGGGGCCAAAGGTTGGAAATCATGGTGAAGATGAAAAGTAGGGTTTTATAATGAAAGGCAGAAGGAGAAGTGAAAAGTCAAAGGACTGTGATCATATATGGGAATTTCGAAACTCTTGAAAACAGATGTGGGTGATGGCAAAATCTAGGGCATGATCATCTTTGTGCATGGCTGAGGCTGAGTGAAGTAACAGCTCATGAAGGATGGGTAGATTGAGGAGCTGAGTGGTTAGAGTGAAAGAGAACTGATATGTATCTCAGAGTCCACTATTGTGAGGGCAGGAGTTGAGGGGGAGAGAAAAACTGTAAGCCAGGTACAAAACTCATCAAGGAAGGAAGGGGAGTGACTTGTAGAGTCAGCAGACAGCTGGATTCTCAGTGGGCGATAGATCCGAATAACATGAGCCTCAATGGAAGAGATATTACTGAATAGTGGAGGAAGGAGAACTTAGTGGCAGTGGTGAGCAAGGGCTATTTCAACTCCCCCACCTTGACCAATGAGCTGAGGAGAAAGAATGCAGTCAGTACTGGAAAGGGTGGGCAGGGAGGCTGTGTCATCAGGGGAAATCCAGGTTTCAGTAAGCACTAAGAGACGGAAAGAGTGGGAGAGGAAGGCTTGAGGGGGGATAGGAATGATGAATTGGGTGGTAGGGAGTATGGAATGAGATTTGGAGTTCAGAGTCATTGGGATTCAAAGGGCATAAGCAGGTTTGAGAATGTTCATCACTGAGTGGAGAGAGCCATTCCTCTACCCTCAAAGCAGAAAATGTGAGAGACATCTAAAGATTCACTCTCCTCTCCCGGCTGTGGGCTACCAGATACAGTCTCTGTGGGTTACATTCATACAAATGGCATTTGGTCACTTATTCAGAGCTATATCCTTGTGTTGTGTGCTAAACTACTAGGAGAAATGGGACTAAAAGCCAGGTTACCTTATCTCCAATTGTTATCTGGTCGGTAACAATTCTAAATACTTTTAGTAGCTTCATCTCCTGGGCTTCACATTTCCAGTGGGCCTCAGGACTGGGATTATCATTTGACACAGTGTACCTCAGTTCCATGAGAGGCAATGAAATGCAATAAAAAGGACACTTAAGTGGAAGTCAGGAAATATGGTTCCTAGTCTCATTCCTTGGTAATCTTGGTATTTCATCTCTTCGGGGCCTCAGTTACCTCATCTGTAAAATAAAGCAGTTATCTTAAAGGAAATGATACCTAAAATCCCTTCCTGAGTTAAGAACTCTAGGGGGGGAGTGGCTGGGTGGCTCAGCGGTTTGAGAGCCAGACTAGAGATGGGAAGTCCTAGGTTCAAATCTGGCCTCAGACACCTCCTATCTGTGTGACCCTAGACAAGTCATTTAACCCCCATTGCCTAGTCCTTACTGCTCTAGAACCAATACATAGTGTTGATTGAAGGTAAGAGTTTAAAAAAAGAAAAAAGAATTCTATGTGGGCCAATATGGTGGAAACAGGCACAAATGAAGTTCATACTGATATAGAGCAACCAGAGCCAAGGGTGGGTGAGAAGAAATCAGCAAAAACGTGCCAACTGTGAAACCAAGGGACAAGGCGGCAGCTGTTAGGAGGCTCCTAATATCACAATTATCTACTGAAACTTCATTACTTTCCAGTTTTTTGGAGTGAATTACTGCCTTATTTTGGCTCCAGCCAGAAAAATAGGGCATCCAGGCTTCATATAATTGTTATTGGGGAGGTGCAACAGAACTGGAACCTCTATGTTGAAAGCCATAAAAAAAAAAGGAGACTCTTCCTCCACCCTGAAATTAAGTTGCTGTTACACCAGCAGAGATTTTGCATTTCAGAACTTTGCTGTTGATATTATCCTATTCAATGTATTTTTTTTCAACAACTTAGATGAAGACATGGATAGGATACTCATCAATACAAAGCTGGGAGGAATAGGTAAAAACACTGAATCGCCTAATCAGTAGCCAAAAAAGATTGTGGCAAGCTGAAGCAACAGCCTAGAAATAGAGATAAATATAAGGTCCTGAGTTCATAAAGTCAACTTCACAAATACAGGATGGAGAAGCTGTGGTTAGAGCAGTTCGTGAGAAAAAGACCTGAGAGGGGTTTGGTGGACTCAGGATGACTCAGCGGAGTGATACGACAGCCAAAAAAGGTAATGCAATGAATTATGAAGCTGTTTAAGAGTCATGTAGCATCCAGACTGAGGCAGAGTACAGGCCCATTGCCCTGATTAGGCTATACCTGGAGTACTGTGTCCACTTCTAGGATCCACATTTTCTTTTTCTTAATTTTATTCCAGTAATAAATAAATTTTCCAAGGTTATGTGATTCTTGCTCTCTCCCTCTCCTCTTCCCTCTCTCCTCCCAGAGCTGACGAGCAACTCCACTGGGTTATACATGTATTATCATTAAAAACCTATTTCCATATTATTCATTTTTGTAATAGAGTAATCTTTTAAAACCCAAACCCCAAATCCTATACCTATATAAACAAGTGATGACTCCTATGTTTTTATACTCCATTTATACTCCAACAGTTCTCAGAATTGTCCTGGATACAATCCACATTTTCTTAAGGATGTTAACAAATTGGAGCATACCATAGGATAGAGAATCAGAATAGTGAAGGGATTGGAGGCTGTAAGAAAATTGGATCAAATAACTGAGGAGATTTTACCTAGAGGAGAATGTGGTTGGAAAAACATCATTGTTTTTGAAGATTTGAAGGGCTATCATATGGAAGAAGGATAACCTTGTTTTGCTTAACTCCAGAGTGTAGAACTAAGATAGATTGCTAGAAATCGTAGAAAGGAAGATTTGGGCTCAAAATAGGCAAAAAAATTCCTTGATGTTAAAGCTGTCCAAAAAAAAAAAGAAAGAAAAAGGAAGGAGTTATCTTAATAAGTACTAAGTTCCCTGTTGTTTGAAGCTTTCAAAAAAGTTCTTGAAAATCACATCATTATGTAGAAGCTGGTATGTAGATATATCGTAGTTGGTATTTCTGCCTTATGGCCAGGTAGGGGAGGGAACCAGGATCAGGTTAGCTGACTTCTGAAATCTGTCTACAATTTGAAGTCGGTGACCTTGAGATGTGGCTAAGAATTTGGAGTGTAAAAGATATGATTTTCATGCCAACCACCAAGGAAATGAGGATCAGGCTACAGAGACGATAGTAAGGGGAAAGGAAATTTTTATTGAATTCTTCTACAGAAGTCCCCTTATAAAATGGAACGTAGTGGAGTGATTATTTGGAAGATACACACACAAGATTTGTTTTTTTCTTTGTTTCTAGTTCCCCGTAGGGCCTACATTCTCATGTCAAGCTCTCACTTGCTTTTCTCCTGAGAGGCAATCTGTGGGCCATATCTTGCTCTCATTCTCCAAGGACAACATCTTGAGCCTCAACTTCTGTCATTCTCTACCAGGCTGCTTTTCAATAATCTCTTGTTCTTTTTCTCACTTGTTTCTAGACCATGGACCCAGTTAAAACCTGATTCTCTCTATCTGTCTGTCTGTGTCTGTGTCTCTCTTCTTCTCTTCCTCTCTTTCTATCTTTGTCTGTTTCTCTGTCTCTGTCTCTCTTTCTCTCTGTCTCTTAGAATTTATTTTTCTCTCTCTCAATCTCTCTTTCTCTCCCCCCACCCCTATTTCTCCCAACTCTTTTCATCCCATCTTTCTAATCCTCTTGTTTATGGTTTGGACCATAATATTTTGTCAAATAAAGCTGTTCAGGCTTAGAGGAGATACTGATTTATCATTGAATTCCATCTTCTTTTGTAAGAGTACATGAATTAATTCAATATAACAAATATAGATTAAATACCTACTATGTGTAAAATATTGTACTAGGTACTAAAGTCACAAAGATCAAAGTGAAATGATCCATTCCTTCAGGAACATTATATCCTATTTTTATTGTTGAAGCTGTTCTTTAACATTGTATTTTCATTTTATGGAAATTAATTTTTAAACCTTTATCTTCCATCTTAGAATTAATACTATGTATTAATTCTTTAATTCTAAGACAGAAGAGCAGTAAGGGCTAGGCAGTAGGGGTTAAGTGACTTGGCCAGGGTCACACAACTAGAAAGTATCTGAGATCAGATTTGAACCTAGGACTTCCTGTCTCTAGGCCTGGCTTTCAATCCACTGAGTCACTTTGCTGCCCCTTAGGAATTATTTTCAATAGATTTACTGAGCTAGACATTTCCCTAAAAGTTCATTTTCTTGCAAGTACTCATTAAATACTTCTGGTTTGGGATCTTCTATCTTGGAACAAATATACAATATTGATTCTAAGACAGTATAAGCATCTAAGATCTGTTAATAAATCCTTCTGGTCTTGGAAGTTGGTTTTTTGGCTTTTTTTTTTTTTTTTTTAGAAATGTCATGTCTATATTATTTGTATTCACAACTCTTTCTAGGCCAAATATAAACAATCTCAAGAGTTACTGGCTGGGAAAGAGAGTTAAAATGAGCTTGGAATCCCATCCCACAGTACTCAAATAGCTCGAATAGATCTGAGATCGCATAATGGTCTTTCCCCAAGAATACAAATTGCAACCTATCTATTGGGCCTGTCCATCTTGTTGACTCTTGTGTGCTCCCATAGGTTTGCCACAGAAGGTTCACCCACTGTTCCTGGGACTTTCCTTGCTTTCTCTTGGCATTGTGAGTCTACAGATGAAGCCTATGGATTGTGCAACTATTAGCTCCATCTCTTATCATGGGATCAGCCTATTTACTTTTTTGTTCATACATATCCTTGAGGACCTCTTTTATACTCCTGTTTTATAATTCCTTGTTTATACAATGTCAAAACCTGTTCCTGCTCACCACATACCTCTCCATTGTTCTCTGCAGATGGTAGAATACTACCATCTGCAGAGAAATATAGACCTTTATGTTAGGGAAAAATATATTAAAAATATAGACCTTTATGTTAGGGAAAAGCTTTGGGTCATTCAAGTAATTCCCTAAAGTGATTCTATCCACTCCCTTCCTTCTATCCAATTTTGGATCCAAATGCTTATTTGAAGTCTTAGTCTGAGATATAGGTCACAATAGACAACTTCTATAGGTTTTCCATTTAACCTCATGTCAAAGTTTTTAGAAGATGCCTTTCTTCATGTTTCTATGGATCTGCGTGTAGAACGTCTGTCCATTTGGGAAATGTTGTGTCTGTCTTAGTAGGACTCTCTACTGGCCAAATGTAAACAGTCTCAGTAGTTCTAGTTGAGAACAGGAGTCAAACTGAGCTTTGAATCTCATTTCCCATTAGTGCTCATAAGACAACTGCCACCACACAGAGAATAGCGATGGCCATGCCTTGGTACCAAGTAGTTAACAGAAACAAGCAATGGGAAATTTAGGCTAGTCTTATGTTGGTTTTTGTCAGTTCTAGTTCATATAAGTGAAGTTAATGTATCATTTTCTGCCCCAACAGTGAATAATAAACCTTCTTTTTCACTTTTCATCTTTCTAAGTGAAGCTAAGGGTGGCTATGTTGTTCAGTGGATAGAACATTGGTCCTGGAATCCAGAAGACCCATCTTCCTGAGTTCAAATCTGCCCTTAGATACTTACTAGTTGTGTGACCCTGGACAAGTCACTTAAGCCTGTTTGCCTCAGTCTTCTCATCTGTAAAATGAACTGGAGAAAGAAATGGCACCTGCTCCTGTCTCTCTGTCAAGAAAAGTCCAAATAGGGTTACAATGAGTCAGACACAACTAAAACAACTGAACAACAACAAAAACATGAAAACAATATTAATTTGGTCATTTGTGGAACAAACATATATTTCTTGTCTCTTTAATTCTATTTGCATTCAATCTTCTCTCCTAGTTGATTTCCTGATCCATGTAGTTATAATCCAATATCACAACCAAAGAAACAGATGTGCTCTCAAGCTGTATCCCTAGAAGGGCAGTTTCTAGACCAAGGTAGAGGGTAGACTCTTGCTAGTCAGGCTACATGTGTAATCTGGAGCACTCTAAGAAAGCTATTCACAAATGAGTTTGTCCTGAGACTAAAGACTGGATAGCAGGAACTAGAAATTATATCCACCAAAAAATACTCTGAGGAAGTGGAAATGTTTATCTTAGAGGAAAGAATACTTGGAGGAGGAGGGGGAATATGATCATTATCTTTACATATTTTGAGTTCTGCCAATCTGGGTGATTAGATGAGGAAACTGAGGTTTGGGGAAGCAAAATTACTCCTTATATGTGGTATCTGGAATTTAATGCAATTCTCCAGATATGATTTTCTTGGGGAAGATTATTATGAGCCATCTCCATCATGCAGGGCATTATGCATTTTTAAATTAAAATTTATTTTTTGAAATGAAAGTCCTCTCTTTCTCTCTTAGCCCCACTCCCCTCATATTGAGAAAGTAAGAAAAACAAAATCCTGGTCATATACATTCATAGTCAAGCAAAAAAAATGCATGCATTGGCCATGTTAAAAAGATGATGTTTCAATCTGCCCTGAGTCCATCACATGTCAGGAAGTGGGCAGTCTGTTTCATCATGAATCCTCTGGAATCATGCTTGATCATTGTGTTGATCAGAGTTCCTAGATCTTTCACAGTTGTCTGTCTTTACAATATTGTTATTACAAAAATTGTTCGCCCAGTTCTATTCATTTTACTCTGTATTCATTCTCCAGGTTTCTCCAGGTTTCTCTGAAACTATCCCCTTCATCATTTCTTACTCTGCAATAGTATTCCATCACATTCATTCACCACAACTTGTTCAGTCATTCCCAAGTGATACCCACCTGTTCAGTCTCCAGTTCTTTGACAGTCCAAAAAGAGCTACTTCAAAGATCTTTTGTCCACGTGGGTCCTTTTCAGTACCTAGCTGTTAATGCAGCCAGCCTAAGTTCACATTGAGCAACAATGTGGTAGAGTAGATAATGGGCCAGCTTTGAAATCAGGGACACACTGAGTTCAAGTCCATATAAACACATGTGTAAAAGGAATTCTTACATCAATAAAATAAGATTTGACAAAAAGAAATCACATTACTACTTCTGGCAGGTGCATTATGATGTTGACTTGTATCAAGTTTGCCAATCCACTAAGATCCCCAGATCTTTTTCACATGAACTAATACTTGGCTATGTTTCTCCCATGTAGTTAATTTTAAAAATCAAAGTACAAGGGACAGCTAGGTAGTACAGTGGATAGAACACCAGACTGGGAGTCAGGAGGATCTAGGTGCAAATCTGGCCTCAGACACTGGCTGACTGTGAGATCCTGGGCAGGTCACTTAACCCCGATTACCTAGCCTTTATCATTATTCTGCTTTAGAATTGATACTTGGTATTGATTCTAAGATAGAAGGTAAGAGTTTAAAAAAAAAAAAGCCAAAGTACAAGACTTTACATAGGATTAGAGGTTCAAGAACTTAGAGTTAGAAGAGACCTTATAGGTCATCTGATAAAACCTTTATATTTTACAGATGTTGAAATTGAGAACTAAATAGGTTAAATGATTACTTTCCTCTCTGAATTCCTAACACTTAGCACAATCCCGGGCACACACTGGGTGCTCAATAAATGCTTATTGATTGATTCATTGCCCCAAGTCACCTTGGAATAAAATGTCAGAGTTGGAATTTGAATCCAGGTCTTCCAGCCCCTAAAGTAGGGCTCTTTCTAGAGAACCAATCTCTATTAAATCTCGGTGACCATTCCATCCCACTGAGAACTTTCTGGATACCAGCCAAGGAAAAAATCTTCCTTGGTGTATGAGATAATAATGCTCTCACACACAAACACAGATGCGTGGACGTTTTATAAAGGACTTTATATATGTGATCTCATTTGACCCTTGGAACAACCCTATGAAGTATTCCATGTAAATATTATTATCTTCATCTGACAGATGAAGAAATTGCAGGTCAGGAATTTTCAGGGACTCGCTAAGGTAATATAGTTAATAAGTGCTCAACTTGAATAGGAGGAGGAGAGCAGGCTTGTCTGTCTCTGGGAATTTGCACAGTACTTTTAATTACCCCAAGTTTGTCTACAAAACAAAGGCTCATCTTTCTGACTTTAGGATTCTTTGGTAATGCTGTGTGCCTGTAAGCCATGAACTACCAGAGTCTCGGAAAACCTGCAGGTCAGCCAGAGAGCAATGAAGAACCATAGGGTGAGAGCGAGCAGGCTGAAATAAGTAGGGGCAGTTAGGGGGTGCTAGGGTCAACCAGGTCTGAGTGCCAAGCCTGGTGTCAGGAAGACCTGAGTTCAAATTTAGCTACAGACACTTACTGGTTATGTGATCCTAGGCAAGTCATTTAACCTCTCTTTGCCTCAATTTTTCATCTGTAAAATGGGGATAATTATAGCACTTACCTCATAGGGTTGTTGTGAGGATTAAGCGAGATAACATATTTAAAGGGCTTAGCACAGTGTCCGATGCATAGTATGCACTTTATAAATATCAGCTATTATTATTAGGTTTAAAAAAAATCCTTATCTTCCAACTTAGAATCAATACTGTATTTTGGTTCTAAGGTAGAAGACCTGAAAAGGCTAGGCAATGGAGTTAAGTGACTTGCTCAGGGTTAATTATTATACCAGTGAAGAACGCCGAGGAAATATGTTGACAAGGAAATTGTAAGAGAGATACAAGATTGAAAAAGAGATTGAAGGAAGGGGCTATCAATCCTGTGTTCTATTCGTATCCACACAGTGTCAAGAGATTAAAAGGAAGACCCCAAGCACACAGGGTAGACCACCGGGGTAGGGTTGATGAGAGAACACAGACACACAGACACTGGAGCCACATGGGACAGAAAGAGTGGGTGGGTTAGAACCTGTGCCACCCACATCGATGAGCTCATGGCGCCATCAATGGAAGAACTGAAGAAGCATTTATGTACAAGGGCTGTGACATACGCTCAAAGTAATCCAACTGCTTGATCTTCTAGATGGGAAAAGCAAGGCACCTAAGAAGAAGAGGGATTTTCCCAAAGACAAACATTCAGTAAGTGGTAAATGAGATAATATTTGTACAGAGATTAGCACAGTTCTTGAAACATCAGGGACACTTAATAAATGTTTGTTCTTCTCTCTATCCCCACCCCAACTCCCCCCAAAAGCTGAGACTAGCTCTAGGTGTCTCGTCTTCAATTCAGTTGTTTTTCCACTCCACAAAACTGCCTCCCTTAGAAGAGACAAGCTTATTCCAGTCACTGGTGACAGTCATTTTGTTGCCATGAAATATTAATTATGTAGTCAGGCTACAGGTATAAGTAATCTCGCCCTTGAGGACTTTCCGTACTAAAAGAGAGATCAAACTGACAACAGTTAGGGAGGAACATCCCCACCTTTTCCCATCTGAAGGTGCCATTTCTTTCTTTTTTTTTAAAATTTATTTTTAAATATTTTCTCATGTTTACATGATTTATTTTCTTTCCCTCCCCATCCCAGAGCAGACAAGCGATTCCACCGGGTTATACAAATGTTATCACTTGCTACCTATTTCCATATTATTCATTTTTACCATAGAGCAATCTTTTAAAACCTAAACTCCAAATCACATACCCGTACATACATGTGATAAGTGATGTGAAGGTGTCATTTCTGACAGTGATCACTCTCTATGGTCTGAGTGGGAATGAAAAAAATGATCCTGGCCTGACCAATAATGCTTTTGCCCATTTGGGCAGTACATGGGAAAGGTCTTTGGGGGGAACAGGTGCAGTCGTACTTCAAGATGAAAGAGCACAGAATTTTAATCAGAGGACCAGGGTTCGAATGTCAGGTCTGCTATTTACTACACGTATGGCCTTAAACAGAAGCCACCTTTCTGGGCCTCAGTGTTCTTCTCTGTAAAATGAGGTGTTTGGGCTACATAAAAATGATATTACATTTATATAGGACTTACTATTTGCCTGACGCTATGCTCTAGGATAATTAGCTCATTTGGTTCTCACAACAACCCTGAGAGGTAGGTGCTATTATTATCCCCATTTTACAGATGAGGAAACTGAGGCAGAGGCTTTGTGACTTGCCCAGGGTCACAGAGCTAAGTGTTCTGAAGTCAAATTTACTGATCTTCCAGTGTTTCCCACGGTCTATCTCCTTATATTGTCTTTTGGCTCTTGGGCTGCTTCATACTAGCTATTGTTTGTTTTTAAAAAGTAACTCAGATTTTTAGCATTAGAAGGGATTTTAGAGATATTGTTTTCCAATTCCCTCACTTCAAAGATAAGGGAACTGAGGCTTAGAGAAAGGGAATCTGTGTTGTCTAATGTCAAAAGCAAATTAGGGCACCGTGGATAGAGCGCCAGGACTGAAGTCAGGAGAGCCTGGATTCAAATTTGGCCTCACACACTTCCTAGCTGTGTGACCCTGAGCAAGTCACTCAACTCTGATTGCCCAGTCCTTGCCCTCTTCTGTCTTAGAATTGATACAAAGACAGATGGTAAAGGGTTTGGAGTTTTTTCGGGGGGGAAAAAGCAAATTAGGAATAGAATCAGAAATCGAACCAGTCTCCCACTACTCAGTCTAGCAGATCCAGTGTCTTCCAGGACATCAGAGTGCCTGTCTCCTGAGGGCAGCATGCCAGCTGTGTCTGTCTGCTGGTGGAGTTTCCCAGGAGTGCACACCTACGCTGCTTCTTTTGAAGTTGTGTTCCAGCTAAATTTGGAAGCATTTCTTCTACCCACCTTGCCTATAGTCAACCTTCTCCAGCTTGGATGTTCTCCTGATATTCATTCCCTGCATCTGCCAAACCCAACAGGGTTGGGCTTCAGGAATGGGTTGGAAGAGAGTAGTTCTACCTGGGTGTTGTCTTTTTGATTCAACTTTCAGATTAGAAACTCCTTCAGGGCAGAGATTATCTATATATGCTAGTTAATGGAGCCTAACTGAATAAACAAAATTTTTTGGTAAGAACGTAGTTGTCACCATTATCATCTCAATTTTGGTATTTCAGATTTTTGAGATTGGACTTATACTTTCATCTAGGTTGAAAATAACTTCTCTGTTATCTATTTCAGAGAGTTGCCTGGGGACCCTGAGAAGTTAAGTTATTTGTTCAGGGTTGCACAGATTATTATAACTCAGATGTATCTTTTTTAGCCTATACCTCAATCACATTTTAATTGTCAATTTCCGAAACAAAAGTTATTGAATTTGGAATTAGGAATTCAAATCTCACCTCAAATACTCATTAGCTTTGTCAGAGCTAGCATTTAGCACAGTGTTTTGAACACAGTAAGCATTTAATGAATGTTTATGACTGACTGACTGACCAATGAAGTCATTTAATCTCTTAGATGTTCTGCATTGCCTTTACCTGTAAAAAGAAGACCATAAATTTAGAGTTATGAGGGTCTTATATTTTTAAATTTAATTTAGTCCAGTTTAATTTAAATTAATCCATTTAATCTAATCTCCTCATTTCATAGATGAGAAAACCGAGGTCATTTAGGTCCACTCCTTCAATTTAAAATGAAGAAATTGAAATTGTGAGAGAGCTTAAATGACTTGTCATGAACATAGAGGTAATAAATTGTAGAGTTAAGCTTTGAACCCAGGCCTTCTGCCTACAAATTCGGTATTTGTTTATTTTTTAACCACATCATGCTATATGTGATACTTATACTATCACCTTACAGCCTTGTTGCAAGAACAACACTTTGAAAACCTTGAAAACCATAATACACACGCAAATTATTATTATTGTAAGTCAGTGATTCCCAAAGTGGGTGCCACCATCCCTTGGTGGGTGCTGCAGCGATCCAGGAGGGTGGTGATGGCCACAGGTGCATTTATCTTTCCTATTAATTGCTATTAAAATTTTCTAAAGATTAATTTCCAGGGAGGGGACTAAGTAATATTTTTTCTGGAAAGGGGGCGGTAGGCCAAAAAAGTTTGGGAACCACTGTTGTAAGTCTTCGAAGAAGTTCTAAGTGTTCAGAAAATAACATCTTGCCTTTTCAAGGATTAGAAGAGGTCACATTCACTCAATGTTAAGGTAAGAAGTGAACTTGGAGTACAGTTGCTGTCAATTTCCTTTCTTTTATAGTTGTGGATCACTTCCCTTGATTTATTCTTTATTTTTTTAAACCCTTACCTTCTGTCTTACCATCAATATCGTGTATTGATTCCAAGGCAAAAAAGCAGTAAAGGTTAGGTGAAGGGGGTTAAATGATTTGATCAGGGTCACATAGCTGAGGCCAGATTTGAACCCAGCAATCTGTCTCTAGACCTATTTTCAATCCACTGATCCACCCAGTTATCTATACACTGGGGGGTATCCTCCTTAAGGGTATTAGTAGGTAACAAAGTAGACTTTCATGAGCAATAAAGAATAATAATGTACCATAATCTTTATCATTTCATAACTACCTGAAAGATGAAGAAAAAATAAGACCTCACTGGACTTATTGCTTATTGTGTAAAGAAAAAAAACCAACATTTGATTCGATAAACAATGCCACCCTAGAGGCTCTTTTTTTAGAAGGGGTATCCCATCCATATAACAAAATTATTCAGAGTTCATCAGGAGGTACAAAAACAGAAGTGACCCTGTTCAGTGACTCTCTGACAATAAACATCAGTTGAGTAATAAAATAGGGGGATGTATGCCAGACTTTGTATTCACAGTTGTGATGGAGGTGATCGAGTACATGGTACAGGTTGAAGAGAAATTTCTTGTGGACAGTAAGGCCTTCCAGATTCTCCTGTTTGGGCATACTGTATTGACTGCATTAAGCTTCAGAATACTGCAGTACCTCCTGGAAGAGATTTGTAATCATTCAAAGGAATTTGGCTTGTCTATCTGCTAAGGAAAGACTAACAGGATGAAGAATGTCTATTGCCCAGATTTCAACATGCATTTGGATGAAGAGCTTTTCCATCAGTATGTATATCTGGAACAAACAGTACAAATGAGCAGTGAGTTAGGCCAAGAGTTAAATTGGAGGAGAGGAGGCTGGGTTGCTTTCAGGAAATTGCAAAGATCCTTTACTAACCCCAAGTTTCCCATGAAAGCAAAGGCTCATTGGAAAAATACTAACATTCTACCAGTATTGCTTTGTGGCAGTAAGACATGGAATGCAACTACCTACAAAGGATGAAAAAGGCAGAAGGCAATGGAGAGGCAAATGGCAGAGGATGAATGGTGGGTATGAGTTGACTGCAATGTAAGTCATAAGGAATTCCAAAGAAAAGAATGGAGAAAAAAGGAATTTAATATTAGGAAGAGAAGATGAGTGATAAGTGGGCAGCTAGAGTGCTCCACTGGTATCTTTGAAATGTTAGAAGAAGCTGAGAAAACCTCCAGCAAAAAAGATAGACCTCTCATGGCAAATCTATGGTTGCCACAAAGTGATGAGAATTTATATAACATGACCAAGATTGGATGAGTTGTGGTCTGAATTATTAGAACTCTCAAATCAATGAGATCACAGACACATCCAAACATATGAATATATTTTCAGATCAAATTCCAAAATATCTCCATAGAGATACCTTTCAAATCTCATATTCTCACAACATAATGAAATAGATATGATTATTTGCCATCAATATGCTTAATAACTAGTCATTATAATAAATGTAATACTTTAAGATGCTTTGCAATTTTCCCTTTTTCTTTATTTTTTCATAAGTTCCCATATGTGGTAGAAAGAATTATTTGTTTACCTTTTTAAAAAAAATTACCCTTACCTTCCATCTAAGAATCAATACTGTGTATTGGTTCTAAGGCAGAAGAGCAGTAAGGGCTGGGCAATAGGGGTTAAGTGACTTTCCCAGTATCACACAGAAGGAAAGTGTGGAAGACCATATTTGAACCGAGGACCTCCTGTCTCTGTGTCTGGGTCTCAACCTACTGAACCACCTAGCTGCCACCTCAGTTTGCCATTAAAAAATTAATTTGAGAGTTTTGTTTTCAAGTATACTGGGTTTTATTTGGAAATGCCCTTGCAATTTTTTTCTGGTATTCTCTCAGTATTTTTAAAAAATTTCCAGTGTACATTCTTTTTTATTAGGATCACAAGAAAGAACCTCCCATTCAAGAAGCTATCAGTACATTTATCCTTCTGTATTAGAGATTCAGTGATGAAAACATTCAGGATGTTTGTTTTACCATCAAAGACTGGCTTATTAACACTTTTGCTTTCTTTTTTTCTTCATGCTTATCTTTTGAATCCCAAGTAGCCTTAGTAACAACAAAGGATGGGAAACTTTACAGGCATTTCCCAACAACAGATCCCATCCTCATGACCTCAGAATTGACTGAGAAATTTGAGTTAAGGTTCTGCTGTGTTTTTTTTTAGTTTGATTTCGCAAAAGTATTTGATGAAAGAGTAATTTGCAGACATTTCCCCCCAAACAGGTATCTTGTACATGTTCTAATAGCACATAAGATTCTTTAGTAGGTGCTACCACAGAAATAAATAATAAATAATAAATAATAAATAAAGCAAGCCATAAAGTAGAGCAAAATATACTCTCCAAAGATATTGTCAGTCAGAAGCTCTTGGCAAATGCCTTCTATGTGCCAGGCATTGTACTTAGTTCTGGAGATACAGAAACACAAGTAATTGTCCTCGGCTGACCCTGGTGCTGGGCTTGAGTCCGCCCCTGACAGCTCAGCTTCCCATCTAATGGAATGTAAACTCTAATGGAATGTAAGTTTCATGGAAGAGTTTCCTGTGAGATAATAAATCACAGACTTAGAGCTGGAGGGAACCTCAGAAGTCATCAAGTCCAACTTCCTTATTTTATAGAGGAGGAAACCAAGGCTCAGAGTGCTTAAGTGACTTGCCCATAGTCATGGCAACACTTATAGAAAGTGGGGAGGAACAATTCAAACTCAGATCTTCCTGACCCCAAATCCATAGCTGTATCCATTACACCACACTGACTCTCCATATTAAATAAGTAAATATTTATCAAGTTCCTACTATGTGCTAAGTACTCATGATACAAATACAAAAGCAAAGTCAATCCCTACCCTCAATAAGCCTATATTCTAATGAAAGGAAATAACACTTGTAGGCATAGTGGTCAGGGAGGAGAACTTTAGTCTAGAAAGTTACAGCTATGGTGAGTGGGGCCAGAAGGAAAGAGATTGATACATCCCATTGAGTAACTAAGGCAGAGTTGATTTGATCATGGTTCATGGTTTCAGAACTGAAATGGAGGTTGGGGAGAAAAGGGGAAGTGTAGGAAATTAGGAATGGGTGTTCTGGGTAAAGTAAAGAGGTTGGCAAGGAGATAGTGGAAAAGGTAGTTAGAGAGAAGAGAGTGAAAAGAAGTGTGTCCCAGTCTTTCCAGAAACGGAAATGCTCACCAATGAGGAGAGCAAAGCCCCAGGATGGAAGTTCCCTCAGGACATGGTCTCTAGCATGAGGTCTGGGAGTTTGGTGGGGAGGTACCCAGAGAAGAGGAAGTTCTTGTAACTCCACAATCAAGCCATATTGATCTACCTACTGTTCCTCACATAGAATACTCCATCTACTACTCTGTGTCTTTGCATTGGTTGTCCTCAATCCTGGAATACTCTTCCTCCTCATCTCTACCTCTTAGAATTCTTGGCTTCCTTCAAGTCTAAGTTAAAATATAACTTCTAAAAGAGGTTTTTTTTCCCCAGCCCCTCTAACAGCTAGAAGAGGAATTCTTTTATCCTTCTTTTGGTCCATGGAGCCATTCAGTAACCTGTGATCACTTTTCAGAATAATGTTTTTAAATACATAAAATAAAAATAAAATACTTAGGATAACCAAAAAAACCCAATTATATTGAAATGCAATTATAAAATACATGTGACATGTATGTTATCTCTATAACTGCATCTAGATCTAGATCTATTTCAGTCTAGATACCAGTAGCAGTCATTAGTCCCTTTCCTGGATAATCTTACTTTCTAGATTCCATATGGATAACCACTCTTATAACATTCCCTCATGTTACTCATTATAATGCATTCAGTTACAATGTTATTTTATATTTAGTCACATCCTAAATTGATAATTTTCATGATAAGAAGATAACCTGGTCTGTTTGTTTAGATTTGGGAGATATTCTTGTCTCATCAACCACCATTTATAAATCATATCATAGGATGGGTTACTTCTAAAGCTTGTTAATCTCACCTGTTTTTTTACTGCTCTGGTTGGAGGGTTAACCTCTTGTCAGAGGTTTTCAAAGTGTAGCTCTGACACTTACAGACTATGTAACCTGGGGCAAGTTACTAAATCTCCCTGGGTCTTAATTTCCTCATTTGTAAAATAAGGGGCTTGGACCAGAATATCCCTCTTCTAAACTAATGATCCTTTGTTGTAAAGAATAGATGGGAGGTCAGGTTAGATATAGTGATAGAGAAATATGGTGTATCTTAGAGATCATCTAGTCCTGTGTTGGCAAACCTATGGAATGTGTGCCAGAGGGGGCTACTCCCCTCCCCTTCACCACATGTGCCTGAGGGCATTTCTCATATCACTTGCCCCTCTGCCCAGCAGCCCAGTGGGAAAGCTTCCTCTCTCCCTATCTGGGGTAAGGTGTGTGTGTGGGGGGCTCACATACATTGTGAGAATTGCACTTTGGGCACTTGGTCTTTAAAAGGTTTGCTACCACTGACTAGTCCAATCCCTTTGTTTTGTAGAGAAAACTGAGGTTTTTTTTTTCCTTTTTTTCTTTTTTAGAAAACTGAGTTTAAAAGAGATCAAATGATTTGCCATAGTTTCAGAGATGAGCTGGAATTAAAACCAGCTCATTCCAATCAAAATCTCATGCTTCTTCCCTCTTCCTACATATGGCATGTAGAAAAAGGAATTAAATTGAGAGAAAGACAGAGAGACAGAGAAACAGAGACAGACAGAGATAGACAGATGTTTATAGCTGGAAGGGATCTTGGAGGTCAACTAGCCCAACTCCTTCATTTTATAGAAGAGGAAACTGAAGCCTAAAGTAATTAAATACCTTGTCTAAAGTCCTACAGAGGCAGTAAATGGAAGATCTGGAATTTAAATACATTTCTTCTTATTCCAAACCCAGCACTCCTACCCATGTACCATCCTGCTTTCCTGACTACTAAGCTGTTCTTCAAACCAAGGATTCTATGATTTGATAAGAAGGAAGTATTAATGAGCACAGGTGTTAGGTTCCCTTAGTCCTATAATAACATTATTTTCAGGTTCTACAGGCTCCAGTAAGTTATCCTATCCTACATATCATTCTTTGACACTCATTCTACCTGTCCCCAGGTCCAGCACCAACTTCAATGATGGAAGCACATGAGACACTGATTGTTTCCACATGTATAATTTTAAAAGACCTTCTGAACTGACTATATAATTGAGCATATTTTGTCAAATGTCCATGTTATTCATAGTTTTATTTATTTTTTACTTATAAAAATTTATAATAAATAAATATTTATTTGTTTGTTTAATCATAGAAAGATGCTTAATTCAAAAAACAACTAATTTTATAGTAAAACTTTTTTTAGAAGCCTGAGGATAGAAGGTTGCTTGCCAAAATCCATGGGATAAAGACAGGCATTATTTTTAAACCCTAAGAGGGTTTGTTGGTAATTATACTTCATTTCTAATCTAGTCCAAGTGCATTTTCAAACATGATTGACTGATCTTTTAAAACAATCCTGTGGGGGTAAACTTTGGAATTACAATTAAACAGATGAGAGAGTTCAAATAAAGGGGTATTAAGGGACTTTCCCTCAAGGACAGAGTAAATTAGTAAAGCTTAAAATCCTGGTTCCTGGTTTCCTCACTTATGCTGAGGCCACTAGCTAATTCTCTAGATGAATTATCCATATGGCTCCAGATGTTCCATGCTAACTAAGCACTATTGTCAAAGTACTATAATAATTGGTGTTAGTCAGACAAGAGAGGCAAAGAGAAAAGGACTGGCCAAGATGTCTGGAGACCTGCATTCTAGTCCTAGATCTTCCATGGACTATCTAATTGACCTTCTCAGTGGGCCTTAGTTAAGGCACCTGTCAAGGCAGACAGGTAGACTGTGTTTTCCAAGCTGTCACATGGAATACTGGGGCTCTACAGAAAAATCTAAGGGGTTCCATGAAGAATGAAGTTGTACTGGTAAATAAGCAGCCAGCAAATGTGCTTTTCTGCCTTCGTTGTATATAGTCATTTAGTTAATAAGAACTGATTAAGCACTTACTATTGTAATAACAAATCTAATTCAGGTCTTTAATTTCCATAGAGTTTATTAATATTTACTTGAACGGAAGAAGGCAAAGAAATATAGAGAAAAAAACTAATTTTATCCTGTCATGTGGTCGTTCTCTCAATGGAGTCCTTAGCCACCTTCCTTTCACTGCACACCCAAGAGAACAGTGGGAGCCTACTTCTTGGAACCCCCTTTTTTATTCCTTCCCTTTCACTCCTGGGTCAGTTTCCCAAACATTTTCTGTTCAGGTGCTCTGCCCTGTGACCCACACCCTGCACTCTCAGGGCGCAGGGACACAGATAGGGCCCCAGTGCCTGATCCTGAGAGAGGGTTCCCTTCACACGATATGTACATACCATGTACTGTGTAAATTGAGGGAGGGTTACAATGAGAGACAAAATCAAGAACAGATGAGGATAAGGAGCTCCCACTAAAGAGGGAACAACTTGAGGAGACAATGTATAAATAAAGAGGTACATATAGAGAGGACTGAAAGTAACCTTAGGGGCACCTAGCTAGCACAGTAGAGTGCTAGGACTAGAGATGAAAGGACTTGAGTTCAAGTCTGGCTTCAGATACTTCCTAGCTCTGTGACCCTGGGCAAGTCACTTAACCCTGTCTGCCCAGACCTTGCACTTTTGTCTTAAGAGTTATTCAGCTGGTTGGCTCAGTGAATTGAGTCAGGCCCAGATACAGGAAGTCCTGGGTTCAAATCTGGCCTCAGACACTTCCTAACTGTGTGACCCTGGGCAAGTCACTTAACCCCTATTGCCTAGCCCTTACAGCTCTTTTGCCTGAGACCAATAACCAGTATTGATTCTAAGGAAAGACAGAAGATAAGGGTTTTAAAAAAATAAAATTAATTTAATTTAATTTTTAAAAAGAGTTTTTACTAGGACAGAAAGTAAGGTGTTTTTTTTTTTTAAAGTAATGTCAGAGAAGATTCTAGCACAGTGGGGTTCGTAACCTGGAGTCTGGTGTACATACATACACACAGAGGCACATAACAGACAATATATTTCATTGAACAAATACAATTAATTCATCAAGTTATCCAACCTTGATGGAAATTTCCTTTTTAAATGGTCAGTTAAGAATTAAATGTTAAAGCTAAAGGGAGCTTAAAGATTCATTTCAACACCTCGCCATCCTATCTACTTGCTCCCCTCTTTCTCCTACAGCCAGTTAGAGAATAGAAAAGTTAAGATCTGGGCAAATTAAGGCACATCTATGGAACTCACAAAGTTAGTAAATAGCAGAGAGGAGATGAACTCAGGTTCCATCACTAGAGAAAATTTAAGATGAACATAAAAACCGTCTTCAAGTATTTCACAGTTTCAGAGATTCAGAGATGGAACAGCCCTCCTCTAGTCAAATACTTTTTTTTTTATAAATGAGGAACTGAATAAAGAAGATTCAGTAATCCAATCCAGCATTCTGTGTCTCAAAGAAAAGAATTAGAAGTAATGGAAGAGAGTGGAAGGGAAGGAGATTTAAGCTGATGTAAAAAAAAAAACCAAACCACAAAAACAATTTTCTGATCAACCAGAGCTATCCAAACCTTGTTCATTCTTAATTTATACCTCTGATTCATTGAATGATTCAATCAGAACATTTCTCTCATAATGGTTAGTAATGCTATTCAGTTCCTTGTACTGTACTAAATCCAGAAAATGCAGAAAAAAAAGGCAAAAGATAGCCCCTATTCTCAAGGAATTCATAGTTTAATGGGGGAGATAACAAGCAAAAAAACTATATTCGAATGAGCTATACAGTATTTGGGGTCAATTAGCAATAATCAATAGCAGGGAAACAGAATTAGGGAGGATTTAGAAAGGTTTCCTATAGAACATAAGATTTTTAGCTAGAATCTAAAGGAAATTGGGGAGGCTAAAAGGCAGAAATGAAGAGGGTAAAGGTTCCAGGCCTGGGGGATAGTCAGTTGAAATGCCCAGAGATGATAGATAGAGTTTCTTGTTAGAGGAATCAAAGAGAATGTTAAAACTGGGTGGGACCTTGGAATGATCAAATTCGACACCTCCTGCCCATTCTTCAGAGAAGGAAATTGAAGTTAAGAGAAGAGAAATTAAAGGACACAAAGCTAGAAGGTGGAAAATACCATTCTAAACACCAGGTTTTCTCACTCCAAGCCCAAAGCTCTCATTATAGCATCTTCCCAAGCCTAATTATGATCCCAAAGCTATTAAATTTGCCGTCATTGGCTTCAGGGTCAATGCTCTTTTGCTAAGTAGGGAAGCTTATATACTTTCATGTTCACCCATATCCAGCATCATCTAGGCTGAGAGTAGGAGTTCAGTAAACAGTAGTTAAATAAGAACATGAAGCTTGTGTAGACATAGCTATCCAAATATGAAGCTATAAATGACACTTTCAGACCAAAGGTGAGAAGTCCGCTCTATGTCGCTTCAAGCTAGATTCCGTTTCTTGAGATTTTAGAATCTTGCTATGGCTAAACTAAAAGATTTTAGAGAACATAATTTTAACATTAATTCAATTTAACACTGAAAAAGTTAAGGAAACGTAAGCCTAGAAAAGATAGTCAAATTTACAGAATATGGAAAGGATCATAGCGATTGTATAGTCTACACCCCTCCACTGACAGAGATTTTTAGTGGCAGTGTTGAGGCTTGAATACGGGTCTCAACTCTCTTGAGGAAGCATTTTTCCTACTTTACCCCAAATATTAGCAAAAGATATTTCACTTGTCTCACAGAGACATGTTCCTTTGCTGAGTTTTCATGCATTTGAGCCAAGGAATAGTTTACCCAACACTGACTCATTTGCTTGTTTTCTATACACTGCTTGACTTTTTCCATATTTGGCTCTGGACAATGTCCCCGAGCAGATTCCTCACGTGTCTGGTTGGTCAGACTTGATAGTATTTTCGGTGCTGTTGAGAAAAAAATTCAACTAAATGTCAGACCTTTTCTAATAATAATCCAGAGTTTAGTCATTGTTTTCTTTTTAGTGAGAACAAATTCCAAATTAACTTTAAGCACTGAGATTTCACAGTGCTGGAGTCTAAACCTGAATTCAGGTCAAGTAAAATAGCAGAGCACTGGGTCATTAATGGTTCCTAATTCATATACAGGAGCCTATATAAAGTAGTTCAGGCCCACAGGAACAGGGGTTCGGGAAATTAGGCCAAATTGGGTTAAAAGAAAGCAGGCTACAAAATGATGCCTACTCACTACTCTCAGATGGAACATGGTTATGCCTTGCATATGGGGAATGGGTATCATCTATAGGATAATTAAAGATTCTGGGAGGCCCCATATTGTTACAAAAAATCTGAGGACCTATTTTTAAAATTCTGGTTTTGCTTTTTATTTACTATCTGTGAGACCCTGGGAAAGTCACTTAACCTCTGTAGGCTTAATTTCCTTATTTGAAAAATGGGAACATTGGATTGGATAGCCTCTCAGGTCCCTCCCCATTCTAAACTCAAAGATCCAGTGGGACTTAATAAAAATACTCAACTCATAGAATCACAGAGAGGATTTTAGAGGCCATTTAATCTGACTGGTACATGAACAAACATCCTCTCTACAATATTAGCCAGGTCACCAACTGTCAACCAGCATTTCTTAAGGCATTGTGCTAAAGGCTGGGAGTACAATGAAAGGAAGGAACATGGTCTCTACCCTCAAGGCGCTCCCATTCTAGAGACAACATAAAAGCATGTCACATTTCCATAAAATTGTAGAAAAAGGAAATAACCTCAGAAGGAAGGCCCTGGAGGGTAGGAGGCTGGACAACCAAACCAACCCTTCTTGAAGAACAGGAGATTTGAGCAGAGTTAAAAGAAACCTAGAGGTGGAGGAGGAAAGCATTCCAGATGTGGGTGACAGTTCAAAGGTATGAACTTTAAAAAAATAAATAAAAATAAATTTTTAAAAAGTATGGAGTTTAAAATTTAAATTTAAAAAATATTTTTAAAAGGTATGAAGTCTAAAAAAATTAAAAAAGATATGGAATCTAAAAAATGAAAAATACAAGTACATTTTAAAAAGAATGGAGTCTAAGAAGATAAAAAAATAAAAATACATTTAAAAAGTATGGAGCCTCAAAGTAAAAACGAACTGGAGGAATTCCATGTGAACTGGAATGACCTCTAGGAATTGATGCAGAATGAAAGGAGCAGAACCAGGAGAACATTATACACAGAGACAGATACACTGTGGTAAAATCAAATATAATGAACTTCTCTACTAGCAACAATGCAATGATCCAGGACAACTATGAGGGACCTATGAGAAAGAACACCATCCACATTCAGAGGAAGAACTATGGGAGGAGAAACACAGAAGAAAAACAACTACCTGATCATATGGGAGGATGAGAATATAATCAGGGATATTGACTCAAAATGAGCATCCTAGTGCAAATATCAATAATATGAAATAGGTCTTGATCAATGATACATGTAAAACCCAGTGGAATTGTGCATTGGCTATGGAAGGGGGTAGGAGGAGGGGAGGGATAGAACATGAATCCTGTAACCATGGAAAAATGTTCTAAATTAATGAATTAAATAAAATTTTAAAATAAAAAACACGAAATTAATAAAATTAAAAAATTAAAAAAGTAGAGAGCCTAAAAAATAAACAAAAGTACATTTTTAAAAGTATGGAATCTAAAAAACATAAATAAAGTACATTTTAAAAAGGTATGGAGTCTAAAAATAAAAATACATTTAAAAAGTACTGAGTCTAAGAAAATAAATAAAAATATATTTTAAAAAGTGTGGAACCTAAAAATTGAATAAATAAATAAAATACATTTTTAAAGGTATAAAGTCTAAAAAATAAAAATACATTTTAAAAAAGCATGGAGTCTTACAAAAATAAAAATACATTTAAAAAGGTATGGAGCCTAAATATAAATAAATAATAAAATACATTTAAAAAAGGTATGAAGTCTAAAAAAAATTAAAATACATCTTAAAAACGTATGGAGGGGGGCAGCTGGGTAGCTCAGTGGATTGAGAGCCAGGCCTAGAGACGGGAGGTCCTAGGTTCAAATCCGGCCTCAGACACTTCCCAGCTGTGTGACCCTGGGCAAGTCACTTGACCCCCATTGCCTACCCTTGCCAATCTTCCACCTATAAGTCAATACACACAGAAGTTAAGGGTTTAAAATTAAAAAAAAAAAAAAAAACGTATGGAGTCTAAAAATTAAATAACAATACACTTTTTAAAAAACCCTTAACTTATGTGCATTGACTTATAGGTGGAAGAGTGGTAAGGGTAGGCAATGGGGGTCAAGTGACTTGCCCAGGGCCACACAGCTCGGAAATATCTGAGGTCGGATTTGAACCTAGGACCTCCCGTCTCTAGGCCTGGCTCTCAATCCACTGAGGTACCCAGCTGCCCCACAATACACTTTTAAAACATATGGAGCCTGAAGATGGAAATTCACATGGGCTGGCATGGCTGAATCACAGAAGGCATGGAGCGAAGTAAAGTATAAGGAGGCTAAAAAGGTAGGCATGGAATAGGTTGTGAAGGATCTAAAAAGTCAAATAAAGGGACAGCTAAATAACACAGGAGATATGGTGTCAGGTCTGGAATCTAGAGGACCAGGATCCAAATCTGTGGGACTGACCCTGGGCAAGTTTCTTAACCCCAAATGCTTAGCCCTTATAGTTCTTTTGTCTTACAATCGATACTTATTATTGATACTAAGACCAAAAGTAAGGTTTTGTTTGTTTTTAAAGTAAAAAAGAGGATTTTATATTTATTTGATTCTAGAGATAACAGGGTACCACTGGAGTGGATAAGAGTAGGTAGTGACATAGACAGTCTGGTGTCTGAGGAAGGTCCCTTTGTCCACTGAGTGGGAAATGGTTTGGAGCGAGCCGGGAGGAGAAACTTGAGGCAGGGACACCATCCAGAATCTTCTGCAGTAGTCCAAGTGCGAGGTAAGAAAAAGCCTGAATGATGATGGTCTCAGTGTGAGTGGAGAGAAGGGCAGATACAGTATGAGTATGAAGACAGAAACAACAAAATTCAGCAAAAGACTGGATATAAGGAGCGTGTGCAAGTACCGCGGGATCATCCAGCCTCTTACTGAAGACTTCCAGTGACGGGTAACTCAGTACCTCCAGAGATGGACTGCTCCATATTTCCATAGCTGTAGTTGTTAGTAAATTCTTCCCCACGCTGTGCTGAAATAGTCCTCTTCCCCAGCTTCCTCCCGCTGTTCCTGGTTGCTGCCTGGGACCAACCTGACATGATAGCCTCGAAGATACTTGAAAACAGCTATTACTCTATTCCGGGGCAGTCTGCTCTTTAACAAGCGAAATACCGCCTGTTCCTTTAACTTCTTCATTTGGGTGACTCTTCTCTAGACTCACTTGGGTCTGTCTGCAGCCTTCCTAAAATGGAGTGCCCAGAATTAGGCATCATACTGCAGACGCTGCCTGGCCAGAGTGGAACAGAGCAGGATGATCTGCTTTCCTCGTCCTAGTAATTACATTCTAACCAATTTCTAAAATTATATTGGCTTTTTTGGCTGCTGTCTAACTGCTGACCCATTTTAATCCAGTCGTTCACGAAAACTCGCGAAGTCTAGTGCCCCCGCCGCCGACTCACTCAGGTGTATCCCTCCAAAGAGCCTTGCTCCCCTTCTCCCATTAGGGATGGTTGTGACAGTCTTCCATTGCGATGTAAGTTCCGTGAGTTCAGGGACTGTTTTTCTTTTTCTTTTCCTTTGTATGCGCAGAGCTCACTTCAGAGCCTGACACACCATAAGCAATTAATAGACACTCGTTTCCATCCTTCCTTCCTAAGACTATTTTTAAAAATAAAAACCTTTACCTACTGTCTTAAGGCAGAAGAATAGCAAGGGCTGGGCAACTGGGGTTAAATGATTTGCCCAGGGTCACACATCTAGGAGGGGGCAGAGGTCAGCTTTGAACCCAGGTTCTCAAAACTCCACTCTCAGAACTCCCAACTCCTGTTGTCCTCTCCACAGTGCTGCCCAGCTGACCCTCTAAATCGTTTAAAAATAGATATACCTCTACCTTCTCCATTCTATAATTGTCTAATTGCTTTTTCCCCAAAAAAGGTTTCATGGGTTCAGAGAACCAGAGAGGTACTTTGCCTGTCTGCTCCTGCTCTGCCCTTTTGAGTCTTAAAGAAGCTAAATGACTTGCCCAGGGTCACACAGTCAGTATATATTTGTTAGAATAGGACTTAAACTTAGATCTTTCTGTCTTAGAGGCCGTTTCCTAACAATTTATTCAATGCTACCTTTTGCAGTTTATTTTTCAAAATAAATTTTTATAATTTTTCATTTTTTAAACCTTTACCTTCCATATTAGAATCAATACCATGTATTGGTTCCAAGGCAGAAGAGTGGTAAGAGCTAGGCAATGGGGGTTAAGTGACTTGCCCAGGGTCACACAGCTAGGAAGTGTCTGAGGTCAGACTTGAACCCAGGACCTCCCATCTCTAGGCCTGGCTCTCAACCCACTGAGTCACCCAGCTGCCCCCTTCATTTTGTTTTAAATAGTAGTGTATTATGTAAAACCCAGTGGAATTGCTAGTTGACTACAGAAGGGGAGGTGGGAGGAGGGGAGGGAAAGAATATGATTCATGTAACCAGGGAAAAATATTCTAAATTAATCAATTAAATAAATAAACTTAAAAAAGAAGAGTGAGAAACAAAGCAGGTAATGCCATATAATATAAATAAACAAATAAATAAATACTAGTGTATTGACTTTGTGGAATACTAGACAGAGCACTGGATCTTGAGACAGGAAGGTGAGTTCAAATCTAGCCTGAGATACTTATTACCTGTGTGACTTTGGGCAAGTTACCTTAACCTCTACATGCCTCAGTTTCCTCTTCTGTAAAATGGGGATAATAACCTCTCACTAGCTTATCATGTTGAGATAGTATCTGTAAAGTGCTTAGTATAGTGCCTGGTACATGATAAGTTCTTAATAATTGCCTGTTCCCTTCCTTCCTTTTTCCTTTTCTGTCTCTTCCTCCAAATCTTATTTTCTGAGACTTGGCACTACCCTAGTCTGCCAAAATGATGTTTGCTGTGAACTCTGTCATCTAACGAGCTTATCGATTTTGTTGTAACCCACCTCTTGCACCTCTGCCAAAAGCCTTGGACACAGAGCAAAGAGAGATAATGGAGATGGCTTTTTCTCTGGGTCAGTCAGTCTTCTACCCAGTCTCATTTCGGGGGGTGGGGATTCCTGACTTGACTTGAGGACAGATTTCCCAAGGGACCTCTGGCAGAAGGCAAACTAGGAAAGGAAGACACACAGAAACAAACAGAGGAGGAAAAAGTAGGCCACATAGAGAGCAGATGGGAGATTGTGGAGTCACTACAGGGGGTCCTGAGGCAGGGCAGTGAGGATGATGCAAGGAAGAACTATGACAGGTGCAAACTCTCACCTGCTGTTCTGGTGGAGGCTGGAAGTAGACACTGGTCTTCTTTTCCCTCAGTTAGCGGCTACAGACTTCTACCACATCCTTTAAAACTGTGATCTTAGTTAATGGCACTGTTTTACTTGTTTTTATTTATATTTAAAATTTTATTTTTTATTTATTTTATACGTGTATGAAAATGTATCAAAATCCAGATGCCTATTCAGATCTGTACCAATTCTGCTGATTTAGAGAAGTAAGATGAGGAATGGAGGAAGGACTCCTAAGAAGTGAGTTGCTTTAGGCGCCAGTGTCCCTGGCAGGAGGTACTAGTCATGTATTTGCTAGACATTATAGTACATTCGAAGGAGAAAGAGAGTATTTGGGTCCAGATGCTTCCCGATAAGAGAGATAAGAAGTCCCAGCTACAAACAAAGTTTGGTAAAACTTGGTATCATTTTTCAATTGCTGGCTGGCACTGACAGTGTCCAAAAGGTCACTGTTGGGGAGTATGAAAGGAAAACAGCTCCAGGGATGAGTGAAATGAAAGACAAGCCTCCATTAAGGAAAGAAAGAGGGAATTTCCACCCCTAAACTATGCCTCTTTCCCCAGCATACTGACAGCTAAGCTTGCATTGCTCACAAATGCCATCATTTATATTTTTAAAATATTAGTTCAGAAGGAAAAGAGATTAGTTCTGGTTCAAGCAAATAGGGAATGCCTCATGGATAAAAGGATATATAATAATAATAATAGCTAGTGATATTTATATGGTGCTTTAAGGTCTGCAAAGAGCTTTACAAATGTTTTCTCATTTTATCTTGACAATGACCCGCCAAATATGTTATTTTTTACCTATTTTTCAGCTGAGGAAACTGAGGCAGGCAGATATTAAATGCTTTGCCTAGGATGACATAGCTAGTAAGTATCTGAGGGTAGATTTGAACTCGGGACTTCTTGGCTCCAGGTTCTCTCTTTTCCAATGCATCTGTGATGCAATAGCTAATATAAGCTTCTCCAAACCATGTCATTCTCTTTCTCAAAAACTTTCAGTGGCTCCCTATCATCTCTATCTAGGTAAAAATAAAAATACCTCAAGCTAGCATTTAAAGCCTTTAGTAATCTAACTCTTCCCCACCCATACCCCTTTCCTGATAGATATTTCATGTGATGCCACTCTACACACTCAGTGTTTCGACTAAACTGGACTTTAGCTATTCTCTGAACTTGACCTCCCACCTCTCACATCAGCACCTTTGAACAGGTCATTCCCTAAATGCCTAGAATGTACTCCTTTAACACTTCTAACTCTTAGAATTCTTAGCTCTCCTCAATTCAGGCACTACCCCCTACAAAAACCTTTTCTTTATCCCCTCAGTTGTTAGTGGTTTCTTCTTTGTCAAAATATCTTGACTTTATTGATCTGTGTACTGAGATAACAATGAAGAGCAAAGGAAGAAAGAAAAAGAAAATTAGAGCTCTTCCTCAAAGAACTTGTATATAAGGACAAGCTTTGGTTTCCTTCCTTCCTTCCTTCCTTCCTTCCTTCCTTCCTTCCTTCCTTCCTTTCTTTTTCTTTCTTTCTTTCTTTCTTTCTTTCTTTCTTTCTTTCTCTTTCCTTCCTTCCTTCCCTCCTTCCTTCCTTCCTTCCTTCCTTCCTTCCTTCCTTTCTTTCTTTCTTGCTTGCTTGCTTGCTTTGAGATCAGTGCCTTGCAAATGATCGATTTTTAAAACATGTGGAGTTGAGTAAATTATGCATCAGCTTATTCTGTCATTGGGTTTTCATTTTTTTGCATCTATAAAATAAGGAGTGGGACTAGATCAAAGACCTTCTGCAACTTTTAGCTCTAAATTTCCTGCCTTTAAGTACACTATCTTGAGGTGGGCTAATCAGCTCTAAACTGGGAAAGGTACTCAAACAACTTTGTTTAAAGACTAGAAGAGATTGATTTGTAATGATCATAGCAAATGGATATAAACGAATACTCAGAAAATGCTTAACTAGGGCTAGAAAGTTTGCTCTCCTGAATCCACACTCTGGAAATTTTGTTTACATTATCTCTTCACTTTGTAAATTCCGAGAAGTGAAAAGGTAAAGCAGTTCAGTGTGTCTGAAAGATCCCAAAGCCCAATGACTAGGTCAGAATCACAATGCTTTCTGTGTTTTCTGTGGGTTAAGCCTGACATTGGCTCTGGGACAAAGAAGCTTCTAAATGCATATTACTGGCCGAACTCTAACCAGGTCAAAGTCATTCCATTTACAAAAGCAGCCTTTAAAGAGAGGGTGCTCAGAAAGATGACTGATTGTTTTAACTGCGTGCTCTAACAAAATAAGGGCAGGAACAAGGTGCCTGAGCCTCATTCAAACCTGGATGCTTTCTTTGCATACTCAGTTATTTCGGGCCAGGACTTGCTTAGTAGGCGGTTCTCAAAGATGTGGAAGATGGAACAGTATAGAATAATGGGGGTGGAGGGGTTAGGGAGGGGAAGCCCTGAATTTGGAGTCAGGAGGTCTGAGCTCTATTCCTGGATTAACTCACAAATTACATAATCTAGGCAAATCATTTAACCTCTACAGGACCCATTTTCTTCATCGTTGGAGGGAAATAAAAACACTTGCCATTTATTAAATTCATAGGTATATTTCAAAGGCAATGAAAAAGGCAAATGAAATTTCAAAGGCAAATGAAAAACTATATAAAAGGAGTTTTTTTCACCTGGAACTCATTGCACTTAAAAAAAAAAAAAAAACACAGCTCGAGTCTGGAATTTTCTTTTGGGGGTAGTGGTATTTTTAAATATTGTTCCGTGGTTTTCATGTTCTCTCCCTCCCCATCCTGGAGCTGACAAACAATTCTACTGGGTTATACATGTATTATCCCTCAAAATCCATTTTCATATTATTCATTTTTGTAAGTGTAATCTTTTAATAACCCAAACCCCAAATCCCATATAAACAAGTGATAATTCATTAGTTTTCTTCTGCATTTCTTCTCCAACCGTTCTTTCTCTATATGTGGATGGTATTCTTTCTCATAAGTGGAGGAGGGGGGTGGTATTTTAAGAATTTGTCCCAGAGGGTATATAGAAAAGCCAGGTTTGGGGAGGTCCTGGATTGAGACCTGAGCTGGACCACTTCCTAGCTGTGTAACCCTGGGCAAGTCGCTTGGCCCCAATTGCCTAGATCTTGCTGCTCTTCTGCCTTGGAAGGGTTGCTTGGTATTCATTCTAGGATAGAAGGTAAGTGCTTGATTTTTTTTAAAGTTATGCCTAAATAGCTTATTAGTGTGAGACCACATATGTCGTGGTATAGCAGGATTAGACCCCAGATCTTCTAATCCCCAGGTCAGTGCCCATTCCATTTTACTATGTTGCCTCTCTCTCATACTGGTGGGCGATAATGACTACAGTCAGAAAAGCTTAGTTCAAATTAATAGTACATATTTAAAGTTAACAAAAGCAGTGCAAATGGAACCTAAGTACTAACGTTTCTAATTGCTCTTCCCTGGAAACATTAACACCTTATTTCCTCTTTTCTCCTTCCTTCCCCTCCAACAAAGTCCTTTATTGATAACTCACTGTGCTCTGGAGGTGATCCTGGGTTCTTGAAGGTTATGTTAGTGAAGCACAAGCTCCAGCAGGTCCTTTCAAGCTAGAAGAGTCCATTGAGTCCATTACTGTGACTATATAAAGGAAGACAATTTTCAATATCAAATCAAGCTCATATATATAAAGAATGATTCCAGAATTAACTTATAAAGAAGGGCTAGGCATAATGATACACCCTCCTAAGACTTGTGGATTGCTTGAGTTCAGGAGTTCTGAGCTTTGTTGTGCTAAGCCTATGATAGGGTGCTATACTAAATTTGATACCAATACAGTGAATTACTGAGAACAGGAGGCCACTGTCTACCTAAGTATGGACAATTTGTCTCAGTTATCAATGAGTAATTTCATTCAGCCTGCAAATTGCCCGCATTTCTGGCATAAGCAAGATATGGAGAACTAATCTCCAAAAATGAAATGAAAACAAAGAAAATATTATTCCTTTCAGTTAACAAACAGAAATCACAAACATGTATATATACATTTAGTTGTAATGAGACTTACTTTGTTATACTTAATTGTTTGGGGGTGTTGTATAATTGTTGAAAAATCATTTGGGAATGTCCTGGAGCATTATGTGTGTTTATGAAAGAGAACATGAGAGAAAGTAGAATTAGAAAAAAGAGAAAGAGGGTCAGCTCATGATTATCCACAGTAATAAAGAGGAACAGAAATATGGGTGATAAGAAATGTCAAACAACCAAACAAATTGTCTTTGGAATTAATGGTATGATTAATTTTAGAATTAGATATACCCTATTCTTTATGTTTTGCGGAGGCTTAAATTAGTATTGTTTGCATTCTTTGAGCATGTAATCAGTGAATGGCAAGAAAACGAGCATGGAAAGACAGGAGAGGTAACCCAGGGGTGGCCATATTTAGATGACTGCTGAAGATTGAAAAATTTGAGCTGGATGATTTGTGTTGCACCAGTTATCTTGGCTTTGGTCTTAACTACTGGACCAATGTCCCTAGAAGAGAAAGTGAGACCTCTAACTTTGTGCAACTCTGTCTCACTTAAATCCAATTAATGCTCAAGTTGAAAGACCACCAGTGATATAATATCGATCTTCTAGTATGAAGGACAACAACCAATTATTAACCAATCTAGTAGAAAATATGGAGCTCTAGTTCTCAGACCATGTCATGGCTGGCATAATGTAGTGGAAAGAGCTTTAAATAAGAAGGTCTTTGTTTGCATCCTGGTTTCAGTTCCCTGGAGTGAAGGGGATGTGCAAGTTAAATCTACTAAAAAACAATTTAAAAAAAATAGTACTTAACTCATGTAGTTGAATGGATGGGCAGAGGATTTAAAACTGAAAGGAACTTTAGACATCATTTAATCCAGCCCCCTTTGTTTACAGACAGAGAAGATAAGGCCAGAAGAAGTGAAGGGACTTACCTAAGGTTCCATAGCCACTAAGAAGCAGAACCAGTATTCAAACCCAGTTTTTCTAATTCCAAATCCAGCACCTTTTCTGCTGTATAATGAATCTTGCATAACTATGGATGATGATGAGGTCCCTAAAGAGTATTTTCTCTATATCTTAAATGCAGTTTTGACCACAAGTAACTCTTTCTCCCTGGGATATTGATTTTCTCTGTTGAAGTCACTTAGAGGAACAAGCACAACAAAACTATGCACTTTCAAACAAAATAAAACAATTATTTAAAAAATGTGAAATGCCCAAATTACAAACACCAGAAATTGAAATATTAAGCAACTCAAACATAGAAATGGAAAACTAGCAAGCCAAAAAAGAACTATCATAGAAAAATATCTCTAGTATAGATGATTAACAAATGAATTATATAAAATGTTTAAAAAGCAATTAGTATCTTTTCCCATTGTTATTGTTTAGGTATTTGTGATTTTTATTGGTAAAGGAAGTCCTTCCAATTAAGCAAATCAGCAATTTATCTATAGTTTTCACTCATAGAAAAATCACCTGAGGACACTGAGAGATTATATAACTTGTCCATGGACATACAACTGATAAATATTAGGGGCAGATGTTAGGTTGAGGTCTTCAAGATCCTAGGCTGTCCTCTATTATGTTCGAGCTTCTCTCAAATAATACCTATGCTACAAATATTCTTCTAAAAAGGTACTCCACCAAATTCCATTTAAGAGACAATGTGCCATTTTATCCAAAACAGGGAGGAATAAGGAAAAAAAGAGCTTTAGACAAATTTCATTAATGACTATATCTGATAAAAAGTATATCCAAAATACATATGAAATCGATACAAATATACAATCTATAGGGCCATTACCCACTGATAAGTAAGCACGGGATATAAGCAATCAGTTTTCAAAAGAACTAGAAAATATCACTAACTATATGAAAACAGATCCTAAATCATTTCATTAAAAGAGAAATTAAAATAAAAAAACAACTTATCTCACATTCCTCCAAACAGCAAAGATGATAAAAATACAGAACTAGTCAAAGTTAGAGAGAATACAAGAAGATCAATTAGTATTCCTTTATTGGGGTAGTACCCTGTGAATTAGTCAAAGATTTGGAATTAAAATTTTCAGTAGCTTTTGCCCAGAAGTGAGTTTTCATCACAGTAGTTGGTGTTAGGGGGAATTAATTGAACACCATGTTTGCTTGTTTCTGGGTCTTGTTTATCTAATCTCTTCCAATGATCAACTTTTCTATTTTTCAGTCACCATTACCAACAATTGATGTATGTACAGCATGCTGCAGATGTAATTCTCCACATGAGAGAAGCAGAGGAGCCTGCTTCTATAAGAGTTGTAATAATGTAATGGAAATGCCTTGAAGGGCCTTTGGAACATTATTGCCATTCTGTAACTGTAAACTATAAGTATTTATCTTGTGATGGGCAGAAACCTTCTTTGATTGACTACAGCTTCAGAACGAGAACTGAGAGTGCCTTTGGCAGTTCTGAGTAAGCCTCAGTCCCTCTCTTGGTTAGACTTCTCTTTGGTTAACTTTTTGCTAGAAGGCATCTGGTGAGAAACAATGCTCTAAGGGGAGAGGTCTTTGCCCTTCTCCCCATCCAAGCTTGACTTATTGATCTGTGGTCTGGGGATCTTGGAGTAGAGTCCACGTCAGATTTGCATTCAACTCAGCACGGATACCCCAAAGAGTGATGAGCAATCTTTGGGACCCAGCAGAAGGGGGGAATTATCAGGCACCATTCAGGTGTGAATTTCATACGAACAATAACATACAGAAAGTGCCTTAATCCTGAGCCCATTCTCTTGAGAGTTGAGGAAGAATATACTCTTGAGGTAGTGAAGGGAGGAGTGTGATGTTGGTACTTTTGTTCTTGCTGCATCTTTGAAGTCAATATAACTTTGAAAAAGATAATTGATGGTTATTGGTTAAATAAAACTGAGGAATTAATAACTAATAAGTGGCTAAAAGTGGAGGGAACATAGCTCATGAAGGTTCAAGCTGATAAACATTAAATGAGACACTCTATCTAACCCCTTAAGAGTACCCTTAGGGCCCTGTGGTGGAGATACGGCCAACCCAACTCTTGGATAATGAGCCTAGAGAAAAATTGCTACCCCAGTACCAAATAGTTCAGATGATGACTGCTTGGTAGTATGGTTTGAGATCTATTTGATAGACGTTGTGATGGAATGGATAAGGAACTGGACCTAGAGTCAGGAATTCTAGGGTTCTAATGGTGTCTTAGCTACTTACTGAATGTGTGACCCTTGAAAATTCATTTAACTAATCTCTGCCCTAGTTTCTTAATCTTCAAAATAAGTGCATCAGACTTAATGGTCTCCTAGATCTCTTTTAGCTCAAAATCTGACATCCTTTGGTTCTGATATTCCTGAGTTTCCTTCCTTTCCACTTTATTTTCATTGTTTTCCTTGAGATTCTTGACCTTTTGTTCTTACAGATGAAAAGGGAGCTAAAAAATTTGGGGCAGAGAGAAGATACCTAGAAGGGCATAGTATGAAGAATAAAGCATGTCTTATCTGGACCCTTCCTCAAAATGAAGGTTTTGGGAGGAATGCATTGGTGTAAGAGGCAAAGGGAAAGATAGGTGAAGCATGGTGGAAAAGTCAATGGAGAAAAAGTTGGCTGGTCTGGGACCTCTTCCACAAAATGAGAAATTACCAATAGGAGAAGCTGTCCTTCATTCCCTGATTTGCCACCCTCCCCTCCCAACTCTCACCACTGCTTTTTATCTTTACTTGTCTTCCCTCATTAGAATATAATCTCTTTAGGACAGGGATTGTTTTCCCTTGTTTTTATTTGTATCCCCAGCATTTAACACTGCTTCTGGCACATTTTTTGTTCAGTTATTTTTTTCAGTTGTGTCAAACTATTCAGGATCCCATTTGGAGTTTTCTTTCTTTTTTTCTTTTTTCTTTTTTTTTAAACCCTTACCTTCTGTCTTGGAGACAATACTGTATATTGGCGCCAAGGCAGAAGAATGGTAAGGGCTATAGGCAATGGGGATTAAGTGACTTGCCCATCTGGGAAGTGTCTGAGATCAAATTTGAACCTAGGACCTCCCTTCTCTAGACCTGGCTCTCAAACCAATGAACTACCCAGATGCCCCCTGGAGTTTTCTTGGTAAAGATACTGAAATGGTTTTGCCATTTCCTTATCAGCTCATTTTACAGATGAGGAAAACTTGCCCAGGGTCACACAGCTAAGTGTATGAGGCTGGATTTGTACTCAGGAAGATCAATATTCCTGACTTTAAGCCCAGCACTTTATTCAATGCACCACTTAGCTGCCCTCTGCCTGGAACAATGTAAATGCTTAATAAATGTTTATCATTGACTTGACTATCTCTTCCTACTGAATATTGTTGGTAATATATAGAAAGAGTAATAATTTATTGCGGGTTTATTTTATATCTTGTTACTTTACTGTTAAATTTTCTCAAATTTAGTTATTTAAATTCTTTGTTGTTCTATTCATCTAGGTATTACATAGTCTTGGAAATATTAAGTCTTTTAATTTATCAGTTTTGTTGGTATATAATTAGGCAAAATTGTTTCTAATGATTTCCTTTATTTTTTCTTATTTTGTTGCGATGTCTCCTTTTTAAATATTTTAGTCTGGGAATTTTGTTTTCTTCTTTTAAAATTTTTAATTAGTTAATAGTTCATATGCTTTATTAATTTTTTTAAACTAGCTTTTTATAAATTATTTTAGGTTTTATTTATCTAATCTTGATTTCTAGAATTTATATTTTGGTATTTGTTGTGGTTTTTGTGTGGAAGGAGCTTAGTAGCAAACCTGATCTATTTATCTATTCTTTCTCTGTTTATTGAAAGTATTTAGAAACATGAAATTTACCCTAATGATTGCTTTGGATGCATCCTCAAATTTTGGTATGTTGTCTCACTGTTGTCTTTGATGACACTATCTATTTTTTATGATTTGTTCTCTGATCCACATATTCTTTAGAATTACAATATTTATTCTCCATTTAAGTTTGAATTCTTTCTTCAAAATCTCTCTCAACTTTCTATATATACTAAGGCCAAAAACCAAAATCAAGGCTTCATATATACCAAAATATTCATAGTAGTCCTTTTTGTGATAACAAAAAACAAACAAACTGGAAACAAAGTGGGTAACTATTGTTTGGGGAGATGGTTGAACAAATTGTGGCTTATGGAAGTAATGCAATATTATTGTGCATAAGAAGTATATAAAAAGTCATAAGGAATTCAGATGATCATGAGAAGACAGATGAACTAATGTAGAAATAAAGTAAGCAAGCTGAAACTAGAGAATAATATACACAATGACTATAAATGAAGATATCATTAAAAGGCGTTTAAGCTTTGACTGTAATGAGAACCTCACTCCCAGAGGAAGATAATGAAATACACTTCCCATCACTCACCAGAGATTTGGGGGATTGTGGATGTATAATGTCATAAACACTGTCAGACATATTCACTATGTTACTTAGTTTTACTGAATCATTTTTCTTTGTTAACAGGGAAATTCAGGAAGGGAGATTCTTTATCATGAAATAACTGTGGTGTAAGAACAAAGGGCATTACCTAAAAATCACAATACTAATGCAAATTAAAACAACACTAAGATACTATCTCATACCTATCAAATTGGTCAATATGAGAGTAAAGGAAAGTGATAAATGTTGGAAGGAATGTGGCAAAACTGCACAAAACTATTGAAGACTAAAGCATTGTTGGTAGAGTTGTGAACTGATCCAACTATTCTGGAGGATAATTTGGAACTATGCCCAAAGGGCTATAAAATCATGCATACTCTTTGATCCTATAATACCAATACTTGGTCTGTATTCCAAAGAGAGCATCAAAAATGGGGAAAGGACCTATTTGTACAAAAATATTTATAGCAGCTCTTTTTTTTTTTTTTTTTTTTGTAGTGGCAAAGAATTGGAAATTGAAGGGATGTCTATCTATTGGAGAATGGCTGAACAAATTGTGGGACATGTTGATGGTGGAATTCTATTGTGCTATAAGCAAGATGACTTCAGAAAAAGCTGGAAATATCTACATGAACTAAAGCAAAGCAAAATAAGCAGAACCAGAAGAACATTGTACATAGAAACAGAAATACTGTACAATGATTAAATGTGAAAACTTGGCTACTTTCAGCAATGCAATGATCTGGAACAATTCTGAAAGATTTATGATTGGGAGTGCTATCCACCTCCAGAGAAAGAACCATTGAAGTGGGATGGATGCAGATCAAAGCATACAATCTTTCACATCCGTGTATTTACAGTTTTATATTGGGATTTTGGTTATGTATGAGTTTGCTCTTACAACAGTGACTAATATGGAAGTGTGTTTTGCATGATAATAAAATCACATCTACCAACCCACCAAAAAACTGGAGTAAATTTAGAAAGAAAAAGTAAACATAGAGTTGTGCTATATGGAAGGAACACATGACCTGTGAGGTATACACAACTCATATTTGTGACTATGGCTAAAGAATACTTTATAATCAGTTACTTATGACCAATCTGTGTGACTAAAGGTAGAGGCTCAGGTAGAAGTTTATTCAAACTCAGGAATTGCTGTGTCAATGAACATCAGGAAGACATTCTATCAGAAGTGAAAATCTGGGAAAAGGCAGTAGTTGTGTTCTGGAAAATGTAGGCATGTTTTTTACTGGTGTGTTGACTCCACCATACCTGGAGCCAGTCTGTTAATATGTTTCAAAATTCTATCTCTTCCCACTTGCTTTGGCACTCCTCTAGTTTGGCAAAGAACTAATGCTGGCATAGATATTGGAGAATAGCCCAGACCAATTTGGTGTACTTGGCAGGATCTCAAGAATAGATAAAAATGTCCACAAGATCAACTACCATCCCATGGTTTGGCAGATCTTAGAAGATGAAGTTCAGGGGCAGCTGGGTGGCTCAGTGGATTGAGACTAGGCCTTGAGATGGAAGGTCCTTGATTCAAATCTGGTCTCAGACACGTCCTAGCTGTGTGACCCTGGGCAAGTCATTTAACTCCCATTGCCTCACCCTTACTGCTTTTATGCCTTGGAACTAATATACAGTATTGATTCTAAGATGGAAGGTGAGGATTTTTTTTTAAATGAAGTTCATGAACTTCTTTTTGAAATATCCCACAGACATTTCATAAAATGAATGGCATAACTCAGTATTCAAACTGTAATATAGCAGGTCTGCCCTCAGTTAATTTGTCCTGTATCCTGAGCATCAGCTCAATGAAACATTTATTAAGTACCTATTTTGTGCAAGATACTCTTCTAGGCACTATGGATACAAAAATGAAAACCACAGTCTCTGACCTCAAGCATCTTATATTCTTCTGGTGGAAGACAACACATAAGAAGATGAAAATTTTTTGCAAAAATGCTTTAATTGACCTCGTTGATGAGTGTACTTTCTCTAATGATTCAGGCTATGCCATTCTTTTCTTTTCTTTTTTCTTAGAACTGCTACCTTTTGTCTTAGAATCAATACTGTGTGTTGGTTCCAAGGTAGAAGAGCGGTAAGGGTGAGGCAATGGGGGTTAAGAGATTTGACCAGGGTCACACAGCTCGGAAATATCTGAGTCCAGATTTTAATCCAGGACCTCCCATCTCTATGCCTGATTCTCAGTCCACTGAGCCACCTAACTGTCCCCCTTTCCCTCTCTTCTGAGGCTACTCTTATCCAAGTCCTCTTGACATTTCATGACTTACTATTAATGGAGCATGTGAGCTGTTCATTTGTTGTCCTTCATGGCTTAGGCTGACTCATCTTTGATTTTGATGATACATGTCTCTAATAACATACTTTATCTTGCCTCTTTTGTATAATTCTTTTTATTATTATTATTATTAAACCCTTACCTTCCATCTTGGAGTCAATACTGTGTATTGGCTCCAAGGTAGAAGAGTGGTAAGGGTAGGCAATGGGGGTCAAGTGACTTGCCCAAGGTCACACAGCTGGGAAGTGTCTGAGGCCAGATTTGAACCCAGGACCTCCCATCTCTAGGCCTGGTTCTCAATCCACTGAGCTACCCAGCTGCCCCCTTTTGTATAATTCTTGGTTGGTAACATGTTGCATTGTATACATACCTACCATAAGCCTCTCTGTTTCCTTTGAAGTGCTGCTCAATTTAAGTTCTTTAGTGATTCTGGTTTCTGATTCTGAGCCATATAATAATACTGGAAAGATAAATGATGTATGACACCAGAAAAAAACTGAGGAGATTCTGGTTGATGGTTGTCTTTTACAGCCTTTTACAACCTGTCCTTGAAGAGGGCTAAATGATATCACTGTGTTGGGATCAACATATAGTGGCAGATGTGGATGATTGGACTAGTCTGAGCACCAAAGGCCTGTGTCCATATAAGCTATATGAATATTTGGGATGAAGATGTTTCTAAATGTGCAAATTCCTTGTTTCTTCTGAGCTACCGTAATTCTGCTTTGCTCATGGAGCACAGTACCTCCTCTGATTCAAGCACTCCAAGCCAGACAATCCTGTGCCAGTATCCCCCATGTCTCTAGGCAATACCACAGTTCTTCAGAGAGACCTTGAGAGTGTCTTCACATTGCTTCTTCTGATCTCCGTGTGAGAGCTTACCTTTGGCTTTCAAATAACCACGACCATCTGAAGAGATAGGGAAGGCAATAAATTCATTCATTCACAGAGGAGTTGACACCTGAACTGATCCTTGAGGGAAGACAAGAATTCAGAAAAGCAATAATTTGAAGGGAGTTCATTCCAAATATGGGGGACAGCTCTTGTAAATACATCGAATGGGAGATGGAATGATGAGTTCTGGGAACATCTTACACAAATATTCCAATTTGAACTACCTTAGAATATGAGCAGGGTTTGTTTCATTCTTTGTACTTTCATCTCCAGGGCTCAGCAGAGTGCTTGGCACATAGTAGCATAAAAATTAAAATGAATTTACAGTAACTTCAAATATTATATTTTATAAGATTTATTAATAATCACTAGCAGTAAAGGAATAAAAAGGCTAAAATAAAACCACGTGCCTAAGCTAATCTACCTGTTCAAAAGTCCCACGTTCACAGATGCCCTCAAAGGAAGGAAAGAGGGCTAGACACAGAAATCCCGAATTTATCTCCTGTCTACGTTAGCACATAACAGCAGGAAGTCAGTGAGCTCCTAGGTAATGTAGTTCAAAGGAACAAGATTTCCAATTACACAGTAAGTACTTCATAAATAGTGGTTGAAATTGATGGGAACACTGAATGGGTGAAAAGGGATAATATGAAATAACACCGGGGAGATCAAATTCTGGGGAGCCTTAAGTGACAATCTGAGGAGTTTATATTTTATCCTAGAAGCAATAGGAAGATATTTAAAGTTTTTGAGCATGATCAATGATACATGTAAAACCCAGTGGAATTGTGCGTCAGCCAAGGGGGGTTATGGGGACTTGGGGGAGAGGGAAAGAACATGAAACATGTAACTATGGGAAAATATTAAAAATTAAAATAAAAAACATTAAAAACATAAAAAATAAAGTTTTTTTAAACATTTATTAATATTCATTTTTAACATGGTTACATGATTCATGCTCCTCCTTTCCCCTTCAACCCCCCCCGCACCCCCTACCCATGCGCATTTCCACTAGTTTTGTCATGTGTCCTTGATCAAGACCAATTTCCAAATTGTTGGTAGTTGCATTGGTGTGGTAGTTTCGAGTCCACACCCTCAGTCATGTCCACCCCGACCCATGCGTTCAAGCAGTTGTTTTTCTTATATGTTTCCTCTCCTGCAGTCCTTCCTCTGAATGTGGGTAGCGTCTTTACCATAACTCCCTCAGAATTGTCCTGGGTCATTGTATTGCTGCTGGTACAGAGGTCCATTACATTCGATTTTACCACAGAATGTCAGTCTCTGTGTATAGAGTTCTTCTGGCTCTGTTCCTTTCACTCTGCATCTGTTCCCGGAGGTCTCTCCAGTTCGCCTGGAACTTCTCCAGTTTATTATTCCTTTTAGCACAATAGTATTCCATCACCCGCATATACCAAAAAAATAAAGTTTTTGAGTACAGAGTCAAGCCAATATCTTAAGAAGTTTACTTCAGCAATAGTATGAAGGATCAATTGAATAAGAGAAAGATTTAGAGGCAAGAAACTATGTTTAGGAACTATTGGACTACACAATAGTCCAGGCGGGAGATGATAAGGTTCAAAACTAGGGTGGTAGCTCTATAAGTAGGGGAAATGTGGATAGATGCAAGAAATGTCTTTAGGCAAAAGTGACAGATTTGTAGGTAAAGAAAAGAGTTACAAATAACTTAGATTTTGCCAACTGGGATAAATAGAAAGATAAAGTTGCCATCAATAGAAATAAGGAAGTTCAGAGGTGGAGATATGGGTCTAATGGGAAAGATAAGCAGTTTCATTTTGGATATGCTGAGTTTGACATGCTGACAGTACATTCATATGAAAATATTCAGCAGGATTTTGCAGATGAACTGGATTTCGAGAGAGATTAGGGTAGTATTTATAGACACTGATCATAATCACAAAAATTACTCTATTTCCAAGTTTTTGCAAAGCATTTCACGTGTTATTAGAGCTGAGTGCAACAACAACTCTGTGAGATAGGTACTGCATGTATTATTATCCTCATTTTCAGATGAAGAAACTGAGGTAATAAAAGTGAAACGACTTGCCCATGGTCATACAAACAGCAGATATTCAGGAGGGAGCTTTAAATCCACCGAAGCCAAGGAATGAGAGAATATTCAAAAAGAAGGCATGGTCAAGAGTATCAAAAGCTGTAGAGAACCGAAGGACATGAGAACTGAGAAAAAAAGGCATCAGATTTAGCAGCTGAATTCACTGGTCACTTTTCAGGGAGCAGGTTCAGAAGACTGGTAGTCTCAAAAGTTATATTGTAAGGGGTTGTGAGAAGGAAATAATGAGGCAGAGTGTAGTTGACTGTAGCAGTTTGGTAGTGAAAAGGAAGAGAAATACAGGATGATAGTCTGAGTGGATGACAAGATCAAGTAAGGGGTTATTTGTTATATTTTTTAAAATGGAGGAGCTTTGAATATGTTTGTAGGCAACAGCAGAAAAGAGCTTGTAGACAAGCTGAGATTAAAAATGAGAGTGGGAGGGAAGGAATGATAAATAGGGCAAAGTCAAAAAGGAGATTATAGGTAGGGGATGAGAGGTACAAATAGAAAGATTAACTATGGGAAGGAATGAGAAATGGTATAGAGCAGTTCTGAATGGCAGAATAATGGAAATGTGGGAGGATGAACCTCAACAGTTGGCCACCTCTTTCTTAATAAAGATGTCATCCATTGAGAATGAGGGGTAGTTTGGGGGGCTTGAGGAAGAGTATTTAGAATAATCACTGCAGAGAGCATGATAAGCAATCAGGAAAAGGTAAAAAAGTTTCACCAAAGTGATGAGGGTCCAGTTTAAATTCTACAACATGAACTTAACAAAGCCTGCAACTATTTGACTTCCTCCACAAATGTTTAGTAGCCTGAAGTTCAGTAGCTTGAAGCAGAAAGTGGGGGGAGGCATTAATCATGACAGAACAAAGACAAAGGGTAAGGAGCTAAGAAGAGAGGAGAATATTTTTTTAAAACCCTTAACTTCTGTGTGTTGGTTCCTAGGTGGAAGAATGGTAAGGGTGGGCAATGGGGGTCAAGTGACTTGCCTAGGGTCACACAGCTGGGAAGTGTCTGAGGCTGGATTTGAACCTAGGACCTCCCATCTCTAGGCCTGACTCTCAATCCACTGAGCTACCTAGCTGCCCCAGGAGAATATTTTTTAATTAAAAATTTCCCCCAATTAACAACTGTTTTCTCTGCCTTGAACTCCCCCCACCACTAGAGGAGAAAAAAGAAAAACAAAGCTGATATAATGAGTATGCACAGTAAATCCCTTAAACTCATTATGTCTGAAATGGAACTCATCATCCTTCTCCCTAAATTCTCCCTTCTTCCAAACTTGCCTGTTGCTGTTGAGGGCACCACTATCCTCCCAGTTGCTTGGGATCCCAATCTAGGTGTCATCCTCAACTCTGAACACTCTCTTACTGCCCTATATCTAATCTGTTGCCAAGGTATGTTGTAATATGCTTGGCATATGCCCTCATTGTAACATGTTTGGCATATGACACTGTCACCACCCTCGGGTAAGGCTTCATCATCTACATCTGGCCTCTCTGCCACAAGTTCATCTTCCATTTAACTGTCAAAGTTATCTTTCTAAAGCACAGGTCAGATCAGAGATTCAGAGATAAAATACTCGAAATCCCTTCAAAACTTGCCCTTCCACACCTTTCCAGTCATTTTATACCTTATGTCTCCCCCGAAACCTTGCTTCCCAAAGACTCTTTGACCCAGTGACACTGGCCTCCTTATTGTCCTTCAAACAAGAGACTCCACCTCCTGACAGGCATTTTTTCTGGCTGTCACTCATGTGACATCCTCTGCCTCCTGGCTTTCCTGACATTCTTCAAGTCTTGGTTGAAATATCACCTTCTACAAGACATTTTTCCCAATTCCCCTTAATTCTAATGCCTTTTCTGACTTGATGATATCCAATTTACCCTGTACAAAGCTATTCCATGCAGATTTTTCATGATCATTAGACTGTGAGCTCTTTGAGAGCAGGGACAATCTTTTGCCTTTCATTTTATTCCCAGATCTTAGCTCTATGCCTGACACTTAGGATGATGAATAAATGTTAATTGACTGAATGAGACAAATACCCATGATAGCCATGTCAAAAAACATGTAAAGTAAGGAATTGCCAATCAACTGGAGAATGACTGAACAAATTACTGCACATGAATGTAGAGAACCGGATCCTATTAAACTGATTAAATATGGAATCAAGATTGTGAAGGGGGTGAGGGTGGGAATGAGGCCAAACCAAAGGAAATGGATTGCAGAATCAGGAGAGATAGAAGGACTAAGGATTGCAATTGTGATGAAGAATAGGTTTAGGAGAAGTAAGGCAGAGATGTAAGGACTAGAAATTATGACTAAAGGAGAGATTTCAGAATTCAAGATTAGAATTGTGGTATAGTTTGGGATGATGGTAAAATGATGAGGTTTGAGATACGATCACCCCATGGATGACTGAAGAAGATACAGGTAATGAGAGCTGATGAATTTTATGAACTAGGAGGCTGGGGTGTTCAAGAGATCAAATTTTAAGTTTTCCAGTACGATGCACAAGAATTAGGATAGAAAGAAAAATGGTGAGCCAGGTATTGAACTCCTTGAGGAAGAAAGAAGAGTGACCTGGAGTTCAATGAAATGCATTATCATGTATCTGAACTGGGTGAAGGATAGAAAGCAGGGGATGCCAGTTCTGGCTGGTTCTTGCAAATAGGACCAGGTAACCATAGCAAAGCTACAATTCTTTTATTTTCTCTTTAGCATACTAAATTCTCCCAAATGACAGAGAAACATGGAAGATTAGGTGAAATACTTTATATGACCCATATTCAGAAATTCCTTCAGATCATATGGTATGGGGACCCAGTTAGCAGGTGTATTTAGCCAGCCAAAACTATCCTTCATGGAACCAAGTTAACAGCAATGTAGCATGGGAAAAAAGAGCACAAAACTTAGAATGAGGTCTTAGTTCAGATGGAACCCTGATTGGTACTCATTTGCTCCAGTGGCATTGGGCAAATGATTTGCCCTCCCTGGGTTTCACTTTCCTCTTCTGAAAAATAAAGGTGCTGGAAGAGATTATCTCCAAGATTCCTTCCAGTTTTTTTTTTAAACCCTTAACTTCTGTGTATTGACTTATAGGTGGAAGAGTGGTAAGGGTAGGCAATGGGGGTCAAGTGACTTGCCCAGGGTCACACAGCGGGGAAGTGTCTGAGGCCGGGTTTGAACCTAGGACCTCCCGTCTCTAGGCCTGGCTCTCAATCCATTGAGCTACCCAGCTGCCCCTCCTTCCAGCTTTAATATTCTAGGACTACATAGTGATGACAAGGTAAGTGTAGGATTGACATCTCTACCTCTACTGTCCTAACAATGCCCAGAGATTCTGAGTGATTCAGAGAAGGAGGCTTTAGCTCTGAGTCCAGGGGGAACTAAGGATGCAGCATATGCTGGCTCTTGTCAATGTTTCCAGCAATGAGGAGTATGTAATATGACTCTCCTTGGGACTTATGTAATGTCTGGACTAAGCAAAGTCAGGCAGCAGATTCCTAGGACAACTGAGAGAAGAGGGAACCATGTGATCTCCAGACTGAAAAATTCTCCATGATCCTCACTTTTTATTTAGTGAGCTTAGATATTTTTTAAAAACCCTTTATCTTCTGTCTGAGAATCAATACTAAGTGTCAGTTCCACAGCTGAAGAGAGGTAAGGGCTAGGCAACTGGGGCTAAGTGATTTGCCCAGGGTCATATACCTAGGAAGTGTCTGAGTTCAGATTTGAACCCAGGACCTTCCATCTTCAGGCCTGGCTCTCTATCTACTCAGCCACCTAGCTGCCCCAAATATATCTTTTACACACTATTTAGTATACATATTCCTCTTCAGCAGGGATTCCTAACCTTTTTTGTGTCATGGACCATTTTAGTAATTTGTTGAAGTCCATGGAATCTTTTTCAGAATAATATCTTTATTTAAAAATTCCTAATTGAAAGAAATACTAAATTTCAGTTAGAAGTTATTAAAAATAAAGATACATTTTCCCCATCCAAGTTCACAGATCTTTTGAAATCTAGACACAGAGTGAAGGTTAAGAACTCCCTTTGTTTAGAATAGAAACTCTTCAAGGCTACCAAGGGTTTCATTTCTACCTTTGTATCTCCAGCATCTAGCACAATACTTGGTATGTAGTAGGAGTTTAGTAATGCTTGTTGATAAAGATATCAAAGAGAAGGGAGCAAGAAAAGTTTGTACAAAAAATAGTTCTAGCAGCTCTTCTAGTGGTTGTAAAGAATTAGTATTAAGGGGATACAATCAATTGGGGGATGGCTGGACAAGTCATAGTATATGATTGTGGTAGAATAATATTGTGCTATAAGAAACAATGAGTGGGAGGATTTCACAAAAATCTGGAAGCACCTACATAAACTGATGCAGAGTGAAGTGAGCAGAACCAGGAGAACCTTGTACCCAGTAACAGCAATATTATAGTATCTTCAATTGTGAATGACTTAGCTATTCTCAGGAGTACAATGATTCAAGACAATTCTGAAGGGGTTAGGATGAAAAATGAGGTCCACCACCAGAACTGATGAAGTCTCATTGCAGAACAAAGCATCATTTAAAAAACTCTTTATTTTTATTTTTTGGGGGAGGAGATCTGTTTTGACAACATGACTAATATGCAAAAGTGTTTTAGATGATTGCACACAGATAATTTATATCTCGTTGCTTACCATCTCAGGGAGGGGGAAGAAGATGGAGGGAGAAAATTTGGAACTCGAAAATTTTTAAAATAAAGTTAAAATTTCTTTTTATAGTTAATTTGAAATATATATTTATATATGTATATATTTGCCACAAAAATATAATGTTTGTTGCTATATTAGTTGATCCCTACACTTAGGCATATAAAGGTCTGGTCCCATGAGTCACTGGTCCTGACAGAAAAAGGGACATATCAGTTATTTCAGCTAATAGGTATTTTTAAAGCCTTTAACATTTTGTGCTTGCCCTTGTCCTTCCATGGTTCATGCGCTACCAACTCTATATCTTTTGCCATCTCTAATCCTAGTCCCAAACTAATAAACATTCTCTGGAGGAGGTTGTGTAATTTTGCCTGTACATTAGGGTCATTAACTCTTGCCAAGTGAAAGTTGAGTCTCTAAAATTCCGAGGCCAATATTATTGCAACTTAAAATCCCTGGTGGTTAGGAAGATCAAATTCAAGATCAAAAGTCAGCAACAGATGAGCTTACAGGAGGGGCTGGTGGATGGCTCCCATCTGACTCTCCAGTGGCATTCATTTTCTTCTCAGGCATTCTGTCCCAGTCAAACTGGCCTCCTTTCAGTCCCCCCCACATGACATTATAACTTCCTGACTTCTATGTCTCAGTTTCCTTGTCATATGTAACATGAGGTTGATAATGGTTGCAGCGCTTACCTCATGGGATTTTGATACAAACAAAATTATAAAATAGCCATGAAATCCCCTGAAGAACGTGAAATATTATACAATATTATATAAATATAAGCTAACATTACTGTATTATTAAGATTAGAGCCAGTGAGGCATTGTAGGATAGTGTGCCAGACTTAGAATCTGAAAAACATGAGTTCATTTCCTGCCTTTGTCACTTTTCGCAAGATCAGACACGGTGCTCGGGGTCACACTGCCGGGAAATGTCTGAAGTCACATTTGAACTCAAGTCCTTCTGACTCCAGGCTCAGTGCTCTGTCCACTGCACCAACTAGCTGCTTCTAAAAATGGAGATAATAATGTATGGAAATTCGTAACCTGTTTTTTTATTATGGTAGTTTTATGAAGCCTATTCATCCCTTTTCAGAAAAATATTTTAGATGCATAAAATAAAATGCATAGGATTATAAAGGAAACCAATTATAATTACATGCAATTATTGAAATATTTCAAAAAACAGGTTCACAAACTCCAGGTTAAGAACCCAGCCTCCTCTAGCAAGCAAGTCTCAAGGGAGATAATAATGTAAAGTGCTTTAAGGGGGAAAAAAAAAAAACAACCTTTACCTTCCATCTTAGAATCAATTCTAGGTATTGGTTCCAAGGCAGAAGAGCAGTAAGGGATGGGTAGGCAACAGAGATTAAGTGACTTGCCCAGGGTCACACAGTCAGGAGATGTCTGAGGTCACATTTGAACCCAGGACCTCTGGTCTCTAAGCCTGGTTTTCAATCCACTGAGCCGCCCAGCTGCCCTCTGTAAAGTGCTATGAAAACTTTTAAGTACTATGTATGTATATCTGAATATCTGAATTTATGTTTGTTTTTGTCAGGGAGTTGAAGTCATTTTCCTATTCTAACTCATGGAATTAGGTAACAGAGAAATTAGCATCTCAAGCAATATTAAAGAGAAGAAAGCTTAAGTCAAGTTCACATTAGGAAAATATTTCCCATCCTTCCTAAAACTCAGCTCTGACATGAAGCAGTTACCCAGCAAATTATACGGGCAATGCCACTTCCTGCTCCCTGTGTTCTGTGTGCCTAGAAACAATCTGCCTTGTCTCCACCTTAAAGTTTGTTGCTTGTCTCCCCTATTCTTCTGTCTCTTGATCTGCCAAAGCTTCTGAGATAGCTCTTAGATCATAGAAGATTATAGACTTAAAGCTAGAAGGGATCTCAGAGTTCATCCAGTTCAACCCCTTCATTTGAAAGGTGAGGACACTGAGGATCACAGAGGTGAAGCAATTTATTTAATCAGGAAAGAGCTTTAGAGATGTGTATCTTAACTTCCTCGTTTTACAAATGAAGAAACTGAGGACCAGCAAGGGATCCACAGGCAGTATCTTAGGCTAGAAATGTCTTAAGTGCAGGGATAGTCTACTCTAAGCTTTGTACCTCTCCCATTAGCTAGCGCATTGCTCTATACTTAGTGGTCACAGTAGCAACAACATAATAACAACACGACAATAACAACAATATACTAAAACTGCATTTATTTAGTACTTTAAGGTTTGAAAAGCAATTAACAAATATTATCTCATTTTACCTATCCAAAAACCCTTGGAAGTTGTACTATTATTATCTCCATTTTACACATGAGGAAATTGAGGCAGATAGCGGTTAAGTGACTTGCCCAGGGACACAACTGAAAAGCATCTAAGGCTAGATTTGATCTCAGGTCTTCTAAACTCTAGTGCTCAACCTATTTTGCCACCTAGCTGCCTCTAATAAATATTTATGGTACTGCATTGCACCTTAATAGATGCATTGTACTGTACCTTATTCATCACTAGACTGTAAGTTCTAAGATGGCAAGAACTTTGTATCTTCTTTAGTACCTAGTATAGTGTTCCAAATACTGTAGGCTTTTAATCGATGTTTACTGAATGAATTTAATGAAATAGCAAAAGCAGGATTTAAACCAGGTTCTCTGACTCCATAGGCAGTGGCCTTTTCATGAGATTGAGATTCTGCTTTTTAATTTTTTTAATTGTAATTAGTTTTTAATTGCCTTCAGTGCCAGCTTATACAATCTCATAGCAGTGACTCCGCCGGTGCTGTCCACTCATTCATAAACAGCCAGCCGGCAGCATCTAAAAGCCTAGAATTTTCAGAACACAAAGCAGTCTCCCTAGCAGAAGACTTTTGTTTTTTAGCGCATGGACTTTGTCAACTGAATGTGCTGGGTTGGAGTACTCCAACACTCAACTCCTTTGATGACCCAGGGTTTTGGACCATGAAGTCTAGACCAGAAACAGTTGCGATTTCCTTAACTTGCTGGGAAATTTTATTATGACAGTGTGGCCAATCAAACAATAAGCATTTATTACTTGCCTACTGTATGTTGACCAGTACTTGGTCCTGGGGATATAAAAAAGTACAAAGAATGGAACAAACCCTACTCTCTGGGAACTTTCATTCTAGTATAGTGTAATTGGTCTGGGAACAGAAAATCTAAAAAGATCTACCATCCGTGTGATCTAACACAAGTTATTCTAGTTCTCTGAGTCTGTTTCCTTATCTATAAAATGACTTCGAATGCCATTTCCAGATCTTAACTCTTCTGATCCTGTGACAAGCTTCTGAGCTGCTTTTTCTGACTGTGAATCTTAGGAAGTAAAGAATTTCTAGGATATAAATGAACAGAAAAGTGTCATCACATCACCATATCAACCAGCTCCAAATCCTAATCTGCTACGACCTAGCAGCTAAAACTCATTTCTCTGCATGAATTAATAATCAATCAATCAATCAACAAACATTTATTAAGTACCTACTATGTGCCACGCATTGTGCTAAGTGCTACATTAACATCTGAACAAACATATAGCCTTAGAGGGAATGTGAAGTTTGGGGTAAGAGGAGGAGGAAAGAGAAGTTTCCTTGTCTTGTTCCATGGCTGACACAAAGCAAAACTCTTCTGAAAACCTTCCAACCTGTCAGTTCTTCCTGAAGTTCCTGATAAAATCATAGACCTAGATCTGGAAGGGACTGGAGAGGGCACCTTAGTCCCACTGCTTCATTTCAGAGAAGAAGCTGAAACCTAGGGATGTTAAATCATTTGTCCAATGTAATAGGTAGAAAGTGTCAGAGGCAGGGTTTGAACTCAGTTCCTCTACTGAAGAGCCAGAGCTAGTGCTCTAGCAGTTTAGAGTGTGTAATATGACCCTCCATGTGCCTTCTGTAATTTCTGGACTAAGCAAAGCAAGCACTATACTCCACTGCATTCTTCCTTCTAACCTGTACCAAGCCAGGAAACTCACAAAAGGTTATTTGTTTCTTTCTTGAAATTTAAACCATGTGAACACCAAGGAATCATGGGGAAAGGGACAGTATTTGGTACATAGATAACAGACTAGGGAATCAATGGGAGTGGAAAGATCACCGGACCTGAAGAATTCAAACCTGGGTTTGAATTATTGTTCTGACATCATCTGGGTTACCTTATTATTTCACCTTAATTGAAAAATGAAGAAAATAATATTTGAACTATGTACTTCCAAAAGTTGTTGTAAACCTAAAGTGGGTTACGTGGATTCAGAGCTGGTTGAATATTGGATCTCAAGGAAGAAGTCAACTTGGAAAGACATTTCCAGGAGAGTATTCCAGGAATATGCCCATGGCCTTCTGCTATTTGACATCCTTATCAACAGATTCAGAGAGAAGGATAGATCATGGACACATCAAGTTTGCAGATCACACAGAGTTAGAAGGGACAAATAAGCAATCCCATGATAGTCACGATTCAAAAAGATCCCAACCAGTTAGAAAGTTGGCCTGAATCTAAAAAGTAAAATTAATTAGAGACTAAATATAGTCTTGAACTCAGGTTCAAGAAACCAACTTCACAATACCAAGGGAATATGGCTAGATTGTAGTTGATCTGGAAAATGATCTAAGTAGTTTTCATGGATTATAAACTCAATATGGGTCAAAACAATAACATGGCAGTGAAAAAAACGAATGTAATCTTAAGTTGCATTAAGACAGACCTGGTATCCAGCCTGAGAGACGAAAGAAGCCCACTGTACTCTACTACATCTGAAGTGCTATATTTAGTTTTGGGCACCACATTTAGGGAAGGATTTGCTAAAGAACATTCAGAAACTGGGATGGCTCAGGGTTTCAAAATCATGCCATGTAGAGATCAGTTGGAGAAACTGGAGATATTTAGCCTGGAGAAGAAAAAACTTAGCAGAGAAAGGATTACTGCATTCAAATATTTGAAGGCCTCTCATGTGGAAAAGCAATTAGATTTGTTCAGCTTGGCTCCAAAGGGCAGAGCTAAAAGTAATGGGTGGAAGTTCCAGAGACATAGGTTTTGGATTGTTGTCTGGGAAACCTTTCTAATGGTTAGAATTCACCAGAAGTGGGACAGGCTTCCTTGGGAAGTAGTGAGCTCTCCCTCACTGGACGTCTTCAAACGAAGTCTGGATAAGCATGTTGTGAATTTGTTATAGAATATTCTTCATTTCCTTCCTTGGTTCCTTGGTTCCTTCTGCTCTTCTTTTATATTTTTCATTTAATTTTTATTATTCTTTTTATTTTTATATCATTTCCAAATATATCCCTCCCTCTTCTCTAACTATTGAGCAATTCCTTATAACAAAAATATTTTTAAAAGAAAGAGAAGGAAAACAAACAGAGTTTTACAAAACTAACATATATCGATGACAATGTTCCACATCTATGGTTGCTCATTTCTGCAAAAATGGAAGGCAGCTGCATTTTTTCATCTTTTCTTTGATGAAAAGCTTGGTTGATCAATTAATCAATCAATAGACATTTATTAAATGCCTACTGTGTTTCAGGGACTATGCTAAGCACTATAAATACAAAAAGAGGCAAAAAATAGCTTCTATCCTCAAGGACCTCACACTCTGATGGATAACCAACATTTATATAGAGTTTATATGTGCTGGGCACTGTGCTAAGAGCTTTAACATTTTTATCTCATTTGATCCTTACAACAACTGTGGGAAGATGGTGCTATCATCTGATTCCCATTTTACAAATGAGGAAACTGAGGCAAAGGCTAAGTGATTTTTGCCCAGGGCCATAGTGCTAGAAACTATCTAAGGCTATATCTGAATTCAGATCTTCCTGACTCCAGATCCAGAGTTCTAACCACTGCAACCCTAAAATGACACAGAGTTCCATTTCTAATGATCTTTATTGTTGGTGTAGATTCTTCTTTCAGGTCTTTGGAACAGGTAGTCTCTGAACTACCTTCCAACTCAGTTCTGTAATAATCTGTGAAATATGACAGAAATGGGAGTTACTACTGTAACGAGCCAATGGAAATTCAGAGTATGAATTCACGGTATTTTTAATTGAGTCACTTTTATCCTGCTCTGAAGCTTCTATCAATTACTGCATGACTGCTAATGACATCTCCTTTCTGTTTTAGTTGCCTCCTTTGCTAAATGGAAAGCATATGTTTAAACTCCAAGGCAAGTGGGCTTGAAACTGTCAAAGAGGGTGAGGAGGAGTATTGCCAGAAGTGTTTTCTTCACCATCATCCTGCTGGGGAGGTAGTGTAAAGTCATTTTTAAAAATCAGATTAAATTTGTTGTAATGTTTATTTTATTACAGTAGCAAATTCTTCCTTTTCACAGACTCTAAAAACAGCTTTCTACACTTATTGCCTCTCTTTAGTAACTGGCATTTATAGAGTACATTAATGTTTGCAAATAGCTTTATGAGAATTTTCTGATTTGATTCTCACAACAACCCTGAAAGGTAAAGCTACAATTATTCCCATTTTACAAATGAGGAAATTGAAGCAGACTCAAAACAATTTGCATAGGGTCTTGCAGTTATTAAGGGTTGAGGCAGGATTTGAACTCAGGTCTTCCTGAATCCATGACCAAAAAGCTCTATTTTTTTTTAATTAAAAAAAATTTTTTTAATTAAAAAATTTTTATTTTGAATATTTCCCCCTGGTTACATGTTTCATGTTCTTTGCCTCTCCCCCAAACCCCCCTACCCCCTCTTAGCCGACGCACAATTCCACTGGGTTTTACATGTATCATTGATCAAGACCTAATTCCATATTATTGATAGTTGGACTAGAGTGATTGTTTAGTGTCTACATCCCCAATAATATACCCATCAGCCCATGTGTTCAAGCAGTTGTTTTTATTCTGTTCCTCCTCCCATAGTTCTTCCTCTGGATGTGGCTGCTTTTCTTTCTTATAAGTCCTTCAGTCTTGCTCTGGATCCTTACATTGCTTGTAGTATAAAAGTCTGTTATGTTCTATTGTACCACAGTGTATCATTCTCTGTGTATAATGTTCTCCTGGTTCTGCTCCTTTCACTCTGCATCAATTCCTGGAGGTCATTCCAGTTCACATGGAATTCCTCCAGTTCTTTATTCCTTTGAGCACAATAGTATTCCATCACCAATATATACCACAATTTGTTCAGCCATTCCCCAACCAAAGGACATTCTCTTATTTTCCAATTTTTTGCCACCACAAAGAGCACAGCTATAAATGTACAAGTCTTTTTCCTTATTATTTCTTTGGGGTATAATCCAAGCAGTGCTATGGCTGGATCAAAAGGCAGATAGTCTTTTAAAGCCCTTTGAGCATAGTTCCAAATTGCCATCCAGAATGGTTGGATCAATTCACAAATCCACCAGCAATGCATTAATGTCCCAATTTTGCCACATCCCCTCCAACATTCATTACTCTCCCCTTCTTTCATTTTAGCCAATCTGCTAGGTGTGAGGTGATACCTCAGAGTTGTTTTGATTTGCATTTCTCTAATTATTAGAGATTTAGAACACTTTCTCATGTGTTTATTGATAGCTTTGATTTCTTTATCTGAGAATTGCTTATTCATGTCCCTTGCCCATTTATCAATTGGGAGATGGCTTGATCTTTTGTACAATTGATTTAGCTCCTTGTATATTTGAGTGATTAGATCTTTATCTGAGTTTTTTGTTATAAAGATTTTTTTCCCAATTTGTTGTTTCCCTTCTAATTTTGGTAGCATTAGTTTTGTCTGGACAAAAACTTTTTAGTTAAATGTAGTCAAAATTATTTATTTTACATTTTGTGATTTTTTTCTAACTCTTGCTTAGTGTTAAAATCTTTCCCTTCCCACAGATCTGACAAGTATACTATTCTGTGCTCACACAATTTACCTATAGTTCCCTTCTTTATAGTCAAGCCATTCACCCATTCTGAGTTTATCTTGGTGTAGGGTGTGAGATGTTGATCTAGGCCCAATCTCTCCTGTATTGTTTTCCAATTTTCCCAACAGTTTTTGTCAAATAGTGAGTTTTTGTCCCAAAAGCTGGGTTCTTTAGGTTTATGGAAAACTGTCTTGCTGATGTCACTTACCCCTAGTCTATTCCACTGATCCTCCTTTCTGTCTCTTCACCAGTACCATATTGTTTTGATGACTGCTGCTTTATAGTACAGTTTAATTTCTGGTACTGCTAGGCCACCTTCCTTCATTTTATTTTCATTATTTCTCTTGATATCCTTGGTCTTTTGTTCTTCCAAATGAATTTTGTTATAGTTTTTTCTAATTCCGTAAAAAAGTTTTTTGATAGTTTGATAGGTATAGCACTAAATAGGTAAATTAATTTGGGTTAAGATCTATCTATTGTGTCACGTGGCTACGTGTTTTATTTCTTTCCCTCTCACTTATTTCTCAAACCTTTGTGTTCTGGCTTCTGCTCTCATCATCTAACCAAAATTGCCCTTTCCAGAGTTACCCATGAACTCTTCTTACTTTCTTTATAATATTTGTCCCTATTCACCCTTCTGTCTTGCATATTCTCTATGGATTTTCATGACAGTGTTCTCTTTTGATTCCCTTCTCCACCACTCCTATTCAGTCTCCTCTGCTAGATACTTAGTGTAAATAATACTCTCCTTATTTTATTGAAAGGAAAATTGGCTCAGTGAGGTCATGTAATTTGCCAAGGATCACACAGCTAATAAATCAGAGCTGAGACTCAGACCTAGACTTTTGGACTCCATTTTTAGGGATGTTTCTACTATGCCACACACTTAATATCTCTGGACCTCAGTTTCCTCTTCTATGAGATGGGAAGGTTGGACTAGATCATCTTTCGGGACCTTTTAGTTCAAAATCCTAAAAGTTATCCTAAGGGATATCTCTATGAAGCTATTCTAGACTAAGACAAGATATTTTCTCTCCTCTCTACTTCTCCTATCCTTTCTTTAAAGTTCTAGTTCAATTTCTAATAATTTAATTCAATTAAAATATGTATATATATATTAAGGGGCAGCTGGGTAGCTCAGTGGAGTGAGAGTCAGGCCTAGAGACAGGAGGTCCTAGGTTCAAACCCGGCCTCAGCCACTTCCCAGCTGTGTGACCCTGGGCAAGTCACTTGACCCTCATTGCCCACCCTTACCACTCTTCTACCTATGAGACAATACACCGAAAAGTACAAGGGTTTAAAAAAAAAAAAAAAAATATATATATATATATATATATATATATAT
>NC_058132.1:111369037-111467335 GCF_016433145.1 Gracilinanus agilis | reverse complement strand
GGCAGCTGGGTAGCTCAGTGGAGTGAGAGTCAGGCCTAGAGACAGGAGGTCCTAGGTTCAAACCCGGCCTCAGCCACTTCCCAGCTGTGTGACCCTGGGCAAGTCACTTGACCCTCATTGCCCACCCTTACCACTCTTCTACCTATGAGACAATACACCGAAAAGTACAAGGGTTTAAAAAAAAAAAAAAATATATATATATATATATATATATATATATATATATATATTAAGCTTTTGCTAGATGTAGTACAGTTTGCTAGATGCCAACCCCTTCTACCAGTGCAGGGCATCTTCTCTGAGACTTACCATCTTCAAGTTACTAGGGTACTGAGAAGTTAAGAGATTTGCCCAGGGTCACAAAGAGCCTGGGTATATCAGAGGCAGAACTGGAATCCAGGTCTTCTTTGCTTTGAGGTTAACTATCTCCTCATCAGATGTTTCAGAATGTTAAATATGTGCATACATACATATGTGCATGCATAAGCAATAGGCTTTTCTGTTTTTTGGAAAAGATGTACATACAAATAATAGTACAATTGGATCCCAATTAATTCAAATAAGGAAGCCCTTTAAGTGATCAGATCTATTCAAATTCACACTATTCAAAGTTATAATTCTGTAAAATATAGTGGCTAGTTTCAGTCCAATGAAAATATTCATTACAAATTTACATAAGGGAAGCACTCCCAAGGATTCATTATTTTAACTTAGAGGGACTTAGCTGTAATACAAAATAGAAAATAAGTGAATGAAGAGATAGACCATTAGGGAAATTGGAAGACATTCCAGAGGTTATTTAAAACAAATTGTACTTCGAAAAATTTGCCTTTGCAAATACTTTTTGGGGTGTGAGAATGATAAATTAATTTCTGACTGGTTGAGATTAGGAAAAACTTCAGGGAGTGGCCTTCTGGTACTAGCCTAGCCCACAGTAATCTCTCCCTCCTCCAAACTCCTCTAGCATTTTTAATCTGTTACCTCCTGGCATTTAGCATCTGCTACCTCGTCTTCTGTCTGTTTATAACTCAGACCTTTAGTTTTCTCTGTCCATAAAATGAGGTTATAGTAGATAGTCTCTAGTTCCTTCTGGCTCTAACATACATATGCCTTCTCTGTCCAAATAGTACCTTCATCCTCCCAATCATCTGGATTTGCCATCGAGATGTCATCCTCAACTCCTCTCTCAATCAACCTTACCTCACTATTATATTCAACTAGTTGCCAAGTCTTGTCATTTCTATCTTTGAAGCACATCTCCCATATGCCTCATTTTCTTCTTTGGCTTTGCCATCGGGCTCATCCCTGAACTGTTGTGATAGCCTGTTTGTTGGCCTCCATGCCTCAAGTCTCTCCCTGTTCCTCTGTGTCCTCCACTCACCTGTCAAATTGATTTTTCTAAAGCTGGAATTTGACTACGCCACCCTTCCATTCCAATTCCAGTTGTTTCTTACTGCCTCCGGCATCAAGTATAAATTCTCTGGCTCATGTAGTCCTCTATAACTTAGCCCCTTCCCAATGTTCCAGCCTTCTACCTTACACTCCCTCCCACAGAAGACACTGCTCTCCAGTGACACTGGCCTCATTGCTCTTCTTTGAATTAGACATCCATCTCCTGACTGTGGGCATTCTTACTATTTGTTTGGACAAATTTACTGAACATCTCTGAAATTCTGTTTCTCCCACTTTAAAATAGGATAATTAAACTGGGGCTGCCTGTCTCAAAGGTCTGTGAGGAAAACACTTTGTAAAGCACTGTATAAATATGAATTGTCATGCTATTGACTCAAATACAAGTTCGAATATAAGAGCAAAGAACGTTTGGAATAAATTGCTATGATACGGCAGAAATCCCTTCTACCTGATGTGTGGCTTTGTCCTCATCACTTCTTTGTGTAGAGGAAGCAACATGAGCTGGACTCATAGAAGCAGCTGGAGTATATAGGTAAGGTTCTAGATTTTGAGTCACAAAAACGAAGTTCAAATCCAGTTCAGGTTCCTGAATGATCTTGAGGAAGTTACTTAACATTATAGAGCCTTGGTTTCTTCATCTGTGAAATGAGAGCTTCTCCCTTCTGGCTCTAACTTCTACGATACTAGGAAGGAAGAGAGGGGTTTCAACATTTGGATATTGGGGTAGGGGTTTGGGAACATCCTTTACACCTTTACAGTTATGAGTGACCATAAACAGAAGCTCCCAGGCAGTGCGAGAGGACAAGATGAGAAAGAATAGTGATGACGGCGATGCCATACATCTGGACAGCTCTGAGAATTTAAACAGTTGACAGTTAATGAGAAATATGAAATCTCTACTCCCTTCAAGGTCTAAGAGTTCAGGCTGAAGAAGGGAGAAGAAAAACAACCAGCAGCAGCAGAGATCTGATCAAGATAGACATTTCCTCCTGCTGTCTCTTCTGTTTATGCAAACTTGGCTCCAAAAGAGTTACCATTAACAAGGTTAGTCAGAGGATGAACTTTGACTTTCTCTCCTGTCTTTATTTTACTATGAATTCCCATCTTTCATCTAATAGATAAAATTAAAATACCAATAACTAAAATTGCAATCTTAGGTGGTATGTGATTATGTCAGTGACAGTAACACAGTTATAACTTAACTAGCTCCCCTGAGCCAACTTAAATCTACTTCTGACCTTCTCAAGAACTATACACAAAAGGAATGGCTGTCTTGAGTGACTTCTTCATCACTGGAGATGTTTAAGGAGATGCAAGGCGGCCACTTGACAAGATGTTATAGGGAAAAATGTTTGGACTTGGGGGTGGGTGTCTATCCTTCTCTGTAAAAATAAGGGAGTTAAACTCTAAATCCTCCACAATCCTTTCCAGCTCTAAATCTTTTATCCTATGATCCTATAAACTCCCTTCCCACACAAGTTTTCCAGAATATTAAGCTGGATAGATGACTGTAGCAAGAAAAGAGAAAATGAGAGAATATATGCCCTTAAGGAAGTTACATTCCAATAGATAAGAAAAGAGAAACATTTTGCAAAATAAAGAAATAGAATTGTAACAGGAGCCTTTGAATACCCTTTGCAAATCATAGCTCAATACATTACTAAATAATCCATTCCTTCACCATTGTGGAATGTTTTCATCCAGAATATCTCATCTGATCTTCACAAAAACCACACAAGGTAAATCGTAATTAAAAAAAAAAAACAACAACAAAAAAAACACCTCTTGCCTTCCATCTTGGAATCAATACCAAATGTCAGTTCCAAGACAGAAGAAAGGTAAATTTAGGCCATTGAGGTTAAGTGACTTCCCCAAGATCACACAGCTAGAAAGAATCTAAGGACAAATTTGAGCTCAGGAACTCCTGTCTCCAGGCCTGTTTCTCTATCCACTCAGCCATCACTATAGTATAATATTCCTATTTTACAGATGAGAAAAATGAGAGTAAGAGACAAAATGATTAGTAACTGATAGAACTGTGACTCAAAAAATCATGGAATTTTAAAGTTGTAAAAGTAGCTTAAAGCTGATAGGTTGGTTTAGAAACATATGTGGCACACATGTAAGATAGATATGTTCATATATATGGTCTAAATGTAAAGCCATGGCTTGTGGTGATATGGATTTCTGAAATCTGGCCTACATGTCTCCAAAAAAAGTGTAATTTCTGTTTTGAGTGGAGCAAAAGAAAGGCTATGATTAAATGCTTGCTTCTTCCTTTGCCTGCCTTCAAGAAGACTATAGTCTTAGGATTATATTCAACTGCCCCTTCAAATATTTTAGGCTATGGGTATGAATCTGGTTTAGAGAGAAAGCTATTTCTCTGAGGTCTCTATTAGGAGAAAGAGTAAAAAAATAGAGTAAGGATAGCCCTTAGTTTACACTTGCCAGTTTAGCTTTGACTACCTTGTTTTATGGAACCCCAGAATTTACCTTGGTCCTTTGGGAATTTGCCTTCAAGGAACTCTCAGACTGAGCCTTGACCCAGACTGAACAATAAACCATCAAGCACCCATTAAGCACCCTGAATAGGAGTGATAGTAATAATCAAATCTTAAGCACCCTTTTCTTTCTTTTTTTTTTTTCTTTTTCCTAAAATCCCCTTACCTTCAATCTTGGAATCAATACCGAGTATTGGTTCCAAGGCAGAAGAGCTGTAAGGGCTAGGCAATGGGGTGAAGTGACTTGCCCAGGGTCACACAGCTAGTAAGTATCTGAGGCCAGATTTGAACTCCTGTTTTCTAGGCCTGACTCTCAATCCACTGAGCTACCTAGCTGTCTCTAAGGATCCTTTTGTCAAGTTTCTCCCTTTGTATATAAGCCTCTCCTAGGTAGTCTGGCCCATGGCTGGAATTCTCCTTCCCTAGCCTCTACATAAGCCAATTGTCCTTCCTTGCTTTTATTCCCCAAAAGGGTATATAAGACCCCAAGTCCTTCAGTTCCTTAGAACTTCCCATAATGGATATTCCCATTTGTGGTGCATTTTCCTTGTTCATGACTTTGTGTAGTATATGTTTATGGCTCTGCATGGTGACCATATGAACACTCTCCCTTGTCCTGATTAAAGAATTGTTCTTTCTAACTATTTTAGTGGTTCTGTGTTTTTCTAGGTTGACAGCTTCTTCTCACTAAATGCTCAGTATACAAAAGAGCATCACAAATAGTGAATATCAAGAAAACCTATTTATCTAGCAAAAATAGTGAACAGAGATTAGAGAAATTCTGCAGAGTAGAATATGCCAGAAAATGCACAGGAGTGAATGAATTCTTTGGCTGGAAGTGAGGTGAGATATTAGTTTACACCAAGAAAGAGGGCCTTAGCTCACCCACAGAGATGCCTTCTAGCAATCTGTGGGGAGTCAAACTAGAAATCTGAGAATTTTAAAAAAGAAATTTGTTTTTAAAATTTTTTTGTCATGCAAAATATATGTAAAAATGTTGTAAAAGCACATTCACACAAAACCAAAACCAAAACACCAAAATAAAATCTGAAATACACTGATGTGAAAGATAGTATGCTTTGATCTGCATCCATCCAACTCCAACAGTTCTAGGTGGATAGCATTCCTTCTTAAGTCTTTCGGAATTGTCCCAGATGATTGCATTGCTGAGAGTAACCAAGTTTTCACAGTTGATTATCATACAATATTGCTGTTACTATGAACAATGATCTTCCAGTTCTGCTTATTTCGCCCTGTATCAATTCACATAAATCTTTACAGCTTTTTCTGAAATCATTTTGCTTATTATTTTTATAGCACAATACTATTCTATCACCAACATATACCACAATTTGTTCAGCCATTCCCCAAGTGATGGACATCCCCTCCATTTCCAATTCTTTGCCAACAAAAAGAGATGCTTTAAATATTTTTGTACAATATTTATAGCCACACTCTTTGTGGTGGCAAAAAACTGGAAAACAAAGGCATGCCCTTCAATTGGGGAATGGCTGAACAAATTGTGGAATATGCTGGTGATGGAATACTATTGTGCTCAAAGGAATAATGAACTGGAGGAATTCCATGTGAACTGGAATGATCTCCAGAAATTGATGCAGAGTGAAAGGAGCAGAGCCAGAAGAACCTTATAAACAGAGACAGATACACTGTGGTAAAATCAAATATAATGAACTTCTCTACTAGCAACAATGCAATGATCCAGGATAACTATGAAAGACCTATAAGAAAGAATGCTATCCGCATTCAGAGGGAGAACTGTGGGAGTAGAAACACAGAAGAAAAACAACTGTCTGATCACATGGGTGGATGATGATATAATTAGGGATATTGACTCAAAATGAGCACCCTAGCACAAATATCAATAATATGGAAATAAGTTTTGATCAATGACACATGCAAAACCCAGTGGAATTGTGCATTGGCTATGGGAGGGGGTGGGAGGAGGGAAGGGATAGAACATGAATCCTATAACCATGGAGAAAATGTTCTAAATGAATTAATTAATTAAAGAATTTAAAATTTAAAAAATTAAATACTTTTGTACAAACAGGTCCTTCCCTCTTTTTTATTATTTCTTTGGTATACAGATAGAGTACTGGTATTACAGGATCAAAAGGTATGCAGTTTTATAGCCCTTTGGGTATGGTTCTAAATTACCCTCCAGAATGGTTATATCAGTTCACAACTCCACCAGCAATGCATTAGTGTGCCAATTTTGCCACATCCTTTCCAGCATTTATCACTTTTCTTTACTGTCACATTAGCTAATCTGATAAGTATGAGCTAGAGCCTTAGTACTGTTTTAATTTGTATTTCTCTAATCAAAAGTGAAAATCTGGGACATTTTGAAGAACCAACTCCCCTATAAGTTTGATGCTTCTCTCTTCATATATCTCTTCTGAAGAATCTCTGGAACCACCCCTTTTATCTGGCACCAACTCTATCTCTTACACAGCATTGTGTACAGCATTCTCCCAACTAATCTGGGGTCACTTTTCCTGTAAATACACCCATAGGTAAAATGCTTCAAACTTGGGTAAAAGCTCAATCACTGGCTGAATACCACATTGCTTTCGTTTGTAAGATATATTTCCTAGAGTTCCTAGGGCTAGCGGTTATACCTGTACTTCAAGAATTTATATTGCATTGCTCCCAGAGAACATTGAGTTTGACTCTGTAGCCCAATTTTCTTACTTTACAATTTAAACAGCTAACAACTCAGGATGTTAAGTGATTTACTCTAGGTCACAGAGCAGACTTTGGGCTTAAAATCTGTTTGTTTTGTTAAAACTTCTTATTTAATGTTCTTTCCAGTAGGTTCCACTATCTTTTCATCTTTAATTGGGTCCTTAGAAAAAAACCATCTCATGCAAAGTGCTACTTGGAAATCTCTCTTCATATGAAAATAAATATATTTTCTGCTGATGATAAAATTGGTCATGTTACTTACTAAGCTGAAAATTGATCTTACTCTTCTTACTTGTACCTACCTTGTAATTATTAGAGGATTAGAGACCCATGAGGAAGGCAGATCCCAGGAAGATCTTTAGAAATTATGGGAAAATTAAGTGAAGAAAAAATTTATGAAGGAGGAAGCTGATGGAAGCTAACAAGAATATATGTATCGGGTCAGATATCTACATAAGACTATTCCAGAAGTAACTCATTTTGAAGGATTTGAAGTAGGATTAAGGTGTCTCCCTTCCATGTCATCAGGAAGAAACCAATTTAAAATGTAGAGCAAAACAGCTAAAATAAGGTATAAGCATGGAAATTACAAAATATTATGAAAACATCTTGAAATGAGGAAGGGTGATGTTGTAATGACCAGTCGAGAAGAAAGGGCAATGAGTCAACATGAAATTCAGAAAAAGAAGAGTGGGAAGCTGTCAGTGTAATGGGGAATAACACTTTGATCATAGATGGCCAGTCTTATCTCTTTGGACACTAATTCCCTTCAATAGCGAAGGGTAATGCATACCTATTCCCATTGTCCATAAACATTATTGGGCTTACATTGTCCTGTTGGGCCACTGCTTGGGGTATGGAATGATATATCTCACTTTCAGGTTACATTGTGTGCCTTATAGCTGATTTGTTTTGCTTTTCTCTTTGTATCTCCAGTATATAGCACAATGCCTGGGACACAGTAGGAGCTTTTTAATAAATGCTTATTTGATCAGGAGGGAAACAAGAGTGAGAGGTACATCAAGTCGAACACCAAATCTTTGTCTGGACTCAGTCTATATTTAACCAAAATTGTTAAACAAATTGTTAAATTAGGGTCAAGGAACTATGGGAAATAAAAGAGAGTTGGAGGGGAGTCTCTGGGGCATGGTGACAATAGAGAAAAGATTTATTTGCTCAAGGGTTTTTAGAGCTACTAGCCTTTCCAGTCTGCCTTGCCTACAAAGACCTGCTAAGGCTGAGATGGCCCTGGCACATATCTCAGCTGCTGGCAAGATGGCCCCTCTAAGGAGCAGGCAGGGATATGGCTGCCTCCTGATACCAGGACACAGGCTGAGTATGGCAAAGTGTCATTTCACATAATCTACCCAAATACTTGCACCTGAACTGTTCCTCCAATACTTTTATCCCGGCTAGCTCCTGGTTTTCCTCTCAGCTTTGTTCCTGATTATCTACTCCTGCTTCAACTCATGAAATCAAGGAATCATTTAATTTGGGGGGGGGGGGGAACAGACCCCAGAGGTAACGGAAAATAGCTCATACTTGAACAAGAATCCTCTCTACAACATTCTAGACAAGTGGTCATCCATGACCTAGCACCATTAGTAAAGAGAAACCCACTAAATGAAACCCACAGCCCATTCTACATTTGGATAGCTTTAATCATTAATTTTTCTTGAATTCAAGCCTAGATTTGCCTCTGTGAAATTTCAAGCCATTTCTCTGAGGCTACCTGAAGCAAATCTAATCCCTTCTTCTTGTGACAACCTTTCACATACTTGCAGATAGCTATGATGTCAACACTGGGTTGTTATTTTTTTTCTTCTCTTCACCAGGCTAAACACTCCTACTTCCTTCAACTGATATAGCATGATCCCAAGGACCTTCACCATTTTGGCTGCCTTTTTTGAATTCTCTTCAGTTTATCAATGTTTTTTTTTTCTCCAAATGTTGCATTTAGGATTGGACACAATACTCCAGATGAGGCTGGAAGAGGCCAAAATAAAATATGTCTATCATTGCTCAAGCCTGAGACACTGTGTCTTTCTTAAAGCAGCCTGAGATGACATTCACTTTTTAGGTTACCATTTTACACTGCTGATTCACACTGAGCTTATGGTTCACTAAACCCCCCACATCTTTGTCTGATGAAATGCTGTCTAGCCACACCTCTTACAGCTTGTACTTCAGATAATCCTCTACTGGCCCTGGCACATATCCCAGTTTCTGAAAGATTGGTCCCTTTAAGGAGCAGGGGTTGGAAATATAGCTGCCTTCTGATAAGAGGAGGCTAGACCAGAACATGCTGTCATTTCCCATGAAGAACCCAAGTTCTTGCACCCAAGTGACTCCTGTAACATTTTTGGCCCAGTTTAGTTCTTGGCTATATCCTCTTGGCTCTTCTCGTGCCTTAACCTGTTTCAACCCACAGAATCAAAGAATCACTTATTTCAGAATTGGAAGAGATCTCACAGGTGATTGACTACAACTCATACCTGAACAAGAATTCTTTCTATACCATTCCTTCACCCTTATCCCTATTGAAATTCATCTGATTAGATTTAGCCTAATAGTTCAGCTCATCATTTTGGATATCGATTGCCATCCAGTATGTTAGTTGTCCCTCTTAGCATTATGTCATCTGCAAATTTGATAAAGATCATATCTCTTCATTCGTTGCAGTCATTTATTAAAATGTTTCAAAGTATAGGGCTTAATGAGAAAAAGGAAGCAATAATATAATAATACTAGAAATTATAGGATATAGTCAGGTTGTGAAGGGCTTTAGATATCAAAGAAAAGAATCATATTAGATCCTAGAAGCAATAGGGAGCCACTGGACTTTATTGAGGAGGATAGTGATGTGGTCAAATCTACACTTAAAAAGTTATTTTGGCAGCTATGTGGAAGATGACTTGCAGAGCAAGGAGACCTGAGTCACATAAACCAATTTAAATAGTGTAGGTCACAGATGTTGAACATGGAATCCAATGACTGCACGTGGATCACAACACTCCTGAGTGCAGCTTAAACCAGATAAAATATAACTGGGAAATATCTAGTGAAATAGATAAATATATAATAGAACATCGATAGGATTACATTTTATTTATTTTTTAGAATATTAATATTACAGTCTGCAGTGTTGTATGTGGATTAGTGGCCCTGTTTCTATTTGAGTTTGACACCACTGGTCTAAGTGGGAGGAGATGAGATCCTACAATAAAGAGGAGGCCATGTGAGTAGAGAGAAGGAGTCAGACATAAGAAATATAGCAGACATGTTAACAGTTAAGAGTTGGCAACAGCTAGATATGTGGTGAGTGCAGAATAATGACTAAGTTATGAATTGAAAGACTGGAAGAATGATAATGTCTTCAACATAAATAGAGAAGTTTAGCAGAGGGGTGTGTTAGAGTTCTGTTTGGACATGTGGAGTTTAAATTGTCTCTGACTTCCATTTCAAAATACTCAATACGTAGTTGGTGGTGTGGAACTAAGAGACAGGGAAAACTTTAGGCCAGATATAGAAATCTGGAAGTTTTTAGTGCAGAAATGAATTTAAATCCATGGGCATTGATGAGGTTAGTGAAAGAGAATGTAGAAATAGAAAAAAGGTAAATAGGATAGAGACTTAGGAAATATCCTCAATTATAGGGAATGACACAGAGTATGAGCCAGTAAAGAAGACTGAGAAGGTAGGAGAACCAAGAGAGCAGTGTCATGAAAACTCAGAAGAGAGAATATCCAGGAAAAGAGGGACTTCAGTAGTGTCAAATATAGGAGAGGGCAAGCAGGATGAGGACTGATAAAAGACTGCCTGATTTAACAAGTTAAGAGATCATTGATGGAGCAGCTAGGCTGTTCGGTGGATTGGGAGGCAGACCCAGAGATCAGGGGTCCTGGGTTCAAATGTGATCTCAGACACTTCCTAGTTGTGTGAACCTAGACAAATCACTTAACCCCCCTTGCCTAGCTCTTACTGCTCTTCTGGCCTTGGAATCAATACACGACATTGATTCTGAGACAGAAGGTAAGGATTTTAAAAGAGAGACAGAGACAGAAACAGAGACAGAGACAGAGAGATCATTGGTAACTTTGGAGAGAGTGGTTTCAGTTGAGTGATGAGGTGGGAAGCCAGATTGTAAAGTGTTGAAAAGTGACTGAGAGCAGAGGAAGCAGAAATAGTGAATATAAACAGGGTTTCCTAGGATTTTGGCTGAGAAAAGTTAGACATACAGGATTTAGTGAAGATGGTAGGGTCTAGTTAAGGATAGGGGAAATGAGCATATTGGAAGAAAATAGGAAAGAAACCAATAGGGAGAGACATCAGATGAAAGAAGAAGAGATAATTGAAAGGGCAATTTTTTGGAGAAGAAGGGAGGAAATGAGATCAAGAATATAAAATTGGGAGGTTGACCTTGGTAAGGAGAAGGGTCATTTCATTATCAGAGATTCCAGTACAGTTTCAGAGATACAGGAAGCATGAGAGGGGGGTGATATGCAATTTCTCCTGTTACCACATATTTCAATTTATTTTTCTGCAAGTCTAAATATTTTGGAAATTTTTCCTTTTACGTAACTTGGAGATTATGAGCATGTGGTATGGTGACATCCTTTACACACAATTTGAAAATCTTTATAGAACAATGTTATAGCAAAGCAACTGTAGGCAATAGTATAGTTTATGATAATGATCCAGTTTATTAGTTGAATTCTCCAGAATAGCTTGATTTCTGTATTTTGCAGTGTGGAGATTAGTTCCCTGACAGTCCATAAAAGATACAAAGCTTAAGATGTATAATTGTAGCTATAATGTTATGCCTTGTTAGGTATTTGCTAAGAGCAATTTTCTTTATAGGCTGCAGAAATAAGTCGCACAGTTTCTGCTTTTTTCTTATGTAATGTCCATTAATTAGTAAATCTGGTCTCTTTAAGGATAACTTGCTGTATGTTTTATCTAGTGACAATATGAGCTACAATCCTAAACTTCTCTGTTTTCACAAACAAATAGCATGACCAAGACAGAATCTGACCAGTGTTTCTTTGCTGATAAACTGTTGACTGAGTACGTGTGGGTATTGCCTACGAATGGCCTTTTGATTCCATTTTTGGGATCTTAGCTGTCTCAAGCTCTATTCAGAGATAAATCACTTTTGGCTACATTGGACAAATCAAGTGGCATGAATTTGTTATCTACCTATACTATTGCTTAGTGAAATAATGTCTACTTGTTCTAAGAATATTTCTGTAATTGAGATTGTCATGTTCTTTAAGAATAATATCAATCCTCTTTCTCCTTTTTTTTGAAAAGAAAATATTCATCTTTCTATATTTGCCTTAAGGTGGTTGGCCCTGTGTTTCATTAATATTTTACAGTTTTGTTAGAATTTTTTCCATAACTGATGTGGTCCATATTATAGTTCTGAAATTATATATTAAGACAGATATTACATAGATGTTGATTTCTTTAATAATGTCTTTCTTATCAGAATACAGAACAAAGCACAATGTTTTTCACCAGTTTGTTTACATTTTTATTTGGTGGTTTTGGTTTTATATTAGTATTCTCTTAAAACAATGAAATATATGGAAATCTGTATTTCATGATAATATATGTATAACCCAGATCAAATTGCTTACCAACTATGGAAGGGGGAAGGGAAAGGAGGGAAGGAGATAATTTGGATCTTACGACTTCAGAAAATTGTTATTACATGTAATTGGGAAAATAAAATATATTTTAAAAATGTTTTTCTCATATAGCTTTGGTTTCAGTGTATTTCTTTACATCTTCAGCCACAAATTTATGTTCAGTGTTTCATATCTAGAGGAGACCAAGATATTTGTAGTGTCACTTTTATTCATTAATTCAATGTGATCTCTAAATTCAAACTCAAAGCCTTCCTTTTCTTGGCTTATGTTAAGAATACTACTCTTAGGAAGTTCAAATGAACTTTTTATATTATTAGAGAAATATTACACTATCATTATTAATCCTTGGTTATTAGAAGTGGAAGAGTAGCATAGAATTCTCTGCTTCCCAGGCTTTACTGGAATTGTTTTTTTAAGAGCCAGTGGAAGTCTTACAACTATAAATAGGAGTAGAATTCTTAGTAAAATAAAGGATAGGGGAATTTCAAAGGATAATCTTCATTATTTGAAATTATATTTACTTTAATATCACAAGGGTAATAAATATACATATATTATACATGTAATAAATATAAGTAGGAATTACATATGATTTTAGTTACATGAAATTGAAAAGCCTTTGCATGAACAAAATCAATGCACCTAGGAAAAGATAAGAGACATTGATTGAGAAAAAAAAATCTTTGTATCAAATATCTTTGTTAAGGGTCTGATATCCAAGATATACATAGAAAAAAATCAATACAAGCATATAACACTGAGTCATTCCACAATAGATAAGTGATCAAAGTATATGAATAGTTCTTAAAAGAATTGCAAACCATTAATCTGAAAACTTGCTCTAAATCACTAGTAAGAAGAGAAAGGAAAATCAAACCGATTTTGAGCTTTTACTCCAAACCCAGCAAACTAGAAGAGGATAAAAGATACACATAATTTTGCAGAGGCTACTGGAAGATAAATACAATAATACATTGTTGGAGAAGTGCAAATTAGACCAACCATTCTAGAAGAGAATTTGGAATTATGTTTTAAAAAGTATGGAGGAGAAAATATCCGTACCTCATTGACCTAGATATCACATTATCAAGTATAAACCATAAAGAGGTCAAAGACAAAAAGGTCCTATATGCACCAAAATATTTATAGTAGCACTTTTTATAGGAGCAAAAAACTAGAAACAAAGTAGATGTCCATCAACTTAGATAATAACAAAATAAATTGTGGCATATGAATGTGATGGAATATTATTGTGATATAGAATAATAAGAATTCTGAGCAGAATGAGAAGACATGAACTGATGTAGAGTAAAATAGGTAGAAAAGAAAAATAATACAAATGGTGACTTCTTTGATCATCTTTAGTCATATCTCTTTGTGACCCCATTTGAGATTTTCTTAGCAAAGAAACTCGAGTGGTTTGCCATTTCCTTCTCCAACTCATTTTGCAGATGAGGAAACTGAGGCCAACAGAGTTAAGTGACTTGCCCAAGATCACACAACTAGCAAGTAAGTATCTGAGGCTGGATTCCAACTCAGGAAGATGAGTCTTTCTGACTCCCGGTGGTAATCTAGCCATTGGTCCACTTAGCTGAACTAAACAAAGGCTACTACTATGTGAATGAAAAGAACAAAAAAATGAAATAGAATACTAGGTAACTACAATGACTATGCTTGGGCCCAGAGAAGAGTTGAGAAAATTCACTTTCCTTGCCTTAATTGCAGAGGTGGAAGACTATGGATATAGAATAGGGGATATACTTTTAGACATGTTAAGTTTTACTGACCTTCTTTTCATCATTTTCTTTTAAAATCTTCATTACAGATTTTGTAGTAGGTGAAAATTCAGAATTTATTTCTAAAGTTAATGTGATGTAAAAACAAAAAATACCAATAAAGATAAGGGAAAATGTGATTATAAAAGCATAGAGGGAGGGTTGGATGTTTTATTAAAGGTTTTGTCAAAAAGAAACCACAAAGGAGTCCTTGCCTGGTATTAGCAACCTGGCTTCTTGGTGACCTCAATTTATATACTCCTGTCTGTCTCCTGATTTCCTTCCTGTCCTAGATCTTCCTTGGCTTGTCTTCTTTCAGATCTTTTTGCTTCTTGGTTTTCTGTTTGCTCCCTTGACCCTGGCAGGCCAAGTCCTTCTGCAATGGACTCCTGTTACCCCTTTGCCTGAGCCCTGGTCATTGGCCTTTAATCCCTTAATTCTTCTCACAGAAAGGAAGGACTTGACAAGAATTTTCAAGATATCACTTGTATTCTTAATTCCTGAATGTTGTTGTTGGGGGAGTAGGCTTGGCAAATGAGAGGACCATGCCTGAGAATTTCAAAGGCTTTGGCAGGACTTCAGTCTTCCGGATCTCACCACTCCCATTTAGGCCTTTCTTTTTAGAACTTCTTTCCTCTCTCCCTAGTCTTGCTTAGAATTGCTCATCTTCCTCACCCACCACTGCAAAGTGGGTTGGTAGAGAGGTCAAAGTTCTTTTCTTTTTTCACTCACATTAAAAATAAATTAATGCAAATGCTTTGTACTTAATATTCCATCAATTTTAATTAGAGGTAGGGCTTAAAACACACATAATTATACATATAATTTAGTATGATAATTTCTATAATAGGGTTTTAAATAATGATACTAATTGCTCACATTTAACTATTTATTTTTGACTTTATGTGCATTATCTCATTTGGTCTTCACAACTGCTTGCTCTTCAAGTTGGGGGATGATGTGTAATTATAAGGAAGGTGGCATCATTGGAAACTTTCTAGCAGAAGGGAGTTAAGAGGGCAGGGCTAGATTTCCTCCACCTAATCAAATTTCTCTCTCTAAAAGAACAGATCTAACCATGTCACACACCCTTATTTAGAAAACTCAAATGGCTTCCTATCTCCTCTAAATTCAAATATAAAAGTCTCTGTTTAGCATTAATAACCCTTTACAACCTAACAAAATCCTGCCTTCTTAGTCTTCATACATTTTATCCCCTCTCCCCCTTTAAATTCAATCCAGTGACAATGACTTCTTTGCTATTCCTGACATGACATTCTATCTCCAGATTCCAAGCATTTTCACTAGCTGTTCCCCATGCCAGGGATTCTCTTCCTCCTCATTTCTGCCTCATGATTTCCCTGACTTCTTTCATGTCTTAGGAAAGAAGAGACAGAGAGAGAGAGAGAGAGAGAGAGAGAGAGAGAGAGAGAGAGAGAGAGAGAGAGAGAAATTGTACATGATGGTGAGTAGGGGCTCTTTTTTTCTTTCTATCCCTAGATAAGCAGAACCTGGAACATAGTAAGTAGGAGTATAATAAATGATTATTGATTGATTGATTGGTCAAATACGGTCAAGTATAGAAAAGCTCTGGCACCTGTAGATCTTTTGAGTGTGTACACTTTGAGGAAACTTTGTAAAGTTTATTATCTTGTTTGTATAATAGTTTGATTTACCATAGTAAACTATTGTAACCTGATCCCTAGACCTCTCCTTTCTCTAACTACCTTAGACTTTGTTGTGATGCTCACTTTGGACCCTGCTTCAAATATAATGTACTGTTCTGACCCTTTAGTTCCATAAGCCTTATTCTAGGTTCATAGATTTAGTGCAGAAANAGATGTGTATAAGAGACAGGAGAGAGAGAGAGAGAGAGAGAGAGAGAGAGAGAGAGAGAGAGAGAGAGAGAGAGAGAAATTGTACATGATGGTGAGTAGGGGCTCTTTTTTTCTTTCTATCCCTAGATAAGCAGAACCTGGAACATAGTAAGTAGGAGTATAATAAATGATTATTGATTGATTGATTGGTCAAATACGGTCAAGTATAGAAAAGCTCTGGCACCTGTAGATCTTTTGAGTGTGTACACTTTGAGGAAACTTTGTAAAGTTTATTATCTTGTTTGTATAATAGTTTGATTTACCATAGTAAACTATTGTAACCTGATCCCTAGACCTCTCCTTTCTCTAACTACCTTAGACTTTGTTGTGATGCTCACTTTGGACCCTGCTTCAAATATAATGTACTGTTCTGACCCTTTAGTTCCATAAGCCTTATTCTAGGTTCATAGATTTAGTGCAGAAAAGGAACTTAGAGATCACCTAGTCTAATTCTGTATTTCATAGATGGGGAAACTGAGTCCTAGAGAGTAAAAGTGACTTGCCTCAAGTCTCATAGGTAGTAAGTCTGTGGCAAAACTGGTCTTCTGACTCAAAATCTGATCCTTTTTCTCCTGTTCCATGCTATCTCACATGGTTGCTGATCTTGGCTTACCAGAATCACAATTCTGTCCCTTACCTGGGTGGGTGCCTTCCCACACTCTTCCCAACTCTCAATATGGAAAAGATTCCATTTTTACCATGGATTCTTCTCAGCATTGCTCAAGAGAGAACTTAGTGGACAAAGAGGGCCAGAATAACAACAACCTTGTCAGATAGGAAATATGAAGTATTATCAGTCTAATTTTTTAAGAGAGGAAATTGAGGCACAGCTAACAAGTGGCAAAGTGGCAACTGGATGGAACCCAAGACCTCTGACTCCAAGTACTGTATTCTTCCCATTGTGAAGATGAGATTAACTCTCCCCTGCCTACTTTTAGATTTAATCCCACACAGTATTGACTCCAAGATGGAAGATAAGGGTTTAAAAAATAAACAAATAAATAAATAAACAAACAAACAAATATATATATATATATATATAAAGCAAACTCAAGTCTTGGGTGTATGAACAATTGATAGTCACCTAAAAAACAAACTTCAAAATGGCCATGAATCCCTTAGTGCGGATCATTCTTCCCCGGATGTACATAAGCAGCTTATCCACACTTTAGTGGGTAGTTTCACGAGTTGCTTCTGTGTCGGGATCTAGTCCCGACACAGAAGTCCGGGATGTAGTCCGGGATGAAGAGGGCTTTGAACAAAGTGGGTAATAGCATGAGGAGCACACTTCCGCCCCATCATTTCTGTGCATCACCTTCTATTCCTCAACAGGCTGTCCCTGGATGCTCTTCCCAAGGGTCCTGCTGTCATCCTCCTCCTCTGCTAGGATCATCTTCTTCCTCCTCCCACCCCAGCTCCTGTGGGTGTGAGGATGGGCCCTCTCTGGTGGATAGGTCATCTCTCCCAGTATGATTACACCCATGCTGGTGCCCGAGCCACACCTGTCCATGAATTTTCCCCAGGCACAGTTATAGATAGTTCTAGCTGGCCAAAATAAACAAAAACAAAACCTCATCATCTAGGGGCCAAGTGGGTGATGAACGTGTGCATACACAGCCAGGTTGGTTCTTGGGTGATAAATCCAAAATGAAAGTCTTCCTAGGTTAGAAGAAACTGCCAGGGCTTTATACACTGCTGGCACAGCCTTCAGGAACCCGAGATCCCCTCCAGAGCCCAATGAGGCAACAGAGAAGACTTTCTTTATTTCTTTTTTCTTATTTCTTCCCTGGGATGTTTCCCAGCCGCTGCTAGCTCTGGGCGCACAAAGAATGGGCTTAGGAGCGCTACCTAAGCTGGGAGGGACTAAGCTCTTTAACTGTATTTTAAAAAAGAGGGCTCGAGGCAAAGTTGAGGTTAACCTCATCAGGTATTTAGCTTCCAGATGCTGCTCCACCCACCACACCCTGGCCCTATTGGCAAGGAACAGCCTTTCTGGCTTGGAAAAAGAAATAGCATCAAATGATGCTCATTAACACGCGGTGGGAGGATGGGAGCCCCGGCCAGACACCCAAACTCCGAAGAAGCAGCTTTATAGAAAGACCAAAGGAACAAGCCAGCCTCTCTGTGGAGGGCAGGACTTCGGTCCAGCACAGAAGGCTCCGTGTGTCCTGCGCAGAGCAGGTGTCTCCTGAGACCCGCCCAGGGCTCCATGGGGGAAGGTGCAGCCAGGGGGATCTCAGGGAGGACGAGCTGCGGATTTACAGGATGGCACTTACTGGCAGTTTTACAAAAACCACAGGAAGTTCTTAGTAAGCTGCCGTGTTTACCGCTGACTTGTGGAACTCTGTTGTGATGGGCTGTAAGCTCACTTAGTAATTAAAAGTAATGAGTATGGAGGCTCTGAAGGAGTGAGGAGGAGCTGAAGGAAACTACCACAGGGGGTGGATTATCTCATCCCAGCAGGCCCAGTCAAGACCTTCTCTCTACTCACTCGTTATATTTGCTTAAAGAATTATAGAGTAGTTGGGGAAAAGTGCTCTTTTGGGAGTCAGAGGATCTGTGCTGGAATCCTGGCTCTGCTACTGATTAACTGTATGACCTTGGTTAAGTCACTTCATTTTTCTGAAGCTCAGTTTCCTCATCTGTAAAGTGAGGGAGTTGGACTAAATGATATCTAAAAGCATCTTTCAGCTCCAAATTCTAGTAATATTGAAAGAAACTAAACTTATAACACAACACTTTTATTTGACTCAAAAAAAACCCAAACTAGTCATCTTAAACACTTGAGCAAAGATCTACCAAATATTCTGTGTAAAAGAGCAATTATAAAAATGTATCTGGGGAGGTAACTGGCTGGCTCATTGGATTGAGAGCCACTCCCAGAGACAGGCGGTCCTGGGTTCAAATGTGACTTCAGACACTTCCCAGACCTGTGAGCCTGGGCAAGTCACTTGACCTCCATTGCCCACCCTTACCACTCTTCCACTTAGGAGCCAATACACAGAAGTTAAGGGTTTAAAAAAAAAAAAAAAAAAGAAAACCTATTTCCATATTATTCATATTTGCAATAGAGTGATCTTTTAAAGCCCAAACCTCAATCATATCCCCATCGAACCATGGGATTGATCATATGTTTTTCTTCTGCATTTCTGCTCTCACAGTTCTTTCTCTGGATGTGGATCTCATCCTTTCTCATAAGTCCTTCAGAACTGTCCTGTTCAGAATGAGAGTATTTTAAATACTTCAGAATGAGAGTATTTAAAAGTGTGGAATTGTATACAGCCATAGATTCAATATTTGAAGAATAATTTGTGAATGTTCACCTCCAGAGAATGAACTGAGAAGTAGAAACATAAAAGATATAGGCTACATATTTTGCTGGATGATGTCTTCTGTGTTGTGAGGAGGGAAGGGAGAGACTAAATAAAAAGAGATAGATAAAATATTAATACAAAACTTTTAAAAGGAGTCAAATTGAACAAAATTGAATCCCATAAAAATCCCATTCTAAAGACATTTGAAAATACAGAAAAAAAAAATCCCAAACCCAACAACCTCTTACTTACTAGCTCTTCCTGCTAACATAGAATTGGCTGCCAGGTGGACAAATGACAAATATGAAGCAAAAGTGGTGTTGGACCCCAGGGCGGTTGTGAGAGGAAACTAGAGGTCAGTCTGAGATCATCTGCTGGGAGATTAGGGGGGAGGGATAGGATGGAGCAGGTTTGAGTGTCCAAGAGGGAATAGGAGATGATCACGAGACTTGGGTTATTTATTAGGGTGTCCCTGGCCTGAGGACAGATCGACTTGATGCTGACTGGCCAACTTCCTGTTTCTTACTTGTGGTAAGAAACATTTCTGCCTATCAGCAGATAAAAGGAAAATTTCTCTAGTATACACTTCTTAGCTCTGCTAGCAAATGTTTCTTTCTGTCCCTCCTCTCCTTGCTCATGACTGCCATCTCTTCATAAGACTTGCAGAATGTGATGATGGGATCACAGATTTAGAGGTGAAAGGGACCTTGGAGCTCAGTGTAGTGGAGCACATTTTCAGCTGGGAACTTGCTCAAAAGCTCAGACCCCAGTAAGTGGAAGAACTGGATTTGGAAGCTAGGTTCCTCTACCTTAAATCCAATGTATTCTACCATGTGTCTCAAGGGAATTTAGACCAATTCTACTCAATGAGGCAGTGTCCTGTAGTGGAAAGCCTTCTCAATTTAAAGTTAGAGGACTCGGGTTCTAATTCTGACTTTTACTTATGGGCAAAGTGACTTTGGGCTCATCACTTAACCTTGCAAGACCTCAGTTTCCTCATTTGTAAAATGAGAAAGATGGATTAAAGTGACCTTTAAGGTTTCTTCTTGGTATAATTCTATGAACCAAGAGTTTCAGACATATAGTCAAGGCAGCCCACAACAATCTTGAATATGGCCTGAGCCAGATTAAAATGTAATAAGGAAATAACGAACAAAATAAATAAAAATACAATAAAGCACAGATGATGTTACATTTAAAAACCAAATCAATGTGCAGCTTGCAGGGGTCCTTCTGTGTGGTTTAATGGCCCCTATCTACATTTGAATTTGAAACTTGTGATATAACTTCCATTGGAATAATTTTACTGGTTGTGAATCCACTGCCCCAACCTGGCCCTTTTGGTGACATGGTTCTAATAATGAGTATATTGTACTGAGCCAAAATCCACTTCTCTGAAAGTTCTACCCCTTTGGTCTTGGTTCTGCCCTCTGAGATCAAGTAGAACCAGGCTAATCCCCCTTCCACATGACAGTCTTTCAGATACTTAAAGGCAGTAGGCAGTCATGTCAGTATTCTCATATCATGTCCACCATCTGATTTTATGGCTAAAGAAGCTGACTCCAAAAGAAGTCAAGTGATTTGTCCAAGAGGCAGAAACCTGGATTGTTCACTTCCAGTTCACTAAGAATAATAAGCATTTATGTAATGTTTTAAGGTTTGCAAAGTGCTTTATAAACATTATCTTATTTGATCCTCTAAACATCATTGGGAGAGAAGTGCTATGATCACTCCCACTTTACAAATGGAGAAACTGAGGTAGGCAGAGGTTAAGTGACAAAACAGCTGGTAAGTGTCTGGGGCTAGAGTTGCACTCAAGTCTTCCTCACTCTATGTTCCACATTCTATCTATCTTACCATCTTGCTGCCTTCTGGTCATCCCTAAGGGCCCTGGAACCCATTTTCCATTTTGTTATCCTTTGTGTACAATCCCTAGCTCAGTGTTTCTTTTCTGGAAAGATCTCCCTAACTGATTGCCAAATGAGGACAAATGGTTTCTGTTGTTTATTAGTTCAATAAACAAATCATTAGTTTCCTCCTAAAGGTCACTACTGTCAAAAATTGTTAACATTACATCTGGTTAGTCCAACAGTGTGAAGTTATATTCTAGGTCTCTGAGCAAAGCTATTTTGCTTTGGCCCAGAAACTATACCCTCCCAGCCTGAAAGGCCCTCACCACATACCTTATTGTCCTAGCCCAAATTTTTTTTGGGGGGGCAGTTCTTGGGAATTCTGTAGAAGCTGTTTAGATAATTAGCTACATGCCTTGTTCTGCCTAATGATAAAGTATTTTTTGGCCAATATGAAGCCATGAAAAAAAACTATTTCAAGAACAAAAAGAAATTTTGGAGGAAACCCAAATAGATGTATAATTTCTTTTTTAACATCCTTTCTCTGGAACCTGAATCCCTATTTCTAACAGTGTTCTCTAATGCTAGTGGCTCTCCTTCTCTCAGAAGGGTTGGGGATGGAATAGGTATAATTTTTTTCTCTTCACACCATTGTCAGACTCTTGTTCTCTTACCATCACTCAACAACTTCTCCTTCTTTAAAATTCATGCCATCTGACTACATTATCCTCCAGTCTCATTTACTGACCTCTTTGGCACTCTTCTACCTTCTTTAATGACTTTAGGACTTAGCTTCTGGTCTTCTTTCTTCTTCCCTAATCATAAACCTCAAAGACAGAGTAATAACTATGGCAGGGGAACTAGGGCTTTGCCACAAGGCACTGAGATTTAGAAAATGTCGACAACTGTTATTTTACTTCAGCTGGTTAAAAAAAACCTTAGTATTTAGTTCAGGGGTGTGTTCTCCAAAAACACTCCACGAACTTTTAAGTTTAACCTGTATTATTAACATTTTCTCCATCACTTTCTTAAGTTTAGAAAAATAACCAAACAATAAATCAAGCTCTGATTTGAAGCTTTTGCAGTTTCTGAGGTGTAAATGCTTACATTAAAAATTTAACAACTGACTCTCTCCAGGATGGAGAGGACTCCAGCATAACTCCGTAGTTAGTTTGAAAGACCAATTGGTTAAATAAAAAGTTACTAAATGTTCACCTTTCCCTAGGTGACTTTCTTTCTGATTCTGCTCTACCTTTCTCTCTTCCCAGGAGATCTTAGTAGTGACCATTCAGTATCCTAGGTTTCCCCAGGATCTTTGCTTACTTAGCCTATTTCCCAAAGTATCTCTTTCTGCACCTTCAAAGAGATGGCTTGAGATTTCTCACCTTATGTAGTCTTATGGCTAAAAGTCTGAGATCTCTCCCTGAATTCTTCTCTCCCCAGTTTGGCTTTTTCTGGGCATTAGGATTGCTAGTTGTAGCTCTAACCAGAGACTTCAGCATCTGCACTGATGACCTTTAAGATACATTTCCATGTCTTCCTTGAACTCTTCAGTCCACCTCACCTCTACTTTCAGCTACTCACCAGGATGGCTTCATCATCACTTAAGACCATTCTATCTTCAGAATTTTGTGAAATTCCTCTCTGTCCATAATCTTCTGTCATTTTCTCTTCCCAATTCTTTTGTTTCTTTAGAACCTGATTTTGCTTTTATCATGAGCTTTTTGTCCTTCAATTCCTATTCCCCTATCTTGTCATCCCTGGGTTAGACTTGTTTCTCTCCTCACCTAGTCTTGTTCAGTCATGTGGTGGTTTCAATTTTGCTTTTTTTTTTTTTTTTTTTTTTTTCACACAGGACTCCTTTGCTTCCTGAACTTCTACAAATCCAGTCCCATTAACCTTTGGCTCTGGGTTACTTCTACCATCTGACTCCTCCATACTGACACACAAGTAGCAAAATGCTGACAGAGGAAATCATAAAATTATTACCAGGTCCACTTCAAATTTATTCTTTCTGAACTCCATTGGACCTTCATTGCTATACAACAATCTGTTCATTTACTTTCTTTTGCCTCTTTATCACATTTCCCATAATGGCTATTCTAAATTTTTTCTTTTCTCCTCAAACCCAGGGTGTCACTCACTTTCCCTAATCCTAAAAAGTTGTTTTTCCCCATCTCCTTTTGTAAAGACTGAGGCCATCCACCATCAGTTTACCTGGGCAAAGAAAGTCATGGACTTTTTGCCAGCGTATGGAAATGTGGAGAATGCTAACAACACTTGTAATCCTTCAGGAGAGGAATCCTTTCTCCAACATCAAAACCTTTCTTCTTTTCCTCTTGTTGTTTTGTTGAGTCATTTTTCAGTTGTATCCACTTATTCATGATCCCTTTAGGGCAGGGGTCGTCAACATATGGCTCTTTCTGCAAGAGCCATAAAGTCAATTTTTTTTCAGGCACTGTTACAGGAGTGCACACTGTGAGCACTGTACGGCTCTCATGAAATTACATTTTAAAAAATGTGGCCTTTATAGCTCTCACGGCCAAAAAGGTTGCTGACCCCTGGTTTAGGGGATTTCTTGGCAGAGATAGTGGAGGGGTTTGCCAATTCCTTCTCCACTTCATTTTACAGATGAGGAAACTGAAGCAAAAAGGGGTAGGTAACTTGCTCAGGGTCACAAAGCTAGTAAGTGTCTGAGACCAGATTTGAACACAGGAAGATGATTCCCCAACTTTAGACCTGACAGTGCCACCTACCATAACTTCTACCTTTGCCTAGATTAAGCCTTCAATCTAAATCTTCAGGTCCATGTTCTCCCATTTTCTCTGTGACTCTGCTGTATCAATCATTCCTTTTCCTTTATGAATATACATCTTCAAGGCATTTTAGTGGGTAGACCTAAATCAGAGAGGCTTGAGTTCAACCCTGTCACTGTCACTAGTTATGTGACAATGGGCAAGTCACTTAATTTCTCTGAGCCTCAGTTTCTTAATCCATAAAATGGGAATTGTACCTCCTTTGCAGGATTGTTGTAAGGCTCAAATGAGATAACATGTGTAAAGCACTTTGCAAATTTGAAAACACTTTATAAATCCCAGTTTTTATTCATCTTAGAAGTCTTCCTCTCCTTTGGCTCCTACCCCTCAGTCCTATCAGGTCAAATGTTCTAAAAAAAGACTAAAAAAAGTCTAAAACTTGATGCTTTCCAACCCTCAGACTATCTATTATTTATTTCTCCTGTCTTTTACTATTAAACTCTAAGAAGAGGCTGTTTGCAGAGCCCTGTTCACACTGCCGCAGACAGTAAGTGTAATGTACTAGTTTAATTCCCTTTGCTCCTATATATAATATACAATTAACCACCATTCCCAATAAAAAATAGTAGCATACAGTTGTTGCCTCTACTTCTTTATCACTCATTCACTCTTTGATTTCCTTTATTTTTTTTATACCTACCACTCTATTGAAACTGTTTTCTCAGAAGTCACTATTTAATTATTAAGCATATCCAAAACAACTCATTATCTTTTCCCCTAAAACCCTTCCTTCTTCTACCTTCCCTTTTGCTATTAAAAGTAGTGCCATCTTCTTGGTCCCTCAGGTTCAAATCCAAGAATCATCCTGAATTCCTCACCATCTCTCACCTCCTATCCCAGAGGGTTACCAAGGCCTTTTGATTTCGCCTTTGCAACATCTCTCAAATAGGCCCCCTTCTGACCTCCTTTACTGCTGCCACTAGTGCAGGCCCTCCTCGCTTCACATCTGGATGACTGCCATAGCCTCCTGGCAGGTCTGCTTGCCTCAGACCTCTCCCCACTCCAATCCATTCTCCAGCCACCAAAGTGTTTTTCCCAGATCTGACCGTGCCATCACCCTAGTTAAAACTCCAATTGCCTCCAGGATCAAATACAGAATCCTCTGCTTAGCCTTCCCAGCCCTTCCCAGCATAGCCCTGTCCTATCTTTCCAGTCTTCTTAAATCTTACTCCCCACTCTTTGTTCCATTGACAGGCTTCCTTGCTGCTCCTCCAATGAGACCCTTTGTTGCTCAGTTGTGGGCATTTTCAGTTTGTTTCCCATGGTTGGGATGCTCTTCCCTCCTCACTTCTGCCTACTGGCCTCCTTGGCTTCCTTCAAGTCCCAAATGAAATTTCATTTTCTAAAAAAAAGAAGCCTTTTCTAACTCTTTTTAATTCTAGTGCCTTCTCCCACTTAATCATCTCTGGTTATTCCCGTATATAGCTTCCATATATTTGCTTGTTTGTTGTCTCCCCCATTAGATTGGGAGGTCCTTCAGGACAAAAAAGATTGTCTTTTGCTTCTTTTTGTATTCCTAGCACTTTACACAATGCCCGGCACATAGTAAGCACTATATAGATGTTAATTTATTGATTGATTAAATCTAATCTTATTTTTTGAATTTTCATTTTCTTTGATCTTTCTGCAATATCTAACATTTTAGACCACATTATCTCTTGGAAGAGTAATAAACTTGGATCCAGAAGCCCCTGAACTTGAATCTGAGCTCAGATAATAAAATTAGGTGTGTGAGCATGAGCAAGTAACTTAACTTGAGGTACAGTTATGTTATTTATAAAATGAAGATAATAATATTCACTCTGCCTCATTAGTTGCTTGAGGAAAGTATTTTTACATAACTTAAATTGCTATGTAAATGTGAGCTATTATTATTATCTAGCATTATATCATGGTATACAGAATTTTTAATAACTGAATTTACACAAGTTAAATGATTTTTTAAAATCTTCAAGAATAGAAAATCTTAGATTATAAAAAGCTCTTTGTTGATGAATATGTGAGACTTTTGTCACTAAGAGAATAAAATGGCATGGAAACATTATACTGCAGGAAAAAAACAAATAAATGAACTACATCCCCTCAGTCTTTGAGTTCTGGCTATAATCCAACATTTTATCTCCTGAAACAGCAAACACTTTCATTAATACTTCTATAAACTTGGAATTGCTACTTGGTCAACTGAACAGTTTTGTAAAGGGCTCAAGAACAAAAGGCCACTATAGATGTTCAAACAAAGCCCTATCCAAGATTTAAACTTGGCCCATCTTCATTCAAGAATCACATAGTTTCTCTTTCAAATAAGAATCTCAAGTCTGTCTTCTGGGGTTGGCTAAAGGGAGTGATGGGGAGGCTGGCCTGCTCTTCCTGTGTTTGAGTTAGACTTGGTAGTAAAACTGGGAACTGATCCCAACTCCTTCTGACTACACTTCTGCTAGACCACATACCCTCTGGCCACAAAGACTCCAAGTCACATATGGTTTCCTTTTTAAAAGGAGAACAAGATTTTTCCTATGTTGTAATTTTAAGTTTCCTTGGTAATAGGATGCCATTTAAAAAATGATATACAGTATTCCACGTTAGAATGCTTAGGTCAGTGCTAAAAATAATAGGAATGGGAAATCAGCTAGGTAACTACCATGTGGGAGACAGTTGTTTGTTGTCTCCCCCATTCCCCACAAAGAAAAAAAAGTCTAGATTTCAATATTTGCAAGTGACAGAAACACAGAAATTAGAATGGGAAGGGATCATATAAGGATCATAAAAGGGACCACATTATGGATCCGTATAAGCAAGTTATATCTTCTAAAATATCCCCCAAAAGTGACCCTAATTATTATGAAGGTAGGTATGCAGCTTCCTTCCCTTCCCCTCCTCTTTTTCAGGTAATAATAATCAACTTAATATTACCATTGCTATTGAAAAAAGCATGATGACAATTTACTACATTATGGGTTCATTAATTTTTATTTTTAAAAAACCCTTATTGATATTGAATTGATACTAAATATCGGTTCCAAGGCAGAAGAGAGTTACGGGTTAGGCAATGGGTGGCAAATGATTTGTGCAGGGTCACACAGCTAGAATTTATCAAAATACATTTGAACCCAGGACCTCCCATCTTTAGGCCTGGCTCTCTATCCACTGGGGGACCCAGTTGCCTCTATAAGTCCATTTTAAATCCCTATGGCTACATAGTCCAAAGCTCCTTCATTAGAATATAAACTCCTTGAAGGCAAGAATTTTTAAAATTTGCTTTTATTCATGGCACATAGTAGTTATTAGTCAAAAATTAACTATTAAATAATTAAATAATTAAATTTCCTTTAAAGGAAATTGAAATTTAATTAATTAAGAAATGTCTGCTGATTATATTGCCAGTAGCACAGAGGGAGAAGTAAATAAGCATTTATATAGTGCCTATTATGTGCTAGGCAGTGGGCTAAGCACTTTAGCAAATATTATCTCTGTTGAAACTCAACAACAAGCCTGCAATATACTTACTATTATTATCCCTATTTTACAGTTCCAGAAACTGAGGCAGAGGTTAAGTGACTTGCTGAGGAAGGTCACAGAGTTACTTAGTCTGAGATTGGCTCCAAACTCAGATCTTCCTGACTCTTAAATCCTGTGCTCTTTGTCCTGTGGCACCACGTGGCTGCCATGGTGCCTGGAATGTAGCAAGCTCTGGATAAATGCTATGCATTCATTTTTTCCCCTGATGCGTGCCGCATTCTCTTAATAGCATGAAATCTATTTGAATGCAAGGACTGTCTCATTTTTAGGTTTGTATCTCAAGTGTCCAGCACAGTGCCCAATCCATTGTAAAGGCTTAATAAATGTGTGTTGATTGATCCATGTGAGAAAGCAGCTAGTCACTCTGAAAGTCAGTGACCATGAACATTATTAAATAGTCTGAGCCCTGGACCTATCTATCCCTGATTGTTCAGATTTGGAAACTGAAGACCTAGAGAAATGACTTGTCCAAGATTACAAAGTGATTGTAGAGCACAGCTAAGACTGAACCCTGGGTTTCCTGATTCCCAACGTGGTGTTTTCTATATAATGCTATTTTAGTAAAAATGTGATTTCAGTATGCAAAAGATATACTCCCCCAACTCAAAGTATTTTACCCATCATTCATGTCAAATTGCTTGAACTTCTCGTATTATTTACCCCTCTGGAAAAAGCCATTAAAAGTCCATTAAAATATGAATATACTGTTTGAGAGGGATAACTTGACTCTAAGTGACACTGTGATGTCTTTATTATCCATTAACATCTAACTAGAAATTTATTTATTAAATTAGCTAAATAACAAGCTAGGAGAATGGGCCACAGGATGGTTAGATTTGGATGGAGAGAAAAGGAAAAAATAAGCCCAGATCTAAGCATCCTCATAGGGGATTGTGACAGTAAAATACATGAAGAAGGGTATTTCAGAGAATGAAAAGGAAAAGAAATGCTAGAAACACTGCACTGGGAAGGGACTCAGGGGTACAACCAACCCCTCCCTTTCCCATCTGTTACAGTTGGGCTCTTTTAGAACAAGGGGAGATGGGAGTTCTAGACTACTTGAATTCTACTGAAAACAGAAAAGTTTCCCTAGGTGTTGGTGGAGAGAGATTTTTAACAGAGACTTTTAGGTATATAAACTTTCAGAGACAATTTCAGGCTTAAGACAAATATTTACATGAGTTTTTAAAAACCCAAAACAAAAACTATAAATCAAGAATGTCATTCTTAATAGTAACCTTAATGTCCTAGATAAATGAGCAAATAGAGTGGAATTAGATCCTTATCCTGGCCTGAAATAATCAGTGATAGGAGGTCACTCTGGGTATCCAGTTCCAAATCTAGTAGATATGAGAATGTGTGGGGTTTAGACAAAGGAGGTGGAAGAGGAGAGAAAACTGTTTTTGGGTTCTCCTTTGTCTACCACAGTTAATAGAGATCGAGAGAGCAAAGAGATGAAAACAGCTGTGTAATACAGTAGCATAACAATGGATTGATTTGAAACCTGGAGACCTAGATGTGAAAACTGGCTCTGGTACCCTCTGCCTGTCACCATGCTTTCTTATCTATGAAATGAAGAGTTTGCTCAAAGTTTGCTGGAAAAAGCAGATGCCTGCCACAAGTGTAGCTCAGATGAAGTCCTATACTTTTGTGAATAATTTTCACTCCTTCTAGCCACATAAGGTCATGAGTACTTTCTAGCAAGAAATTATCTCTCTGATAGTAAACTGTACTATAAAGCAGTGGTCATCAAAACAATATGGTACTGGCTAAGAGACAGAAGGGAGGATCAGTGGAAAAGACTTGGGATAAGCGACATCAGCAAGACAGTGTATGATAAACCCAAAGAGCCCAACTTTTGGGACAAAAATCTACTATTTGACAAAAACTGCTGGGAAAATTGGAAAACAATATGGGAAAGATTAGGTTTAGATCAACATCTCACACCCTACGCCAAGATAAATTCAGAATGGGTGAATGACTTGAATATAAAAAAGTAAACTATAAGTAAATTAGGCTAACGCAGAATAGTATACTTGTCAGATCTCTAGGAAAGGAAAGATTTTAAAACCAAGCAAGAGTTAGAAAATATTACAAAATGTAAAATCAATAATTTTGATTACATTAAATTAAAAAGGTTTTGTACAAACAAAAACAATGCAACCAAAATCAGAAGGGAAAGAACAAACTGGGAAAAAATCTTTATAACAAAAAACTCTGACAGAAGTCTAATTACTCAAATACACTCTAAATCAATTGTACAAAAAAATTAAGTCATTCTCCAATTGATAAATGGGCAAGGGTCATGAGTAGGCAATTTTCAGATAAAGAAATCAAAACTATCAATAAGCACATGAGAAAGTGTTCTAAATCTCTAATAATTAGAGAAATGCAAATCAAAACAACTCTGAGGTATCACCTCACACCTAGCAGATTGGCTAAAATGACAGCAAAGGAGAGTAATGAATGTTGGAGGGGATGTGGCAAAATTGGGACATTAATGCATTGCTGGTGGATTTGTGAATTGATCCAACCATTCTGGATGACAATTTGGAATTATGCTCAAAGAGCGCTAAAAGATTGCCTGCCCTTTGATCCAGCCTTACCATTGCTGGGTTTGTACCCCAAAGAGATCATAAACAAACAGACTTGTACAAAAATATTTATAGCCACACTTTTTGTGGTGGCAAAAAACTGGAAAACGAGGTTATGTGCATCAATTGGGGAAAGGCTGAACAAATTGTGGTATCTGTTGGTGATGGAATACTATTCTGCTCAAAGGAATAATAAACTGGAGGAATTCCACATGAACTGGAGAGACCTCCAGGAATTGATGCAGAGCGAAAGGAGCAGAGCCAGAAGAACGTTGTACACAGAGACCGATACACTGTGGTAAAATCAAATGTAATAGACTTCTGTACTAGCAGCAATGCAATGACCCAGGACAAGTCTGAGGGATTTATGGAAAAGAATACTACCCACATTCAGAGGAAGGACTGCAGGAGAGGAAACATATAAGAAAAACAACTGCTTGAACACATGGGTTGATGCGGACATGATTGGGGATGTAGACTCTGAACTACCACCCTAGTGAAACTATCAATAATATGGAAATAGGTCTTGATCAATGACACACGTTAAAACCAGTGGAAATGCACATTGGCTACAGTGGGGGGTGGGGATGGATGAGATAATCTGTAAAGTGCTTAGCAGAGTGTCTGGCATGTTCACTGTCTTCCAGCTCTTTAGTTCCTTTCAGGGAACATTACACGTTCTGCATTCACAGCTCTATGCCAGACTGGAGACCATGTCCTCTTTTAAGGGATAGCCTGGTTCTGAATAAAGAAAGTCCAATCTTTCAAATATAGAAAGACTTCTCTGTCCTAGCAATGACTCATTATTGATTTTTTTTTCTGAGACCTATTGTTCCAAAGCAGGAAACAAGGGGAGTGGGGGAAGAGAATATTACTATCACCTCCTCTTCAAGTAAACAGAAGATAGATGATGTCCATTAAAATTAAGATCTTGCCAAAGATGCAAATGAGATAAAACCAAAGTTCATCAAGGCTTGACCTTGCTTTCATTTATAACTATGTGCTTTTTAGGTCACCTGAAGGAGATATTTTCAGTAGATTACATGCCTCACCCCACAAATCACTTTATGTTTTGCATATTTACATGTTTGAGTCTTTTCTGCCCTGATAGGATTTGGCCTCCTTGAGGCCAAATATTTTTCATTTTGTCTTTGTATCCTCAGAAACAGAAGGCACTTAATAAATGCTTATTTATTGATTGGCCAAACAGTATCAGAGCTAGATGAGGACTTAAAATTCATTTAATCACACTTTATATTTATAGATAAGGAGACTCAGAGATAGGAAACCTAAAGTCATGCACATTGGTGGAAGGGTGGATCTAGAACTTGAATTCAGGTCCCCTGGCTTCTTGTCTATTGCTCTTTTAATTATATCATGGCTTGTTATTGATTTTTTTTTTTTTTTGGTTGCTGTTAATTTAATTTTTTTTTTAACTCAGGGGAAACAACTGGCTGGTGAGTGACCAGAATATTCATTCTACTGGTCAAGCTGTAAAAACACTGATAGTCTTCCTAAGATCCCCTTTCTAAAATATTTCCCCTTCTTGCTTCTAATCCAAGACTTCTATATGTTGTCATTACAGTCTGGCTTTCTTCACTTAAGCATACTTTTGTAATATACTGTAGTTTCCAAGTTTGCAGCTTATTTTATACTTCACTGCATCTTAGACTGGCTGCTTTGTAATTCATATGCTAAGTTATCTCTGGAAAGTTTTCATGCAGACAACTAATACCATTCATTATATGCTGATTTGTTGAATATAAAAAAGAATGCCCCTTCTATCACTTGGATTTCCAGTCTCCTTTTGGAGGCTTTTGCCTCTAATATCTTACATATTATCTTACATATTCCAGGGACACTGGCCTTCTTGCTGTCCATCACCCAAGACACTCCCTCTCCCCATCACTTCCAGGATCGTCTATAAAATCCTCTGTTTAATGTTCAAGGCCTTTCATAACCTGACCCTCTCTCCCCACCCTGCACAGGCTTCTAGTTTCTTAAACCTTACTTATCACTTCCAGTTATTCTGAGATTCAATAACAACAGTCTTCAGTGAAAATGGCCTCCTTGCTGTTTCTCGAATAAGATACTCTCATCTCCAAGAACAAATATAAAAAACTGTTTCTTGTTCAAAGAAGCTATTTTTCTACCACTACCTTTCCAGACGTCTTATACCTTACTTACTCCCAAGTACTCTGCAATCCAGTGACACTGGCCTCCTTGTTGTTCTTGGCACATCTCCTAATTTATTTTACAACTCTGAGTATTTTCTTTTCTTTTCTTTCTTTTTTTTTTTTTTAAACCTTACCTTCCATCTTGGAGTCAACACTGTGTATTGGCCCCAAGGCAAAAGTGTGGTAAGGACTAGGCAATGGCGGTTAAGTGACTTGCCCAGCTTAGGAAGTGTCTGATGCCAGATTTGAACCTAGGACCTCCCGTCTCTAGACCTGGCTCTCAATCCACTGAGCAACCCAGCTGCCCCCAACTCTGAGTATTTTCATTAGTTGTCCCCTCATGCCTGGAATTCTCCCTCATCTTTCTATTTTTGGCTTCCCTGAATGCCTTTTAGCTCCCATTAAGTCCTACCATTCTAGATCTGCCTTATGGCTAGTGCCTTCCCTCTTTGATCATCACCAATTTATTCTGCATATATTTTGTTTATATAAAGTTGTTTCCATGTTGTTCTCCCGTGCCTTCTCATTAGACTTTGAACTCCTTGAAAGCAGGGTCTGTTTCTTGTCTTTTTTTTTTTTTTTTATGTCCCCAACACTTAGCACAAGAACTGGCATGTTGTTGTTCAGTCGTTTCAGTAATGTCCAACTCTTCGTGACCCTGTTTGGGGTTTACTTGGCAAAGATATTGAAGTGGTTTGCCATTTCTTTCTCCAGAATATTTTACAGATGAAGAAACTGAGGCAAGCAGGGTTGAGTAACTTGCATAGGGTTACACAGCTAGGAAATATCTGAGGCTAGATTTGAATTCAGATTTTTCTTACTCCAGGCTCAGTGCACTATCTATTGTGTCACTTAGCTGCCCCCTGGCATATAGTAGGTTTTGATAAAATGCTTGTTGACTTGATTTAACATGTCAACTGATACTCAGAGAAAATAAAGGATTGCCCAGTGTTATTCTTTTTGCTTTCTACTGTTTTTATTTTATTTTTATTTTTTCAATAAAAGTATTTATTAAGTTAACTAATTTAGAATATTTTCTCATGGTTACATGATTCATATTCTTTCTTCCTCTCCTTCCTCTCCCCTGGATTTTACATTTACCATTGTTCAAAACCTATCTCCATATTATTACTATTTGCAATAGAGTGATCATTTAAAGTCAACATCCTCAATCATATTCCCATTGAACTTGGTGATCAATCATATGTTTTTCTTCTGCATTTCTACTCCCACAATTCTTTCTCTGGATGTGGATAGTGTTCTTTCTCATAAGTCCCTCCAGATCGTCCTGTTGCCCTGTGTTATGTGGCAAAGCTTGCATTCGAACTGCAAACTTGGACTTGATTTTTAAAGTCCCTTCCAGTTCTCAGATCTACATCTTCTGATCCCAGTACTACCATTTAATAAACATTAAGAGCAGAAGATAAGTAGTCAGGATAATGCGTTGAAGTAATTCAGGAAGGGGGAGATATTGTTGACATTCTAATTGCATGAATATATCCCTACTGTAATGAAAAAAAGTTTTTAATTCACGTAACTTAGACTTGTAATTTCATTGGTATAAAAAATCCCTGGTGAGGAAACTCCCTCAGCCAAGACAGATATGTACCTGCTCTACAGCTTAACAGTCTTAGCAAGTTGTCTGGGACACTGAGAGGGATCTATCAAGGAACAGACAAAGTCAGAGGCAGAATTTGAAGTCTGGGCTCTCTGACTTTGCAATCAACTTTCTACCCACCACTCCATGCAATTTCTATTTATCCACAAAAGTGTTTATAAAGCATTTTCACTTCTATTGTCCCATTTCATCTTCTCAGCAACTCCAATCTTGTGATATTGACAGGAAAACAAGTATTAGACAGATGTGGAAGCCAAAGCTCAGAGGCATGGATTGACTTGATTGCAAGATATTAGACCACCGAAGAAGCTCAAGTACCTCAAGTTCCCACAGTTACGCAGGTTAAGAAGGAGCAAAGGCAGCCCTCGAGAGCAGGTCTTTCAGCCCCTCACCCTAGACTCTTTCCTCGGTCCTCTATTGCTTCTCTTAGAGTCTTTGCCTTCCCTAGTTACCATTCCGTCTGCCCTATTTCAGGGAAGTGCTTAGAATAGCACTCTGTGAACCTGGGAGTCTATTAAAAGAAGCATTACAAGGAGATGAATGCAGGGAGGCGAACAGCTGGTCTGGCCTCAGTCCTAACACACCATGTAAGGTTCAACTTGTTGTCTGGCAGAACCAGAGTAGCCTCAGGAAGTCAAAGGCCAATTGGAACACTAGGGTCTGGGAATGCCCAGGTCACACATAGTCTCTGTAATGATGAAAGCTGGCCTTACGCATAAACAGATCAAGATGGCAATCTGTATGGTATGATCTGAGAAGCATTGTGAAACACCACCCTCCAACGTGTCTCCTCTGTTATTTTATCTTCTTTAAAGGTAACCAGAGCAATCAAAATGCAGTTTTTTTTTTAAAAAACTCGTACAAGTATTTCTCAGGTTGAAGACAGAAGAATAGTAAGGATGAGGCAAATGACTTGCCCAAGGTCACACAGTTAGGAAACATCTGAGGCAACATTTGAACCCAGGTCCTCCTCTTACAAAAAACGAACAGTATGGAAATATGTTTTGCATGATAATACATGTATAACCCAGATCGAATTACTTGCCATCTCGAGGAGGGGGGAGGGAAGGGAGACAATTTGGATCATATAACTTCAGAAAGCTTATGTGGAAATTTTTTATTACATGTAATTGGTAAGTATATATGTATAAAGATATATATGTATATATACTTAGCAATTACATGTAAGATTTATATATATAAATGTAATTACATGTAAGATATATATATATAATAAAGATACATATATATCTTTATAATATAATGAATCCAGGTCCTCCCAACTCCAAGTCTGGCATTCTATCCCCTGAGCTACCTAGCTGCCACCCAACATGCAGTTTTAATAGAAATGTATTCATATGGCCCATTTCTAATGAGCAAAGCATCTACTTGAGCCAAGGCATTTGACAACACATCAGACAAAGTATTCTACTATTGTAAGTCTCTCCCAGTTTCGCACTCATGTCAAATCCACAGGTTGTTAATCTTCTTCCCTGATTCAACTCCTCTATTGGTCTCTTTCTTGCTCTTTCCTAGATTTCATTTGCTATGACTTCTGTGGAGTCTCCCTGCTGCCACTTGAGCTCTCAAACCTCTCCCCACAACCATATCTTGCAGGCTATATGAATACTATACTATATGCCTTACCTGAGATATGTAAGGAGATAGTAACAGAGCACCTAACTACCCTTGATGTGAAGTCACATAACCCAGATGAACAACAGCCTCAGGTGCTAGAAGAACTAGTAGATATTATCAGAAAGTCAGTGAGTAATTTTGGAAAGATCATGAATAGGAAATGTACCATGGCTAGAGAAGAGCAAATTACTTAATTATTAAATAACAGAAGCAAAGGGAATCTCCAGACTATAGGGCAACTATAGTGTTTCATTTTGATTCCTGAAAAAATTATAGAATGTATTATTAAAGAGATGACTGGTAAATGTCTAGAAAAGGAGGCTTCCTCCAAAACAGGTCATGCCAAACCAAATTATTTCCTTTTCTGTTAAGGTAACTAAACTGGAATATCAGAGAGATGTTTTAAACAGAGTTTATGGGGATTTTAGCCAAACAGTTGATAATGTTTCTCATGCTATTTCATAACAGAGGTGTAGAGATGTGGGCTATACAATATTACAAGTAGAAAGAACTGGAACTGGTTGAATGCCAGGACTCGAGATAGATATTAAGAATTCAATGTCAACTTAGAAGAAGGTCTTCAGTGGAGTCCCCTAGGAATCTGGGATCAACTCTACATTAACTTTTTTTTTAATCAAACACTTGGATCAAGGGACAAAGGGAATTGTTATCAAATTTGCAGATGACATCAAACTGAATATAGCTAGAGAAAACACTGGGAACAAAGATAATGAAACTTAGGAAGGGATGAATATCAAATCTTATACCGGGTTCCAAAAATTGCCTTCCTAAGTATGAGTTGTAAGACCTATAGTGAAATTTCAGTTTGACTGAAAATAACTAGAGGTCTGAATGTCCTGCAAGCTCAATATGAATAAACAGCATAATATGACAGCCAAAAAAGCTAATGTGATCTTGGACTGCATTTTGACAGGGACAGCTTCCATGAATAAGGGGGTGATGATCCTGTGATACTTTGCCTGCCTTTGTCAAACCACATTGAGAGTATTGTGTTCAACTCTGTATGCTACATTTTAGGAAGCACATTAGTAAGCTGAAGGGGAGAAAAACCAGAATGGTAAAGGGTCACTAGTCCAAGCCATATGAGAATTGGTTAAAGGAAATGAGCATGTTTAGTCTTTAGCATAACTGCCTACAAATAAATACTTCAGAAGCTGTCATGTGGAAGAAGGATTGTTCTTGTTTTCCAGTTGCCAGAATAAGGATCACTGTGTGAAGGTTGGGGGGAAAAAAGCACTCCCCGCCCTACATATCTGTCCCAGCTCAATAAATAAAACTCTCTAAAAGCAGAATAGGATGCAACAGAAGGTATAGAGTTCTCTTGCACCAGAGATCTTCAAGCAAAGGTTAGATGGTCATCTATCTAATGGTGTGTAGTGGAAATTCTTTGTTGGGTACTTTGGATTGGTTGGCTACTGAAGTCCCTTTCAGTTCTGTGATTTTCTGATGAGATATGTCTTCTAGAATCCAATTTCCTTTTATCTCTTAATTATAGCTGTAAGTCTTTCCCCATTATCATTCTTTTCCAAGACTCCTTTCTTTTTCCTTTTTTGAAATCTTACCTTCTGTCTTAGAATTAATACTAGATATCAGTTCCAAGGCAGAGCAGTGGTAAGGGCTAGGCAACTGGGGTTAAGGGGCTCACCCAGGGTCACATAGCTAGGAAGTTATCTGAGGTTGAACCTAGGACCTCCCATCTCCAGGCTTGACTCTCATCCACTGAGCCACCTAGCTGCTCTTCAAGGCTCCTTTCTCCTTCACTCCAATCACCCCTTCATGATAATAGTCTGTTTTATTCATAGATAATCCATTATCAGTTCTTACCAAGCAAGGGATGGAGTAGATTTGGGACACCAGGGTCAAAACTTTCCTGAAGCCATTAGGTATTCTTTGATACTTCGGATTCTTGGACATAAACTGGTTTTTGTCCTGATCTACATAATTCATCTTAGTCCTACAGCTAGTTTTAAACCCTTGGCCACTTAAAAATCTCTACTATTCTAGATTTATCCCTTTGGCTTGAAGCACTGTTTTTCCAGGAGTTGCCATTAAAAAAATACCCTTGGGAGGAGTAGTTTAAAAATTATAATAATAATACAAATAGATAGTATTTTGCAGTTTATGAGATACTTTCACATCTATTAACTAATTTGATAATCCATCTACCCTGCTATGTAGATATTATTATCATCCTCATTTTACAGATGAAGAGTTGGCAGTTCAACAATATAAAATATCATTTCTTTTGAGTATCAGAATTGTCTAACAGTATTTGTGGCTTACAAGACTTGCTTAAAGTTAAATGGCTAGGAAATGGAAGTGTCAGGAATAGAAACCTGATTTCTTCCTATATAGTAGGTAATTAATGATGTTTGAATTTGATTCAGTTAAATTGATTCAATTAATGATCATTTGAATTTGAATTTGATTCTATTCAATGATGAATTTAATTTAATTCAACTGAATTTAATCAAGTAGCTAATATCCATTTCCCAAACTACAACTTCCTACTTTCAGAGAATATATAGTTTGTGGGTTCTCTCAGCTCTGCTTTCTGTTGCTGTATCACCAGGCAGCTGCCTTCTAGAAGAGAGTAAGGGCGTGTTGGCACCTTGCCCAGCAATCAAACTCAGGAGCCTCAGAGTCTGAAAGGTATTGCAAACACTGAAGTCTGGTAGCTGTTACTTCTTAGGATGAGAACCATAGCTAGGAGGATGCCTGCAACATCTTATTGTCTCAAAAGAACAAAAGCCTCCAGTTCAAAGCAGCAAGAGTTAGCTATAGCTTCAGGGCAAATGTCTGGTTCTGTGTTCATTTTCTTCTCTCTCTTAAAGCCACTCATTCAGGTCTTGGTAAGTCATTCAATCTCCCTTGGTCCCAGTTTCCTCATCTGTGAAATGAGGACATTGAACTAGATATCCTCAGAGGTTCCCTTCTGCTTATCTATGGGCCTATGATCAGAACTAGAAGTGATCTTAGTGATCAGCTAATTCAATCCCCTCAGGAAGTAAATATTTTATAAATAATATAAGAATGTCTATTTCTCAATTCCAAGGACTTTCATTCTAACAACTTAATCTTTTCCATTTTCACAATTTTATGGTGTTATATGCATGACTTAAATTCTCTTTATCTACCAAATGACCTACAATAAATCTAAGGTTAGAGTCTTACTTTTATAACTAGAAATAACTTTCTCCAGTAATGTGGCATAGGAACAAGGTCCACACAGTTAGTCACTAACATCTTTGCCCTTCTTTCCTGTAAATGAGTAACCGTTGATACTGCAGTTCCCTACCCATATGAAGGGGTCACAGTCATAATACATACTTGGCAATTCTGTCTCATTCCAGGTGATGACTATAGCTTCTGCATAAAGAGTTTGCTGGCATCACTATCAAAAGGAAATCTTGGCCCTCAGGGCCCTTTCTATTCTAGCTCTCATATACTTCTTTTTTTAAAAAATCCTTCCCTTCTGTATTATAACTGACACTAAGTAACGGTTCCAAGGCAGAAGAGCAGTAAGGGCTAGACAATTGGATTAAGTGTCCAGGGTCACTCAACTTGGAAGTGTCTGAGGCCAAATTTGAACCCAGGACCTCCAATGCTTAGGCCTGCCTTTCTGTCCACTAAGTCAGTGATGGGCAAACTTTTTAAAGAGGGGGCCAAAGGAAAGGAAATGCTCATCTGTCAGTCTGTTTCTAAGGCAACTCTTTCAAAGTTTCATTGCATTGTATCCTACTCATTGTATTCATCAGATTAGGAATAATGTAGCCAGTTGATAGAACATTTCAGGCCCCCACCCTGCTCTGCATCTGGCCCATGAGTAGTAGTTTGCCCATCACTGCACTAAGCCATCTGGCTTTCCCTCCCATCTACTTCTTTAGTCTTATAACATACCTGTTATATGCTCCATGTTCTAGGCAAAGAACTCTCTTCATGCCTTTGTCTTGATGTTTGTCTTGCTGCTGGGCTTCAATGACTCTAGAAAAGAAAGTGAGGCTGACAATTTTGTGCAACTCTGCCTCACTTAAATCCAATTCATGCTCGAGTGAAGATATCACCCCTGTGATACTGTTGGTTCTATTGGAAATGAAAGATGAACAATGTAATGTAATGTCTATTCTGTCCTCCATTTTTATCTGTCCATCTCTTCCTTCAAGGTCCAACTCAGGTACTACTTACTCCATAAATGCTTGTCCAATGTCCTTTACCATCTCCCCACTCAGGTGAAAATTATTATTTATTCTCCAATTTCTTGTAGCATTTATGTCGCTCTTTCTTATATCAAATATTTGTGAAGTCCTTTTGTTATCTGCATCATCTTTGTTACAGAAACTCCCTTCTGAAAATATGGATGATAATATGCTTTGGGGACTTTCATTTATTTGGTTTGTTTTACCCTACCCAGGTAGGACATGGGAATATCAGTGTATAACATAACTTCCAAGGGTAGCTATTAGTTTCTCCTTAAAAGCACTATACTTAGGCTCATAAGGTTCTAAATAGAAAAGTTTTACTTAAAAAACAATGAATACAAAAAGAAGTCAAAGCCAAAGATCTAAAGAGTTAAGTGTTCTCCTCTTTTCAATGGAACTACTTTCCCTCTATGAGATCTATACAGTCTCCATGACTCAGAATACTATCTTGGGTTGGGCTCTAGTTAGTAGGGGAGATATAAGTAGTTTCTCCTTTGTGTTATTTAATGCTGCAATTCTATTCTCAGAAATCACTGACTCCTCTGTTGCCACTATTCTCTAATTCTTTTGGTAACTTTATCCTATTCAAGAATCAAGTTGGAAGGGATCTCAGCCACCATCTAGTCCAATTCATCTATAACAAACCCAACAAAAAATTATCAAATTTCTCAAAAGGTTTTGAAGAACTCAAAAAGGGGGAGACTCCTCACTTCTAAAGACAGTTCAACTTTTTAGGCAGTTACAACAATTAGAAAGCCTGAAATTGGCCTTTTTGCAATTCCCAACCATTTCTCCTAATTCTGAACTTTAGGGCCAAATAGAATAAGTCTAATTTCTCTTCCATTTGGAGGCACTTCAGGTCCTTGAAGACAGTAATCATGTCTTCCCTTAATCATCCCTTCTCCAGGCCAAACAATGACCAGTTCCTTCACAACTAACTCTCCAATTTATCAACTTATCAGTTTGTCAATAAACCATGGTGCTCAGAACTGATGAATGCACTACTCCTAATGAGGGATGATGAGGGCAGAGTTTGATGAAACAATCACTTCCCTGTTTCTGAAGATTGTTCCTCTCTTAATGTAGCCCAAGATCTTTTTTAGAACAACTCCCATCTAACTAACCATGCATCCCCTATTTTGAACTAAAGAAGCTGTTTTTTTTTTTTGTGTTTATTTTACACTTGTTTCTATTTCACATTGTTATATTTTCAACTATCAAAATCCCTTTGGATCTTCAAGATTCCTTTGAAGCTTGTTATATTCATAATCTGGGATGAGATGGATGCCACCTTGAATGACAGGGATGGCAGTTGAGAGTTTGGAATGTTCCCAGGTGTTGTGAGCCAGTTAGCCCCACCCTATACATACCCCTGACAGCTACATTGGAGGAGGTCTCTGGATTCAGAGGCTCAGAACTGGACTCAGATCTCTGAATTGAGACCGGCATACCTCTGTGGTTCAATCTGGGCAGTGGATGGCTGAAGGGTGGTTGAAGGGTGGCGGGGAGGTTGAAGAAGAGGGTAGGAAAAGCCTGAATCTATTTCCTTGCTAGACTGTGAGAGCTAGTGGACCATCAACACTATTGGTGAGAGAGCTGAGAGAATAAAGAACATCAATATTTATCTGCAGCAATAGCCTTCCCTATTCTCTGGCTTGGCTGTGGCCAGGTCTGGCCTGGGATAACAGAGGGTGAAATCTCTAGTCTCCACCAGCTTAGTAGCCTCCAGTCCTGATTATTAATTAGTTTAATAGATAATAGAACAATAGGGTTTCCAATATCCAATCCTTGACTTAGTATTCAATAACAAGTACCTTCCTGAGTGGTCTTTCTATCGGAGCCCTTGGGAAGGGAGTCAAATATGCAGTCAGATCCTGAATATTATCCAAAGCTTATCAATAGCCCATTACCAATCTATCCAACCCCAGGTTGGGTCTGGAGAGGTTAACCATCTATCTAACCTCTCAAGGGTCCTTACTTGGGCAGCTATTAAAGGAATTTCTAATAGGTTATCAATCAAACCTGTCAGAGAGAAGGGGATAATTTATAGCAGCAGCCAGGGTGATAGGAGTTGGTGTTCCTTCCACCAACTGCATCTGAGGAGATCATAGACAGATACACATCATCGCCATCATCACTACATATATATCTCCACTACCCACATAATTTTTTAACAATCTTAACTGCCAACCAGCATGTTAGCTATTTCTCCCTATTTGGTAGCATATGAGGTGATAAGCATAATATATATGCTTTTGGTCTAAGTCACTGATGAAAATATTAAACATCAGCCCAAGTATAGGTCCCAGGAGTTTTCTCTTATAATCCCTCTACCGTCTACCATGTTAGTATTGTAAGATTTAAATTTAAGCTTTTTTTTACTCAATAAAAGAGTTAAAAGTAATATTGTGGTCGCTGATTTTAAAATATTATAGCTTAAATCAAAATAACTTTTAGCAGCTTTCATTTACAAAAAGGTGGAAAGAGTAAAAGTGTAAAACCCACTAGATTGCTAACAAGCCTACTAGCCCTTCTTTGGTGAAATCTGGCTCAGCCCCCACAGGGGCTTCCCCAAATCCAGTCTCCACATGGATTTCCCTGTAATCCTCAACCGGAAGTCCTGGTGGTGTCTTCAGCCAGAGTTCCACCAATGCAGCCTCCTCCAAAGCCAAAGCAGAAATCTCACCAATCTCTACAAATACCAGGAAAGGAATGGTCCTAGATCATGTTGGTCTCTTCTTTTATGCTCCTTTTCCCACATCACTTCTTGTCACATACTCCCCCCCTTCTCCACAGAAACCAATTAACCAATTGTAGTCTTTCAATTTGCCTAGCACTGTGGGGGTGGGGGAAAGGAGAGGCCTGGCAGTAGCCTTTGGAGGTGTGAGCTTACTCTAGCAAGTGACTTGTGAACTCACATACTTAATGGTAAGTAGGGGTACTTCATGTTCTGATTTGATTAGCTAAAAATAGACAAGGGGAAAGTTAGTCCTATCTTCACAGTATTGAACCATTAACTCTTTGGGATTGACAGTCCAACTATTCTTTTATCACCTAATCCATATCTCTATCTCAACACACAAACAAAAGAGCAGAGTTTTTTTTTTTAAGCTTTGCTAAAATCTAAGCAAACACAGCACTATCCTCATCTACTGATTTAGTTATGTCAAAAAAAATGAGGTTAGTCTGGAATGACCTATTCTTTTTTTAAAAATAAAGTTACTTTTCTTTTCAAATCTGCTTTTCCTTCTAGCCATCTCACTTTCTTCCCCTAATTGAGAAAGCAAGAGAAACAAAACCACTGTTGCAAATATCTATGCTCAATCAAAATAAATTCCTACAGTGGCTATGTCTTTTTTTTTTTTTTTTTTTTTTTAGGGCCTCTTCTTGATGAAGCTATACCAGCTTCTTTTATCACAGCTCCTTTTCTAGATGTTTATCAACTACCTCTATAATGATCCATTCTAGAATTTTCCAAGGAATTGAAGCCAAACTCGGTGTTTATTAACCTGCAGATTCTGTTCTCTTTATATTGAAAATTAGAACATTTGCCTTTCCCAAATCTTGTGGTTACTTCTTCTTTTCCCCATGATTTCCTCTTTCAAATCTCACTGACAATGGCTCACCAATCAAATGTATCAATTCTCAGTTCTTTCATACCTGAAGAATGCTCCTTATAGTTGATACAAGTTACCTTTAGGATCTAGCATTTAAATTAATAAATTTACACCAATATTTCAGTTGATGGTATTATATAACTGTTTCTGAAATCTACCCACCCTCTTGAAACTTTGTGTTCCTTCATATCCACATACCACAACCCTTTCTAAACATAGAAGGTCTCTTTGGATGAATTAAGGGATGCTTTCTCACCTAGCTTGACCAAGTTTCTATTTCTCATTTCTGAATGGTTTAGGACAGTAATAGTGAACCTATGGCATGGGTGGCAAAGATGGTACACAGAACTCTCTGTGGGCATGTGAGCTTCACCCTCCCCTGCAGAGTTTGTTACTAGAAAGGCAGAGGGACTTGGGCAGAGCTGCTCTCCTCCCCCTCTCCACTGTGCCTGGTGACATTTTTTACATCCCTGTCCTCTGTCCAGTAGCCCAAAGGGAATGTAGAGGAGATAAGGTGGGTGACTCACAGGCAGCAGAGTTGGAAGGGAGCAGAGTTCTCAGGTCACTCCCCTCCCTCTTTCTACACTTGCTGAGGACATTCCTCACTTTGCCTACTCCTATGTCCAGCAGACCAATAGGAGTGCTTCCTCCCTCCCCTGTATGGGGTATGGGGGAGGGGCAGGGTGGCCAGGCACTTGGTAGGGGGTTGGGGCATGGCACACAATCTCTAAAAGGTTTGCCATCACTGGTTTAGGTTAAGTTTATCCCATTTATCATCTTATTTCCCCAACCCTGTGCCTCCTATTCAGTTAGTACATTCAAATGATTCTTTTGGGGTTCAGAAAAACATTGTTATTCTCTTTCCACCTTTCTCTAGGTGTTATGCAAAAATACTTCTACTTCCCCTGGCAATGTTATGCAAAAATACATTTGGTTACCTCTAAAAGGAAAGGGTAAGGAAACAAAGCTCCCAGCTTCTCACAGTATCCATATAAACTACTCAAATAGGAAGAAGCAGCCATGTTCTAATTTCAAAAATATGCACACATGTACAAATATACAGTTCTTTTCTCTAGTAAGCTAAAAAGTTCTAGGAAGTATAATCTATCTTTGTAGTCTTGCAGTCTTGCACATAGCAGGCACTTAATAATTATTTGATAAATTTGAGATTATTGTACTTGAAAGAATTGGAAGAATTACATGCCTTATCCTATAAAATATTTTTACATGTCAAGTTTTCCAGTTCTATTCTGGAACATGATCTGAGATGCATTGTCTTTTGTGGTTCTAAATAAAATGTTTTCTTGAACTGAATTGAATCTGAATTGAACACAGACTCTTTAAAAATAGTGTGCTCCATCATGCTGCATGGGCTACCAGAGTAATACCATAAAAGAAGTTTTTGAATGGTCATTGCAAAGACTTTTCAATGGTGCTTTGTAGCATGACCAAAGGAAAAAACTTTTTTTCAGGAAATTCCCCATACCTAACCTTAGTTTTAGCCAGATCTCTGGTTCCATTTCATAATTTGTTTAGAGTTGATTCCATAAAACTAGACACAATTACACAGTCTTATTTAACATTGTTAGTGATTCCAAATGGATCTGTCAGGACCATGTCAACACTGACTTAGACAAGCATTCTATTATGAAATGTTGTAGTCTTGAAATATTGGCGGACTTCTCTAGGCTGCCAAATTTGTGTAACGAAGGCCAGATCTGGGGCTTTTGGCAGTATCAAAATGGTTCAATTGCTATAGTGATGTTGTTCCTCAGAACTATAGCTTAAAATTTGGATTAGGGAGCACAATGAATATATCATTAGGCCTGGAGTTGGGAAGGCTTATCTCCCCAAGTTTAAAACTGGCCTCAGATACTTACTGGATATATAGCCATGGGTACGTCACTTAACCCTGTTTTCCTTATTTCCTCATCCATAAAATAGGTGAAGAAGGAAATGGCCAATCATTCCAGTATCTTTTCCAAGAAAATCCCAACTGGAGTAACAAAAAGTCTGACACAACTGAAACAAATGAACAACAACAAAAGCAAAAAATGTTTGAAAGAAGTCTTTCATATTTTTTTAATAAAAAATAAATGTTTTCAGCATGACTTCTCTACTCTTCTTCTGAGGAAGCAATTAGAAGGGAGATGCCTTTAAGGTTCTGAAGCTAGTTAGCTTTCCATTTCCTTTTTTTTTTGCCTTTTCTTAGAAAAAATACATGTGATGTAAGATTTAAATTAATATCCAATAACTCCATGTATTATATTTTATAAAGTTTATTAATAATCATTTGATGTAGAAGAAGTAAGAAAACAAAAATACAAACCCGAGTAAAGCCACGTGAGTAAATTTTTCCTGCCAAGCTCTCCCCCCAGCCTCCCTAGCTGTGTGCTGGAAAGAAGAAAGCGAGAGCGGAGCTACACACAACTTATATCTCCCCTACATTAGTATGTAACATAGATAGGTAAAAGAGTTGCTGGGAGAGAGAGTCCTTGGGGAGCAAAATTCTATCTATACAATCTCCTCTGTGATTTCATCAGGAAATAAGTATGTAAAAACCTCCCAGATTTACATACCTAGTTTCCCCAATGAATCAGTACACATAACCAATTTATATCTCTTTATCTTTAAAGATAAAGATCTTTAACTAGAGGTACATACAGTATTGCACTTTCTAAGGGGAAATTACAATAATTGAAGATAAGGGAAATAGAAGAGAAAGAGAACAAAACAAATAAAAACAAATTGGGGGCAGTCCTCTTTGGCATAAGAGTTTACATTCAAAATAAATGCATTTAACCCCCCACAGTTCAATTCACTACATCCCAAAGTTCATTCTGGATCTTTTGATACAGTATATAGTTTCTGCAGGCTTCTTTATGGTGCCTTCTCCAAACAGTTCACTTTCTTGATTTGGGGAGGTAGAGAGTTTCTTATCCTAAAATTACTCTCAAACAAGAAAAATTTTTTATAAATCTAGAATTTTATGGCAATAATACAATCTTCCCTGAGGAGGGTATTGACCAAACATAGGTCACCCCAAGATACATGGCTGAGTTATGAGGTATATGAATCAAATCTCAAAAGAAAATCAAAAACATCAAAAAACAATTAAAAGAGAAAAAAGCAATTTCTGGATGACACATGAAATATCAAAGTCTCATGTGCAAAAATTCTAAGTAAGGAAAAATAAGCCCATAACAGGTCCTTGAACCAGGGCCCAATTAAAGTGATATATGTCCCACAAGCCTATAGTACAATTGTGCACTTACCTAATCAGCAGTCAGGACTACAGAAAATTTCCACACCATAAAAGAAAGAAAAGGAACTAGATTTTGAAGCAGACGAGAAATAGCATTCCCTGGGCTGATTTTACCTTTGCCCTTAGGGCTAGGGGAGTCAAAATGGCAGCCAAACTGAGGTACTTAGTACAAAAAATGAGAGAAAGAAAAACTCAAATACTCTATTGTACATACAAGGAAAAACAATAATAAAATTTTTTAAAAATCAAAAATATGTAGTTCACATTTCATGACAAAGTGTCAGCCAAATAGAGGCACAATACAAAGATTTCTCACCCAGAAATGAGATCCATTTCCTTTTTAACTTGGCCATGATCCACAGTTTGAGTGCACATGATTTTCACCAAGTAACTTTATAAAATAGTAGTACAGCTGCTAATGCACATTCAAACTATTGTTATATTGATTTCTGGGACAAGATGGACACCACCTTTGAGTAACAAGACCGGCAGTTGAACATCTCCGAACGTACCCAGATGCTGTGAGCCAGGGCAAAAGTCCATTGGAGCCAACCCTATAAATACTCACCAGGCACAGCACATGTGGCTCAGTCTGGAGTAGAACTTGGGAGGTGGCGAGGGAGGGTAGGCCCGTAACTGCAATCCAACTTGCCTTACTGAGAGAGCTAGAGAGCAATTACCATCATTGTCAATAGGGCTGAGAGAGAGCAGTGATACTGTCATCAAAAACCATCGATAGTCTTCCCTAATCTTTGGCTTGGCTCCGGCCAAGTCAGGCCAGAGTTAGTGAGTTAGTGAGTTAGTGAGTTAGTGAGAGGGTGAAGAACCTCCAGTAGCCTCTATTATCCATTCCTCCATATTTTATAACAGTATGAAAATCCTCAAAATCACAAGAGCCCATTTAATGACAATAGCAAACAAACTCACTATTGTGTAAATGGAATTAGCTCACCCCATTCATAGTTAAAACTTTAGCCACCAGAGATAATGTCAACCCACCTCCCTTAGTGGAGAGGGGAGACACGTGAAAATAAGTAACAAATCAAGAACAAGGGACTGCCCTTTGGGCAGTCCAAAACAGTGTTGAGACTGCCATTTATCTGTTTGAAATTAGAGGTGGGTGCGGGAAGTGAAGAAGGCGGCTGGTAACTTCCTGTGAGGAGGTTGGCACTTTGAACTTGGTGCTGAAGGATCTCTGGTGAGACCTCAGGCAGCTTCCCTCTGAATTCTCACATGGGCAAGTTAGGCTGCCTTCCCTTCGCCTCTCTTGGCATTCTAGAATATCTATCCTCAAGGAGGCTTCTTTGCCTCTCTAATTGTCAAGGCCTTGTGGCTAGTAATCTTGTTTAATTTAGCTCTAAATCCTCCTTCAGGTCAGACCAGAGGTCTGGCCAGAGTTTCTCTCTCTCTCTATCTCCCTACCTTCAACCTTCCTAATTGTAAATAAACTACCATAAAAGCCATCCTGACTTGGGTCTATTTTTAATTATGGAATCAATCTAAATTTGATTAATTCCTGGCGACCACACCTTAAATATATATATATAGATATCTAATTTCCCTTCTTACACTATCATTAGGATTCAAATGAGTCTAGCCACTTACTGTTTGACATTTTAAAAAAACCTATGAAGTTCATGGATACTTGTCACAAGTTCTCCAGATCTAGCCAATCTTTCAACCTTGGCAGAGATATTTTCAACAAAGTCCATTACTATCATCATTCTAAAATGTGACAGGATAAACCAGAAAAGAAAAGAAAAAAACACCTCTGTACTGCTGATGAAAACCTTTTGGGTCTAAAATGTCACCTCTAGATCATTCTGGTGGAAGGGTAGAGTAAACTGAAGAGTAACAAATATAAAAATCATCCAGGAACCACTAGACTCCATGGGAAATTTTCCCTTTGGGAGCCATTCAGGGGTTATAAAGCCCCCTGGGAAATCCTTCCCACCTCCCAAATGAGATTATAACCCATTACAGGGTAACCAAGCCCCTTGGGAAACCTCCCTCCTCTGGTACGAGACTGTAACAGCTGTAAAAGGCATGTCTTTATAAGTCCCATCCATTATAAAGTGGAGGCAAGGATTAAAATTGAGAAAATTATCTCTGATGTCTCATCCATTACATTTTTAATAAATGTGGAGGTGGAGAATATAATAGTGCTATTGCACTTCACTTCAACTACTAAATGGATCCTTACCTCTTGTTACACACAAGTCAAAGATAGGCAAATGATCAGTCAGAGGTAGTGGTGCTACTAGATATCTGAAAATCACTTCTGAAGACCCTTAAAATCAAATTGAGATTTTTTTAGCTCATTAAATTCCCCAGAGGTTGTATACAGGTTGTAACCAGTTTGATGGAGTCCATCCATCATCATCTATGTGACAATTAAGAAAGACAAAAAGAAACAAAAGGCCATTTAGGCAACATGTGACCTCAATGGATCTGGTGACAAACCCAGTATCCATAAGAACCTATATTTTTGCCACAGAAAAGGGTTTGTCCAAGTTGTTTATGGACTTTTATAACAGTATTTTCTCCAGTCCAGTCATAGGGGAAGGTACAAATAAAGACAATGTAACAGCACATATAGCTAAAGGCCAAAACACAGTAACTAAAAATGACATAGGGTAACAGAATACATTAGAATAGATCAATATGTGAACTTAAAAAACAAAATTGAATTTTAAAGCAAACAATCAGCAAATACAATAAGTGTGACAGGATACAGTCACTCTGTTAATAAAAAGTTTAACATGTGAGCAATCAATCCAAGAGTCCTTTTCTCCAATTCTGATAGCTGCATTACAGAGACTTCTTGACTATTCGGAGGGGAACAAACTGAAACAGTTAGTATCAATAAGGCAAGTGGAGTCTGAAAAGGCTTAAAATTTACCTCCATACTCTTTGAGGTTCCTTCCCCTTACCAGTACCATCATCCTTCTAGATTCCTTTAGTCACACTTTTGGGGTTCCCCATACTTGCACTGAGCATAGTGTGGATGAACCCCATATTGGATGTATTGAAGAGACCAGGCAGGCCAAAATCGCAAGGGAGTGTAGGGAGATGAATCTCCCCTCCAAATCTTGAGATTACTCAAGCTATCAACTGCAAGGTATCCTATCAATACAAGAACACCAAGGAATGGCAGCAAGAAAAGACATCCTAAAACTTTGAGTTGCACGAGCTCAGTAATGCTCTCTGGGAATGGGAGCTGTTTGAGATAGGCAGGAAACTAGGCCATGCTTGCAATTCTACTTCCTGTCCATAGGTGGCACTACCCTAGTATGTACTGGCTAGAAGTAAAGTTAAGAGGTTTGAAAGAGTAACTTTCCTTCCCCTCCCTGCTAAGGGCAAAGCCAGTGACCCCACGACACCTCAGTCCCTGCCCCCATAGCCAGGAGCATGGAAGCCCCACGGGGTTAACCAGGCTGGGGTTGGGGTGAATAGCATGGGAAGGCTGTCCCAAGCTGTGTTCCTCTGCTGAAAAGAAGCTAGTGTAGTCTTGAGACTCCCATGGTTGTGTGTGTGTAGGGGGTAGACCAAGGGGATTTGGATCTCACCCTTCTGGCAAGAAAAAGAAAGTGCTTCTAAACAGCTCTCAGACCTTCAGGCAAACAGCAGTGGTAGGTAGGCTGTGGCGGGAGCAAGGGGAGCAACAGCATAAACTGCAGTAGCTTGCAGATAGCAGAAACAGCGGTGGGAGGAAGAGGAGCAGTGAGAGTGGCAGAGGCTTTTAAAACTAATCTGTCTTTTTGTCTATTAAAAAAATTGCTCTACCAACTTAGAGAGGAGCAAGTGTGAAGGAGCCTCCCACCTTTGAAATACCAGCCAATATACTAAAATCTCTTTGGGCCACATCATTGTCTGATGTTGGCCTACTTAAATCAGCTGTTCCTGTTCAAATTAAGACAAAAGGTGGCCTACCTCCTTTCATTCCTCAGTATCCCTTATAAAAGAGGCAATTGAGGGAATTATTCCAGTAATAAATCCACTAATTGAACAAGGAATAATAATTCAATGCAAATCCAAATATAATACACCTATTCTACCTGTTAAAAAGCCAAAATTAGGTACAGATGGAAAACCCGTCTATAGATTTTTATAAGATTTAAGAGCTGTAAATAATCATGTCATAAAGAGACATCCTGTGGTTCCAAGCCCAGGTACAATTATCTCCTCTATTCCTAGTACCATCACATATTTTACTGTAGTAGATCTGTGTTCAGCATTCTTCTTAATATCAATTCATGAAAATTCCAGGAATATATTCACCTTCACCTGGAAAGACTTCCAGGGACATGGTCCTGGTTACCACAAGGGTTTGTGGACAGTCCTACATTGCTTTCACAATTTTAAAAACAGGATTTAGCAAATATTAAATTTCAGAATAGCTGTTTGATACAATTTGTTGGTGATTTGCTCTTGGCTTCACCAAATGCCACAGTCAGACAAGTCCCTTCATGTCACCAACAATGTAAGATTTAAATTAATATCCAATAACTCCGAGTATTATATTTTATAAAGTTTATTAATAATCACTTGAAGTAGAAGAAGTAAAGGAACAAAAATAAAAACCTGAGTAAAACCACATCAGTAAATTTTTCCTGTCAAGCTCTCCCCCCAGCCTCCCCAGCTGTGTTCCAGGAAGAAGAGAATAAGGGTGAAGCTATACAAAAATTATTTCTCCTATGTTAGTATGTAACATAAACATGTAGATGGGATGCTGGGAGACAGAGTCCCTGGGGAGCAAAATTCTATCCACAAAATGATATTTGTTGTATTTTCCCAATATACTTTCTGAGAAGCATGTTGAAGCAGAGGAAAAAGAAAACTTCCCAGTTTGAATAATTGATCTTTAGTAAGTGAGTACTTTCTGCAAAAACTGAAGAGATCTTTGAGGTGGATACTGTAGTGATCTAGTGGAAAGAATGTGGAACTTGGAATCAAGAGAAACTTGGGCTCAAATCATGACTCTATTGCTTACTACCTATTGTCATACTGAACACAATTCTACATCTACAAAATTGGAGAGTTGCACTATATGGCCTCTGAGATTCCTTCCAATTCTAGATTTATTATTACATAAGTCATTTAACCTCTTTGAACTTCAGTTTTTTCATCTCTGAAATGGGGATAATAATAGCTATACTAGCAGTCTTACAGTATAGTTATGAGGATTAAAATGAACCCTCATGTTTAACCACTGGGGATGCTGATATACATTCACCTGGTCCTATTCAGTTCTGAGGATCTGGGTCCTAGGGAATCCCAAATTTATCCTTAGTTTTCTATTGTTGTCAGAGAATTAGTGAACTTCTATCCTTTCATTTCTTCCTTTTCTATGAATTCGTGTGCACACATTGTTAAGGAGGGTATAGATTTGTGGATGTACTGAACCAGAAATTATTTCTGAGCCCCTACTTAACCAAAATGTGCTTTCTTTTTTATCTTTCTATATTTCTATTATACTTAGTTAGATGACCATGGTATAATAGAATTGATTCTTCATGAAATTGATAGGCTTGCTAATATACTGTAGGTATTTTTATATTTTTGCACAGAATTTATAAATTAGCAAGATAACAATAATAGTAAAGAAAACTATTGCAAAAGTTTTTTAACCTGGTGTTTATGACCCCAACTGGTCTGTGCATAGATTTCAGAGTGTCCATGAACTTGGATGGAAAGAGAACATGTTTATTTCAGCTTAATTGAAATATTTCTATGAATTTAGTTTATGTATTTTAGTTTATGTTTTTAAGCATTATTCTGAGAAGGAGTGCATGGTCTTTACCATAATGTTAAAATGACATATGACACAAAAAAGTTTAAGAATCCTTGATCTTCTGAATATCATAAGCCCACTGAGCTATATCAAGGAAGTACCAGACAAAAGGGTTGCTCCAAACCTAAGTTTTCTAGTCATAATGCACAATTCATTCTTCCTTTGAGTAGACAAGGAAGTACAAACAAGATAATACTTGAAGTTTTATATTGCATTCATGTATCTAGCTAGGCTGGTCATTAGATGCTAATGCTAAAATTCTGCAGGAACCTTAGACATGGAATTCAAAGTATAGGGAATAAACTCTGGCTCCATCGATTCAGGAAGCAATAGAAACCTTTTTAGATCTGGGCTGTTCTATCTCTGGCAGGGACCTCCAACCTTTTCTGGATGCAGCTAACCCACTATAAGTGAAGCAGAAGGGATGGAATTAGTGGTAAAACCTCACAACTAGAAAACAACTTTAATGTGCCTCAGTGACCCTCTCTGAGAGAACTTAAGCATGTTCACTTTTCCCTTCTTCAGATATATCACCTTAGTTCCTTTCCCTTTGCCCACCCCAAACTCAGAAGCATATCCCCTGTTCCACACAGCTAGCAAATTAGGGCATTGAAAGAATGGGAATAAAGGGCACAGAATTACATATACAAAGGCCAACCATTATTATTCAAAAATCATTTACTAAATGCCTAAATGCAAAGTACTATATTGGTTGGCCGGGGATAGATACAAAAATAATAATGTCCCTGCCATCATGAATTTGAAAGTAAATGCAATATATTACAGAGCATTACAAATATTGTCTGAGGTCTCATCTGGCTCTTCCTATAGTCTGGAGACAGGCAAGTGCTCTCAAATTGCCAATCTTGTAAATGAGTAATGGAATGGGAATCGGAGAGGAGAAAAAGGAAAAACAGATTTGGAGTATGACCAAGTCAAAGTGTTTTGCTGAAATTCAGGCTAGCAAAGAAAGGGAGTTAAATATGCTGACCAGAAGTATCCACTAATTGGCCAGGCTAGATTCTAGGAACCAAAGGAGCTATAATAGAATTGGAAAGTGGTCTTTGGAGTTAACAGCAGCATAAAAGATTCTTGTTCACAGATTGTGGATTTAGCACAAGAACAAACTTTAAGATGAGATTCTATCGACCAACCCCATCATTTTATAGAACAGCTCAGATGTCATACAACTTGGAAGTAACAAACCTGAGATTTTAGCTATTATGTCCCAGAGTCCCTTGCTGGGTTCATGTACAAAGTCTCTCCATCTTGATAGGATATGCCAACATTTGTACTTTAAGAACTGTTAAGCTTTTAAGAACCTAGAGTTACCTTCATCAAGGTAGAAATGGCATACAGAAAAAAAAAAATGACTTGGGCTCATATAGCATCTTTCCTTCATGGAACCCAGTGAACTTTTCATGTGGTATTTGTTTGTCTTCCTAATGTCTCTTTTGAGAAGCAGGTTGAAGGAAGAAAGAAAATAAGAATTTAAGAGCTTATCATGTGCCAGACCTTGTACCAGGAGCTTTAAAAATATTATCTCATTTGATCCTCTCAACAACCCTGAAAGGTAGGTGCTATTATTGTCCCCATTTTATAGCTGAGGAAACTAAGGCAAATAGTGTGACTTTCCCAGGATCACATAGCCCAGATCTTCCTGCCTTCAGGCTTAGTATTCTATCCATTTACTACCTCACTGCTTTAACAGTCCTATGCTCTGGAGAAACACACAAACAGGAAATAGTTCCTGACTTCACTGAGTTTGTTTTATTGAATGTAATTAGTAAGAATAATTAAAGTGGAAAGCTACCTGATGGCAGGCTTCCTTCCCCTAGCCACACGGGGGGCTGGTGTTTCTGTCTCCCTTATATAGGGCAGGGTCCTGGAGTCTTTTTCCTCTCAGAGATTTATGACCTGGAGTCTCTTCTCCCTGTCTCTGCTGAAGTTGATTTGTGGATCTGTTTTGTGAAGCTTACTAAAGATCCCAAAATGGCTAGTTATGACTGTGGCCTAAAAGGATAAAGAAGGCAGCTGGTAGGGGCTACCTTCCTTGCTCTCATTCTTGTCTAGGCCTCCCCCCCCCCCCCCCACTAGCTAAATTACAGAGGATTAACAAAGGATAGTGCCTGTGCTTAAAACAGTCCACAAGGTAGAGAAAGAACCCTGACTATACATGTTTAGTGGTTCAGTCTTTGATGGCTCTTGGTTCCTGCAGAGTTAATTTCTCTAACTCTAGTTTCCCCATTTTGTTCCTGGATTTTTCTTCTTAGGAACTCTGTTCTTGCTTTCTGCTTTACCCTAGATGGAAATGCTTTGGCATGACTCAGCTTCCCATGAGAACTGATTCAGCATGAATTGTCAAGGACCCTTTGAGTTGCTCTGTCACCCACTAGCCCATCACATCTTTCCCATGACTTTTACAGTTTCCCCATCAGCAATTCTAACTTAACAAATTGTGAAACTAATCTGTAGTCAATTGAAAGTTTTTTGGATAAAGGGATCATTTTTATCAAAATTCAGCTTTTAACTGAGATGAGGCCCTAAAAGTTTCAAGAAGATGTTATACTGCAATGGTGTCAACCTCAAATAGAAATGGATAGAAAATCACAAATTAATATTGTCTAAGTGGCATTGCATATTTATTTTGTTAAATATTTCTCATCAGGTTGAGAGTATAGTAGATAGAGCCCTAATCTTAGAGCCAAGAAGTCCTGATGGTGAAGCTTATCTGTGTGACTCTGACTAAGTCTCTAAAACTCTTGTAATTATTAATAAGTTATAAATAGGCTAACATTTGCATTGGTGGAGAGAATACTAATTTCTAGAATTTCTAACACTTATGAAATATTCACTAAATAGTCTCTAACTCTTGATTTAAGGGGAAAAAAAGGGCTTTCTCCTAGATGCTGAAATTTTAAAATTAGTGTTTTTTGGATATTATTCATCTCTGAAGCCTCCAATTCTTACAACAGTTGTTCAGATGCTATTTCCTCCTAGAGCTACCTGTATTGGGACAACAAGTCAGAGTAACTGTGGCACTGGCTTTGGCTTGTATAACTGGCTGCAAAGTTAACTCTGAAGATACATCCTGAGAAGGTGGTACAAAAACCAAGTGATAGATAAGGAATTAAAACATTTATATTGGTTTTCTGTAAAGTGAAATACTGGTACACTAGATAGGATATTCAAATAAGATCATAGGACCACACTGGCTCTTGAGAAGCTGAGGATATATCTAGTTTCCAGGATTGCCCTCTTGCTCAACTGACAACTCCATTCCATCTTGTGAAGAAACAGCATTCTGTGTTAGAGTTATTCAACACCATCTCTAGCAGAGCTCTCCTCTTTTAAGTGTCCCCTGGATTTGGGGAAGTGGTTCAGGTTTGGGGTTTTGACATCCCTTCAGGTTGTAATGAGAAGTAAGTGAGATATCAATAAGGAAAGTAAACAGAGTAAATGCTATGAAAAAAAAGATAGAAAAAATGCCCTGGGAAATAATGAATTAGTCACGCCATGTCCACTGGGATTACAGGTAATCACCATTTTCATTAGGAAAAAAAATCACATTCTGCATTTGGTCAATAAAGTTAAAAAGACACAACTCTTCCTTATCTCCAGGGCTCCTCAATTAGTTTTTCCCTCTCTCTTTTAATTGAAAACCTTCACAAAATATCATATATACAATAGGTGGAAAATCTATTAGTCATCCATTTCTTTGTCCTCAGAGTCAAAGGATGATTCTTTTCTCTACTCAGAAAACTTCCCAGGGGCCAGTTCTTCATCACATTTTTATTTTTGGTGGGTGAGTGAGGTATGAGGAGGGCAGAGGCAATATTCTATTTAGCTTACCTAAGATGTATTTTTTCTTCAATTAAGCTCACTTTTTCCAGTCTTCATTTTACCTGATTCCTTTTCTTTCTGCCTCACCATAAGCATTTTTATTTCCTTCTTTGTTTTTTTCTCTTTCTTTGTTTTTTCTCCCTCCCTTTCCCTTCCTTTTTTCTTTTCTCTTTCTTTCTCACTTTCTCTCTTCTTTCACTCCTTTTTTCTCACTCTCTTTTCTCTTCCTTCCTTTCTTCCTTCCTTCTCTTCCTCCCTCCCTCCTTTTTTCCTTTCTTCCTATAGTACAGGGTATCTATCTATGCTGAGCAAGGCTTAAGTACTTCTGGTATTGCTATAGCTTCCTCACAAGTCTTCCCAATTCTACTCTCCTCTTCCAACTCATTCTGCTGTCAGATGCCCTCAACTAAATCCTACTTTGACACCTCATTAAGGCATAAAGGAGATTTTAAATTCTCAGAGGTTATGCCAGTTGCGTATAAGATCAGGCAAGTTTTATCATTCTTGGAAGGTTTTAAGTATGATCCTTATAACAGACTGAATCTGTAGTTCAAAGACTAAGTTGGACCCCAGGTAAAGAAAATTTTTTGACCATGGCAATCCATGAAACAAAGAAAAGTAAAAGATGTCTATCAGACCTGTGTGGTACCTTTCTACTTGGACAGTGATTTGGCAAAGTGATGGAAAAGGAGGAAAGGGTGCTAAGAATAACACAATTGTTAGGTCATATCTAACCATGTTAACTGTTGGTATTCTCCATATGAAGTGTTTATCTAGTGAACAGCAAATTGACATGTTTTAGGAAACACAACTACATGAGTATTGACATTCTTTACAATAAATGAAAGCAGAAAAACAAAGGAAGTTGGTCATTGTGCAAGGGGAAATGACACATCATTTCATGAAAAGCTTGGTCATCTTTTCTTACAAGATTCATGATGAGCATAAGTAAACAGACTATCATGAAAAAAATTACAGGTAGAGATTAATACAATGCAGAGGATGAAGAGGAAAGAAATGCTACAAAGAACTTTACAATATTTTACATATCAGGCATATACTTCTGAAATTTAGTAACTTCAGTGTAAAGGTAAATTCAGGAAAGGACAGTAAAAAGTAGGTTAAAATAATGGTTCAAGTATAAGCGTATAAGTATAAGAAATGGTTTAAGTGAAAGAGGTCCAAGGCTAATCAAGATTCTCCCACACATCAACATATTATAGTTATTTTCTTCAAACAGAGAGTTATAAGATATGAGATGGAGTGTACATTGGAAAATATGACAAAAAATCAAATTAATTTCCTCCCAACTAACTGAAAAACATTGGCTACTCAAAATTAGCTGCCAGTTTAGAGTTAAAATAAACAAAGATCAAAATCAATACCCAATCAGAAGGAAGAATGAAAATGAGAAAAATATTATCACATAAAATTGAAATAACTTCAACATGATCTCTTCAAACAAGCTTTAAAAGGGAAAAAATAAGACATAGAAAAAGGCAAAGATATTGACATTAATATTACCATTTCCTGTAAAAATTTAGCTGACATTAAGCAGCCACCACAAGAAGGAGACCCAAAACACTCAGAAATGGGCTTAGTCATCGAACACTTTTTCACTTTGTTAAAGCAATGACAATTATCTCTGTTAAAATATAAACTCATTTATAAATACTACAGAAAAGGATAACAGGAGATTTCTGAAGAGTAACCCTTTTTAAAAAAAATATAAACAGTGAAAGTGAAAACAAATCTTTAGAAAACTTGGAGCAAGATACAATTAAACCACATAATTCCAATAGTATTAACTGATTAACCTGGCAGGAGGATAACATGTAAAATGGCTTATATTTATAAATTCAATTAATCAAGCATTTATCAAGCACCTACTATATACAAGACAATGGGGATATAAAAACCAAGGCAAAATAAATCCCTGCTCTTAAGGAGTATATTGTGTTTTAGGAGTGGAGAACATAACATATAAACAGATAAATAAATACATGATCATTTGAGTAGGAATATTAGTTGACTTAGTTATTTGGCCAGCTGATTCAGTTCATTTCCAGGATCATACCCCAAATCATTCCAGGAACTTGCCAGAATTTGCACTTTGCTGGCATAATCAATAATTAGAAGGGCCATTAATCTAGGGATTAAAAAAGGTCTTATGTGGGAAGTGGAACCTGAGCTGAACACAGTGGCACAGTGCCTGTCTCATAGTAGATATTTAATAAATGTATATTGATTGACTATTAATACCTGAATTCTGAAATAAACTAACAATTTTAGAGACCTAAGTGAGGAGAGAGGATATTCAAGGTATGAGAAACAATTTATGGAAAGGCACAGTTACATTTAACGGAACACTGAGTTTGAGATTACTGTGTTTGACATGCAGGATATATATATGGAGGTATAATGTGAAATAAATGGGAAAAGGTGGGCTTGAGTCAGGTTGGGAAGGGTTTTAAATGCCAAGCTGAAAAGTTTATGTTTTATACTGGATGCATAGGGAGCAACAGAAGATTGTTGAGCTGGGAAGTATTGTCTATACAAGGAAGGTTTTTATTTTAATAGTTAATATTTATAGAACTTTGTATCATGCCACGTGTCATGAAAGTTAATTAATTAGATAAATTAATAAATATATCTAAGAAATAAAAATATACCTGCTTCATTGGCCCAGGAACTCACCTAATTTAAGTCCCACTGAAATTGTATGGGCTATAATCAAGTTTAGGCTTGATAAAAGGGACTATTCATCAAAGTTATGATGAATATTCACATAATAAAAATATGGTTTCATGATAAAAGGTTAGTAAAATCTTGGGGGTAGCTAGGTGGCTCAGTAGAATGAGAGCCAGTCCTAGAGTTGGGAGGTTTTAAGTTCAAATGTGGCCTCAGACAATGTGACCTCAGTCTTAGCTGTGTGACCCTGGGCAAGTCAATTAACCCCGTTTGCCTATCCCTTATCCCTCTTCTGCTTTAGAACCAATACACAGTATTGATTCTAAGATGGAAGGTAAGGTGTTGTTTTTTTAAGGTTAGTAAGATCTTGTCAACTCAAAATCAAATAATATAAAAAATAGTTGAATAAAAAAGGATGCATTATATATGTATATATGAATATTTTTAAAATATACAAGGGCATACATTTTATTGTACAAGTCAATAAATTTAAGCATTTTGTTGTCCCAAATGTTTACTATACAATTGTACATGCTTCTGAGGAAAATAATATGTACACATGTAAATGGATGCAAAATATACGCAATATAGTTTTGTTTGAGGTGGGAGAGTACACTCACTACTAGAAGAATCAGGAAAGTTTCATTTAAGACATATGTTAGCTGAATCTTGAAATGAGTTACAGAAACCAAGAGGCAGAAATGAGGAGAGACAACATTCTAGGCAAGATGGTCAGGCTGTATAAAGGTATAGAGGGGAGAGAGATGGAAAAACAAACTACCCTCTCCTCCAGCTTTATTTATATGATTATTAAATTGGTAGATCAGGAAAATTTTGTAGATATAATTTGCCTAGATTAAAAAAAAATCTTTGATGGGGACAGCTAGGTGGTTCAGTAGATAGAAAGCTAGGCCTAGAGATGAGAAGTCCTGGGTTCAAATTTGGCTTCACACACCTCCTAGCTGTGTGACCTGAAGAAGTCCCTTACCACCCATTGCCTAGCCCTTACCATTCTTCTGCCTTGGAATCAATACTTAATATTGATTCTAAGACAGAAGGTAAGGGTTTGGTTTTTTTTTTTTAAGTCTTTGATAAAATATCTCAAACTACTTTTGTGGAAAAGATGAAGAGAAGGGAAACTAGATGACTATGTAATTAGATGGATCTAGACTTGGTTGAATGACTGTTTAATGGATCTGCTATTAACTTAGCAAAGGGGGCTCCTGGAAATGTTCCCCAAATCTATGCTTGTCCATGTTAAGATCCCTTCTGACTTAGAAGTTATATGATTCTGTGTTAAATGAGAGATTTGGACTATACTAGACAATCTTTAAAGGTCCCTTTTAACTAAGATTCTGTGAGTAATGATTCACTTCTGTCAATAAGCATTTATCAGTCATGTAGCCACATGCAAAACAATGTGCTAGGCATAAAGGGAGACATACAAAGATCAATACAACACCATTCCTGCATAAACAGAGCTTATTTTTAAAAGTTCCAATTCCAAGCTTTGGCCAACTAAAGAAGGGAGTGCTGAGGAGTCAGTAGGAGGAGAAAGAAAAATAAGGGAAAGAGGTAGGGAGAAAAAAGATTAGAAGACAGAAGCAATAGATAGACAGAAGAGAAAAGGAGAAAAGAGACAAAATGTAGTCACATCAGGACAAAGAGACAGACTCACAAGATTTAGAAATGTTCATTCCCAAAGAACCTTATCAGATAGTATGATCCCCTTAGGCTTCATTCCTAGTCTTATCACTAGCCTCAGGAAAGTAAAATAGCTTTAAGCCACATTCCATAACTTTAAAATTTCAAAGATTCTGAAAGAGGAATGGCAAGGGTAGAGGTAGGAGAAACTCTTCTCTGAATTTCATTGGCAGTGACTAGTATAAAATTCTGGAGGCTAGATGAAATATATCCAAAGGCCAGCCATAATTCTTGAGTAAGAGAAGAGAAGTCTGTCTTGTAACTTGGCTAAGGACTGATGATATTTCAGAGACTAATCACTTGTAATTAATGTTTACATTATTCTTACATTAATGGGACCTCAAAGATGCTCAGAGCCAAATTGGTTTTAAATACTTATTATTCCAAATATCTTAATTATACTAGTAAATCTATTTTCATAGCAGTAAAAAGGTAAACTTGAATGCTGCCCTTTTTCAAAGTCTGAGCCAAGGCTATCTCACTGTATATCCACTCTTTTGTAGCCTAGAATATTCTTTTATTTTGTTTTATTTGGATACTCTAATACAGGTGGAGGGGTCTTGTTGTGAGAAAAGTACTGGACTTAGAGTTCCAGCTCTACTACTTATTTATTAGATATATAATATTGAACAAATCTTTTTACTCTGGGCTTTAGTAACTTCATCTGTAAAATGAATGGATTGTTTTTCTCTGTGTGCCCTTCTAGATGTAACATTCTATAGTCACTGATCATGTAATACCAAATATTTAAGCAATGGAGGTTTGAAGCATATGTAAACCATTAAACCATGTGCCCAAGTGAGGATTTGGGGGACTTATTCCCAAGTGGCTGGAATATTGGAGCTGCTTTGGGTATACAATGTAATTAGGAGTAGTCTTTCTTCATTGGCTTGGTAACCAGAATTGTTGAATTTAAAACATCCTGACTATAAATTGTATGCTTTCCCAATTGAGGATGAGGAACTCCTTGGCTTCTGATGTGGTAAGGAGAGGAGAATCAAAAAGACTTCCTACAATTCCTATCCCTCTTAGGTCGTATGGCTCTGAAAAAGGGGTCTAGGTATCTGACAGTCTTGTTATTTCTTTTCAGTTCTAGGTGCAGAGAGTGAGGTCTCTGATATCATTTTGGAGCAAGAACTACGAATATCTGGGAGTCTTAGAATCTAGGCTGGGTGTTGCAGACAGCCCAGAAGAAGTTGGCACTGATGTTGCCTTTTGGTATGAATTTGATGAGACTACTGCTATGTAATAAATGAGCTAAGTTGTGAACCTAATATCCAAGATTCCCTATAGAATGAGATGGGAGTGATTATGCCCTCAGGTAATCAGGAAAATGTTTATATGCTTGTTAATATATCTTTTGAGTCAATAGCTCTTTGTAAAATTCATTTGATGTTGGGGTGCTAGTCAAAGGGCCCTTGAAAATGAAGTCATAGGGGGCTTAAGTGAATGGTAGAGAAGAAAGACTCCATAACCCCCTCAGGGTACTAGAGAGGAAGGAGTATAAATGTAAAAGTTTTGACGCTTAGAGAATGAGGCAAAGGAATTCATGTTATACTAGGAAGGATACAGACAAGAGCAACCAGGATGGTGAAAGCACATGGTATCATGTCATATGAGGATCAGTTGATGATCAGAATATTTTGTTTATTGAAGAGGAGGCTTGGGAGATATAATAGCTGTCTTGAAGTACTTGTAGGGTGTAAGGGTTAAGTTAGGAGTTTTGACAAAATAAGAGAGCAGCTTTTAATAATTTAACAATTTAGTTTAATTAAAATAGAAAATAGTAACAGAATATAGTAAAATGAATATAGTAAAGAAGAAAAATATAGAAAAGACGTAGAGAAGAAAATTTCCTAATGTCTATACTAGTTATCTTATATCTACCTATAAATACCTATAATTACTACCTAAAACTGCCTATAACTAACAACCACCCCACAAAGTTCCAACCCAATCCAGCCCAATCAAAACCAACCCAATCAGTATTTAATCTAACTCCAATTAGGTCTGTCAACAAAGACCAGTCACCTTCCAAAAAGTTTAAGGGAAAAAAAAAAACCCAACAGCCCAAACCAAGAGCCAAAAAGCTCTATAAAGGCTAAAAGTCAAAAAGTCCTCTCAGTAAGCTCAGGCCTGCCTTTATATTCCAGCAACTAAATGCCAACCACCAACTCACGCCCAGCAGCCAACTTCCCCACAATTGCAAGTTCTAACTGTCAGCAACTGACAGACTGACCAACTGACACTGGCCCCCTTTAATATCCTTCTTCTACCTCACTTCCTGTTTCTATGGTTTCTCCTTCCTGTCACTGTGGGCTGGTTAATCCCTACTCATCAAGAGGACCTCCAGGTCCCCCATTAAATTAAAAAAAGAATAAAGAATTCCTTTTTACAAGGGCAATCTTGTTTTACTTGGCCCCAAAGGGAAATTAGAAACAATGGGTATTAGTTGGGGATGTGGGGTAAAATATAACAAGCCTCGCCCTGGGAGAGAGGGGATAGAATCAACCATGTTACATTCATATAAATTTAAGGTTTATTTCTAATGACCCTTTGAAATAGGGTGTTTGAGCTTGCTTTTGGCAAATGAAGATACGATTCAACAATTTAACTCAATTTCAGTTCAACAATTTAACAAATATTTATTGACTACCTACTAAGTGTTAGGCACTTTGATGGGCACTGAGAATCTAAAGACAAAAACAAATCTGGGAGTCTTAGAATCTAGGCTGGGTGTTACAGACAGCCCAGAAGAAGCTGGTGCTGATGTTGCCTTTTGGCATGAATTTGATGAGACCACTGCTATGTAATAAATGAGCTAAATTGTGAACCTAACATCCAAGATTACCTATAGAATGAGATGGGAGTGATTATCCCCTCAGGTATATAATGCCCTCAGATTATGTAACTTATGAAAACTTATGCCTACTTCAAAGAGCTTATGCTCTGTTAACGGAAAACAACATGTACACAGATCAATAAATATAAAATAAATGCAAAATAATTTCTGAGGAAAACTTAGCTATTTCTTCTTTTAGCACTATTATTATTATTTCAAAGATGAAACACAGAACTTCAGAGATAGAAGGTCATTTAGTTCAACCCATATCAAAAAAAGAAGCTTCACAACATGAAGTAAACTATTTAGAGGACATCGATCCCAAGTACAGAGTCTCACCCTGGTATCCCCTGGTGTCAGCATCAGTGTGTGCATCAGTGTGCAATGGAGAACCTAGTGGGGTTTAAAATGTGAGCTTTACTTCTGCTCTTGAACAGACTGACTCCTTGGGCTGGCACTTGGCAAATGGTAGTATAGCATGGAGGGGATCAAGCAGGGCTAAAATCTGGGACCTGATCTTACCTCAGGTTACAAAGTCTGAAAACTCTCTCTACCTCTATCTATCACACACTCTCTCTCTCTTTACTAATAAATGCTTATAAATCTGGTGCTGAGCCTCTAGACCATCTTTTATTTGTTGCAAGATAAAAGAACCAACAAGTTGCCATCTAGCCTTTGCTTTAGGACCTTTATTAGGGGGAAACTCATTTCCTCTTAAACTAGTCCATTCTACTTTTTTCACAGTTTTAATTGTTAAAAAGTTTAATAATGTGTAAATGGAATTAGCTCATCCTCATTCATCATTTAGACTCTAGCCATCAGAAATAATATCACCCCACCTAACTTAGAATTAAGTGGGGAGGGGAAGTTCTATTACCCCCAAGTGACAATAAGTAACAAATCAAAGACAAGGGACTGCCCTTTGGGCAGTCCAAAATAGTGTTGAGGCTGCCATTTGTCCACTTGTGGCTAGAAGCCTTGTTTAATTAACCTCTGTACTTCTTTGCTAGGGCCTCTAAATTCTTACCTGGTCCAGACCTCTGGTCTGGGCCAGAGTTTCTCTCTCTCAATTTCCCTACCTTCAACCTTCCTAATTGTAAATAAACTTCCATAAAAGTCATCCTGCCTTGGGTCTATTTTAATTTGAAATTGACTTAATCTGATAGCTGGCCACCATACCTTAAATATCTAGTTTTAACTCTTACAGTAAGCGTAAGGAATAAGTTCAATTCCTTTTCTACAATGCTGTCCTTCAGATGCTTAAAGATAGCTAGCCAATCTCCTCTCTCATAAAGAGCTCTTTTCTTCATAATAAACATCTTCAGTTCCTTCAACTGATCTCACCTGGCATGGGCTCTATTTTCTTTACCATTCTGGTTGCCCTCCTTTAGACATTCTCTAGTCCTTCCTAAAACAGGGTCCATGATGAAATTATGATCTCCATATGTCACTGGGACACAGAATATGGGAGGATTAGCACCTCTTTATTCTTTTTTTCTTTAATTAATTTTTTTAACTTATTACATGTTAATTTCCACATATATTTCCACATAAATTTTCATGTTACATAATCTAACTCAACTCCTTCTCTCCCTTCTCTTCCCCATCCCAGTGTTGGCAGATTCAATCCGGATTATACATTTATTATAATACAAAACATATTTCTTTATTGTTCATTTGTGTAAGTGAATAATCTTATGAAACCAAAACATAAACCCAAATAAACAAGTGAAAAATCATATGCTTTCATCTTCATTCCTACTCTAACAGTTCTTTCTCTGGAGGTAGATAGCATCTGAGAGAAGGGAGAGAAAATTGGGAAAAGGAAAAATTGGGAAAGATACCAATAAAAATTTAAAGACTATATACAGAAGGTGGAAGCAACAGATGTAAATATAGAGGGAGAAAACAGTTCAGAAAAACAAATCAACATATCAAGCAAGTTTGACATTATATGCAATGTTCCACCACCATACTCCTCCACCTTTTACAAAGAAGGAAGGAAAGCTAATTCTCATATCCCTTTCGGAGGGCCAGGCTTGGATATATGTCATAGCATTGTATCAATTTTTCTGGTTCTGTTCTCTTTATACACATTGTTGTAAAATATTGTTTTCCTGGTTCTGTTTACTTTTCACCATATCTTATAAGTTTTCCCATTTGCCTCTTACAGTACAGTAGTATTCTATCATATTCCCCATTACATTCACATATCATAATTTGTTTATCTGTTCCCTGTACATGTGTTTTTTGGAATGTAAGTTGACTGGTAAGTTCTTAATATGTCTATTGGTTTCTTACTTTCTATTTTTCCTTATTTGAATTCTTTGTATAATTAGCATTTAATTTTAAATGCCATTCTTCCTGAGATGACTTACCCTACTTCAAAATAGTGTGGCTAAATAACTTGACCAGAATCACATAGCTAACAAATATCAGAACTAAGATTCATTTCAATACTGGTCTACTGACTCCAAAGTCTAATCTATTTTCCACAGCCCAACACTCATTCATATTCCTATTCTTTGAAAAATTCAAGAGTCTCTCTTAGTATCTTTTAGGAAAAGTGATATCTACAGTTTATCTACAGTTTAAACTGCTTACTTTGGTAAAAGAATTAATTTCTCTTTCCTTGAGTATCATATCCTATTTGTACTTTCTTCACTTCCTAAAACAGGGTATATTTCCTAAGAAATAATGAAATCTATTTTAAACTCTCATATCTTCATGATTTTTTTGTGTGTGTCCATATACTAATCTTTCTCCCTGCTTGGAGTTCTCACATGATCCCATGAGTCTGGTTAAACACTGACATTTGAAGTTACTCTAAATTTCAAAGTACACTGGAGAATATTTTAGGGGAAAAATTTTTTAACTTGCTATTTATATTCAATAACCTCTTGGAAAGTTGAAGTGCCCTTGGCAGGGTCTTTTTCCACCGCATTGCACACATTGGCTTTCTGCTACAAATGCCAGAATTAGCTTTCTTTGTTGCTGTTTTTTTTTTTTTTGTACATTTCATTTCTAAAAATCCATTTCATTTGATTTGGGAGGTTGGGCTATAGAGACAGAAAAAAATAGTTAATTCTTTCTGGCAGATTACACATGTAAAGTTTTTTGATGTGGGAGAAAGAACATTGGATTTGTTGTCAAAAGGCCTTAGTTTGAGTCTTGTTTTTACCACTTAATAGCAAATTGACTTTGGAATAGTCACTTGAACCTCTCTGATACATAGCCATAAAACATAGATCATAATCTTTATTTATACACTTCACAAGCAAATGATCCTTGTCTCCTACTTTTCTGTCATTAAAGATTGTCCCCCTCCACTTCTCTAAACTTGTCTATGTCCTCATTTATTTTCTTCTCTCTTGTTTTATGAGGTAAGTCTCTGATCCTTGCTAAATTAAATCCCTAGATCCCATCTCTTTTAAAATCTTGCTCCACTAATCAACTCCTTTCCTTTTATGCTTCTTCAATCTTTTATTTTTCCCTCTAGCCTACAAACATACTCAGGTTGCCCCTACTCTAAAAATAAAAACCTTCTCCTGACACTGCCAAGACAGGACTCTGTCATCTGTCAGATTCCTTTCCTTTACTGCCAAACTCCTAGAAAGAATAGTGCTACCATCGATGCCTCCACTTTCTCATTACTCACTCACTTCTCAACCTTGGGCAATCTGGCTTCTATCTGGGATATTCTGACTTAAAGAGTTGACTTTAAGTTTACTATTACCTTCTTATTGAGAAATATAATTGCCTTTTTAAACTATTCATCTTTTTTTAAAGACCCTTATCTTCAGCTTTAGAATTGATACAAAGTATTGATTCTAAGGCAGAAGAGAGGTAAGGGCTAGGCAATTGAGGTTAAGTGACTTGTCCAGGGTCACACAGTCAGGAAGTGTCTGAGACCAAATCTGAATCCAGGACCTTCTGTCTCCAGGCCTGGCTCTCTCTCCATTCAGCCACCTAGCTGCCTTTCTCTTTTTGTAAAAGTAAATTTTATTATTGAATTTTATTTTCATATCACCTGCATTTCTTTTGTTTTTAAATTAGCATGTTAAAAATTAATGTCTTTCCTACTATCCTTTTTCATTGATAAAGAAAATTAAACACAGCCTTTAATATATAGTTTCAAAGTTCAGAAAAATGAATTCCTGCCCTGACCATGTCCAAAAATGTATGTCTCTTTCTGCATTTTAAGTTCATCACCTCTCATTCAGAAGATGAATTGTATATTTCATCTTCATTCTTTTGGGTTTGTGGCTTACCATTTCATTGATCAGAATTCTAGTCTTTCAAAGGTCTTTTCTTTAAAAAAATTGTTTTCATATAAATCGTTCTCCTACTTCTATTCCCTTCTCTCTAATTTAGTTCACAGAGGTCTTCCTAATTTCTTCTGAAATGACCCATTTTGTCATTTCTTTTGATGCAAAAATATTTTATTACTTTTATATATCACAATTTCTTTAGTCATTTCCCAACACTTGTTCAGTTGTGTCTGACCCCAAGTACCATACTGTCTATTGGGTTTTTTTGGGCAAAGATACTGGTGTGACTTGCCATTTCCTTCTCCAATGGATTAAGACAAATAGAAGACATCCCTTATATTCCAAGTTTGTGAAAAAGAGATGTTATAATGTTTCTATAAATAAGATCTTTTTCCTCTGTTTGATTTCTTTGGGTTATAGATCTAGGAGTAGTATAGCTGGGTCAAATGAAATGAACATTTTAGTCCCATTTTGGGCATAGTTAATGGATTTTTATAAGTGGATAGATACAGTTCACAGCCGTATATGTTTCCCTACAGTCCCTCTAACGTTTGTTATTTTTTTCTGTTATTATCTTTACTATTCAGGTTATTATGTGGTATAAATTTAAAGTTGCTTTAATTTGAATCTCTCTAATTCTTCATTATTAAGAGCATTTTTATATTGTTGATAGATTAGATTTCTTTCTTTGAAAACTGCCTTTTAATATAGCAAATTGGTTTTTAATCTTATAAATTCAAGTCAGTTCCTTATAACCTTTGGACATGAGAAACTTGCTATAAAGATTTTTTTCAGTAACTTACTTCATTAACTTTTATTATATTCAATTTGTTAGTACAAATCCTTTTTTTTATTATTAGACATTTATTAAATTTGTTTTTAACCTGTTTACATACTTTATGCCCCTAGTACAAATCCTTGTTAATCTTACATAATTAAGAACTCTTCTATCTATAGTCTAAAAGAAACTTTCTTCCTTATTCTTCTAGTTTCTTAATTATTTGAACTTTTATATCTGGGTCACCTATTGATGTGGAGTTTATCCTGGTATATACGCACCCTCTTTCTTGATATTCTTTCTTCCCTAGACTTCTTTGACATCATCCTCTCACAATTGTCTTACCTCTATGATTACTCATTCTGTGTCTTTTTTTAGCTCCTTGAGCTCTTCTTGTTCCTTAAAACCAGGAGTACCCCAAGATTGTTTGCTAGAACTTGCTTTTCTCTCTCTCTTTTTCTCTTTCTCCCTCTCTCTCTCTCTTATATATGTATGTGTGTGTGTGTATTTGTGTATGTATATATATATATATATATATATCTTCTCTTTATAAATTTTGTCAAATCACTTGCCTTCAGTTTTCACCTTTATACAGCTAAATCAACATATCTCTTAAATTTATATCTCCATTTCCTTTGGTCTTCTCAAATTCAATGTTTAAAACTGAATGCACGATCTTCTTCCAAAAATCTGTTTCTTAGCCCAGTTTCTCTATTTCTGTTTTTGGCACCATTCATTCTCTCAATCACTCAAGCTCAGAAATTTGGAATCATTTTTGATTTTCATCTTTCCTTCATCCCACACATTTAATTAGTTGACAGGCTGCCATTTTATTTCTCAGATTATTTTTCACACCCAGGTTCTCATTTCTGACTTGACTCAACTCTATTAGTATGGGCCCTCAATTCTTCCACCCAAACTATTGCAATAGCCTCTGAGCTAGTCTTCCTATTCCTAGGCTATTGTCTGTTGAATATTTCTTCCACATCTCTATCCTGAGTAATTTTCTTAATTCCTTACTATGATGTCACCACTAAAGCTTTCCCTTCTTTCCAATTGCCTCCTGAATAAATTATAGACTCCTGATTATGTTGTCCAAAGCCACCTACAATTTGGCTTCACCACATTTCTCCAGACTTATTTAATATTATCCACTTTTACATACTCAGTATTCCAGGCAATTTGGATTACTCTTTGTACTCCTTTCTTATCCTACTCTATTTTCTTTCAGTGCCTCTGTAGACACTATATCCCAGATCAATTTTTGTCTACCTCTATCCCTAACTTCCCTTATGTCCTAATCCAGATGCTGCCACTTTCAATCTTCCCTCTTTCCTCCCTTCCATGTGAAGGTAATGTATCTCTATGAATTTCTCAGGGAACTTTTCTTGGGCCCATCTTTTGCACTTATCTCACTTACAGAATTAATTGTGTATTTTTCCTTTCTCCCATTAAAGTTGAAAAGCTTTTCCTGTTTCATATTTATTTATATATTGTGCTGTTTCCCCTAAGACTTGATTCTTAATCCGGTGATCTTTTTACTATACTAGTGGTTGGCAAACTACATCTGACCAATGTAAAAACCATTCTTGGTTCAAAGGCTGTATAAAAACAGGTTTTAAACTAGGTTTGCTCTATGGGATATAACTTACAAACCCTTGTTCTACCACAATGCATAATTTAAAACATACATGCATGCACAAAGACACAGATGTATGTATGTGTATGACACTTACAAGTGAATGACCCCAACAAATAAGTTGTGTTTTAAAAGCTTGCTTTAGAATCAGTAACTTGAAATTCAGAATGCTTGTATATTTTGCATCAAATTGCTATCAGTGGTGCTGAAGCTTCTAGGATGATCCAGAAATTTTTAGTCTATTGATAGTATATAGCAGGGATGATGAAGCTATGGCAAGGGTGCCAACTGTGGGCACATGGTCGGTCTCCTCTCCCCCAAAGAATTTGTTACTAGAACAGAGGGTCTCGAGCGGAGCTGCTCCCCTCCCCCTCTCCACTGAGACTGACAACATTTTCCCATCTCCTACCTCTCTGCCCAACAGCCCAAGGGGAGTGCACAGGAGATAAGCGATAAGGCGGGTAGCTCACAGGCAGCAGATCTGGAGGGGGCAGAGTGCTCAGACTACTCCCCTCCTCTTATCTATACTTGCTGAGGATATCCTCTCTTCACCTGCCCCTCTACCAGCAGCCCAATGGGAACACTTTCTCCCTCCCCTGTGTGTGTGTGTTGGGGGGGGCACATGCGGCACTCGGTCAGGGGGAGGGCGGGCACAGCATATGTCTCTAAAAGGTTCACCGTCATTGTTATGCACTATATACCAGTGATGGCGAACCTTTTAGAACCTTTTAGAGACCATGCGCTTTGCCCTGCCCCCAAACTTTGTGTTGTGCCCTGCCCCTCCCATACTGCACGAAGCCCCCCCCTTCTCCCCAACAATGGATTCTGTATGGAGGAGGGTCACTTTTCAGGATGTTGTTGACCACCTTAGGCAGCTCTCTTTAGCAAAAGACAGGTGGGAGTGATTCTTAGTCCAGCAAATCCTGCCACCATTCGATTAGAGGTAGGTGAGGCAGCTTAAAGAGGGTTCTAGAATAAGACTTAAAAACAAAATCATCCTTTGGGGCAGCTAGTCCTGATCTGAGTTCAGGTCAAGTCTGGGCTTACAAGAATTTTCTCACCCATGATTCTGGCCTGGCTGACCTGAAGTCTTCTAGGTGAGGGCAATGCTGCCAGGTGCTAGTCTTGGAAGGGTGGAGTCTCAGAGTGTCCTTGCCTTCAGGGAGCAAGCATGGGGTACTAGCTAAAACTCTCTGAATGGGGTGGGGGGTAGGGGGTGGGGGTTGCTGCAGGCAAGTCTTAATGGCCCCCTGGAAGGCAGGGAGTCTTGGCACAGCAGGGTTGGGAGGGTGGGGGGGAAGGGGAGCCCTCCCTGGGACTCAGAATTAGAAGGTTCAGATCTTGAAAGCAAAGGAGGAGGCCCAGGGAGGGGGCAGGAGAGTCTCCACAAGCTCTGAAGTTGGGTGGGGGTGGGGCATTCAGTGGGAGCCTCTGCTGCTGTCTCCCTCCTTCCCACCACCCTAGGCAGCTGCATGCTGTGGGCCCAGCCTGCTCCTCCTCAAAGGCCTGGGCACTGAGTCTTCCTCTCAGCCTCAGCCTCCTCTCCCAAGGGGGAGAAGGGCCAGACAGGGGAGGGAGAGAGGAGAGGGATAAGGGAGTAGCTCTGCCAGGGACAGCACACATGCCCACAGAGAGGTCTCTGGTGCCATCTTTGGCATGTGTGCCATATGTTCTTCATCACAGGCCTATAATGATACACCTATAGTATGTAACAATAGCAAAAAAAATATTAAGTATTTACTCTATATATTAGGCTCTGAATGAGATATAAAATTTAGATAAGACACATCCCATATGAAAACAGGGAAGAGTTGAAGTCAGGTACTAAAAGCATTATAAATAACATGTGATAGTATTTCTTGGGGAAAATGCATTCAGAATTCTGATTTATAATGCCTGGTCTTATCTCCCTCATCTCCTCTCCTATTTCCCATTGTCCTTTTTAGCAAGAATAGAATAGTCTCCTTTTCCTACCCTTTACCCACTGGATGAACAAACAAACTAATATTAGTAAGCAGATCTGAAGTAGAAATCAGGTAAAAATAAGAATCATAAATTCTTCTGACTAGATTTGTTCTCCCAGGCAATATAGATAACTCTAAGCAGTGGAGACTCCTCTAGATCAGAGTTACTGATAGATAGCTATGTTGGTCCATCAGAAGCTCCTACAGAATGAAGGCTGGTGGGGGGAAATGGGCTATTAAGGGGACAGGTAGAAGATTCCAGGGGTTGAGGAATGAAGAAACAATCTCATGGTAGGGGCAGTGGTAAGAGTAGGGTTGTGATGGGATGACTTTCCAATTTTCAGTCAAGGCAGTTACCTATCTCTCTTTCTGTGCTTTCTCCTATGGCAGTTTCCTCTTCTCTGATTCCAGGATTCAGCTCTGTTCCCATTACTCTGAAATCTTTGTCTAGCCTCAGTCTTCTTTATGAACTTTATTCTCATATTTCTAATGCTCCTTTGCCTGCCCATAACTTGTCCTTGCCCCTGGCCCTATAATGGGTTATAGCTGAGCAGGTTCCAAGGCACTAATTATCACCCTTCCTGTTTGTGGAGGGGGAGGAGAAAGGGAGGATATTACTGCTGGGAAGTCCTTCCACAGGGAACTGTTGAACAAACAAGCCAAAATTAGTAACTTGATCTGAAGTAGAAACCGGGTCAAAACAAAAGCCCTAAATTCTTCCAACTGACTTGTTCTCCAAGGAAGTAGACAACTCTAAGTGGTGGAGAGTACTATTTCTTCTCCAGGTCTCCTGGGCTTGGTGTACCACTAGTTACAGAGTCAGTAGGCTGACTCCTAGGGCATTATTTTTAGTTAGTGTCCTTCCCATTTCAACAAGTGCTGGAGGTGAATCCTGAGTCTCCAGGAGTTAAATAATCATAAAGAATTCTTCCTGATCTTCCCTCAGTAATGGTAGTGGGGTAGAGGGTGTGGGGGTTGGTCCTGCAGGTAGGGAAACTGTCTATATGTACATACTATATGCATACTATCAGGTAATAGTGCTCTCTTGAAGTTTATAAAGTAGACTGGGATTGAAAAATCAATGAAAAAATGAACAATAAACTAGAGGCAGTGAACAATATGGACAAAATCCAGAACATAAATTTTGATCTTACTGCAACCTGATATACAAGAGGATTTTATATAGCAAGAAGATTTTCTTTGAGAATTTTTGTGTTATCTAGGATGCCAAGGAAAAACCAGAACAAGGAATAAAATGAACTATTTCTGATTGACTACTTCCACTAATATGAATTCGCGGAATTCATGACCTGGGGATGGTGGCAGTTTTGTGATGAAGCCCATATTTATGTATGAGTATTTTAAGAGTATGGGTTGGGGTGTGGTTTCTGCATGACCTTGGGAAAGTCACTTAATCATTCTGTTCCTCAGTTCCTTATCTGTAAAAGCAGTGATAGGACTAGACAAACTCTAAGGTCTCTTCTAGTGCTAAATATATGTTCCTGTGACCCCTGAAGTTTTTTGCCCAGACACATACTTCATAGAATTAAATAGATGGACTGAAAATTTCCCAATAATAGGCTTCTCTAGAAGCTGCTAGATGGTTCAGTGGATAGAGCAATGGATCTAGAGTGAGGAAGACCTGAGTTTGAATCCAGCCTCAGACAGTTGCTTTGTGACCCTGGTTAAGTCACTTAATCTTTGTCATAATCCACTGAAAAAGGAAATGCAAACCACTCCAGTATTTTTGCTAAGAAAACCCAATTTAGGGTCACAATGAGTAGAACACAACTGAATGACTAAGAAATAACAACTGGGCTGTCTAAATTCTTACAGGACAATTTCACAAACATGCCCTACCCATGGAGATGTTATAGCATAACCATAGCATTGCTTTGAGCCTCCTGAAAGGAATGAGGGGGAATAAATACACATGCCCATGAGTGGGGAAGAAGAAGTCCATATAATACTACAACAAAGAAGGATAGGAATGATCCTGGGAAAGAACCATGGTAATCTATGACAGAGAGAAGGTAGAAACAACTTTTGCTTCTGTTTTCTTTGCTAAAGGGAATCGTCTTTGAATAAAAGTGGTAAATAGGGAATTGTTTCCTTAGATAAAAAGGAAGTTAGTAAGAGATCACTTAAATGCTTTTGATGAGTTCAGGATACCAGGTGCAGGATTCTATAAGAACTATTAGGTACAATTATTTAGCCAATGCTGGTGATGGATATAATATCATGGAAAACAATTTTTAAAAGGTACTATAGGATTGGAGAAGGGCAACTCTCCCAATTTTAAATAAAGAATAAGAGTCTACCTACATTAATATGAGAGTGAATTTGTCTTTGTTTCCTGGCAAAATTCTAGAAAATGTTATTAAAGGAATATTTAGTGAACATATAGAAGAGGAAGTGGTGGCAGGGTGAGTGACGATCAATGGGTTTCAGTTAAGCAGGACCCTGTGGTGGGACCCCATGCCCTAAAATTATACAGAAGAAAGTTCAAGAAAGATGCTCTGCTTTCAAGAATAAAAGTCTAAAGGCAGATATGCAAACAATTCTGATGGGGAGGGGTTGCTTTCCAAAGGGACAGATATGCATGATGAGGGAACTAATTGATTTTCATAAAATAACATTCACAGAAGACAAGCACTAGGGCAGGTAATTGAAGATTAATACAAAAAGTGATGGGATGCTAAACATACAGGACAAACTAAACAAGCAAAGGGAACTTTAAAAAAAAGTCAATTTGCAGGCAAAAAGATGATTAAAGAAGGAATGAAACCACTTTTGGAGGAGAATAAGATAATGATAAAAGATGGGAAAGAGAAGACCCTAACTGCTCAACTCTTATTTTGCTTCTATTTTCTCCACCAAAGAGAACAATTTTGGGGCTAGGAATAGAACAGAACAGGTGTACAAAGGATTGAAACTCAAGATAAGTGAGGAGATGGTAAGATGTCCTATGGGAATTACTTGGACTAGACAAAAAACATCCAAGTATAGCAAAAAAATAAATAAATTTGATTATGGGAACCATAATGTCATAGAGAATGGGAGAGGAAGAAGAGGAATGGACTTGGGTAAATGTCCTGAATTTTATAAATAGGAAGAATATGGATTCTTTCACTGATATTTGGGTGAGATTGACTTTGATTCCTGGACTAAATTCTCTTTTTAGTAAAATGGCAGGAAATGAAATATATTGGGTTTTATTTTTTTATATTGAAAATGTAAGGAAAGGTAGAGATGTACATAGCTAATAATAGCAAGTCTTTGGGTACAAAAATATTGAAGTATTTCAGAGGAACTCTTAGATTCAGTAAGTTTGGTAGATATTTTATCAAAGGACTGAACAGATATTATTGAGGTTGCAGATGTTACCTAAAAAGACTCAAAAGAAGTGGTAGTGATTAGGAAGATGAAAGAAGTTGCCATAATAGGTTAGCTGAAGGGAAAAGTTTCTTAAGGAGTTTAGCAGATGGAGATCCTGTAGAAGAAATGAGGAACATAGTTTCAAGGGAGAAAGAGAAGGGAAGAAAAGATTCGAATTTCAATTTCTGGCAGCTGGTAATGAGAGAGTACTGTGGCCACCCAGTCATTCCAGTGTACCTATTTATATAGCTAATATGTCTTCATATGTAAGGCATCTACAACATTAGTTGAGTAATTAAAAGTTAGGCATCTCCTATACCAAGATATTGGTGCATTTCTATAAAATAATCTTAATTTATCTTTGAAGAGAGTTCTAAATCACATAGTCTGCTCCTTTTGGGGGATTGTTTGACTCTACTATGAAAGGAACTATTTTAGTAATGGGAATGTGATCATGATGAAGCCAAGATTACCTTGTTAGAGGAAACTTGCCTTATGGATTCTGTGGGGCTCTTCATTTTCATTTAAAATCATAGAATATTTTTATTTCTGAAACAGAGCTTAGAGATCATCTAAGTTTGGACAGTGGATGGTGGAATACTCTTCATCTAAGTTTTTATATCTTTTGCACATATTTACTTGCATGTACATGTCATTTGCTCTTAATAAATTATGTGCTCTGTGAAGGCATGGAATGTTTTAGTTTTCTTCTTGTCTTTTATCTTTAGCATACTGTATGTTAAATTCTTAATAAGTGCTTGTTGAATTGAATTGAAAGAAAAGAGGATGAATCTTCATTTGGTCTCTCCTTAGGCAGGTCAATTGCACCATTCTCTCTTCACCCCTCTTCTCCTGGGAATACATTTGAGAACTTCCTTTAGAGGTTTCTGGCAACTGTTCTTCCACAACTTCTTGGATCATTCATCTTGCATCCAGCCTGGGTGAAATAGAGGTTTGGAAAGGCAGTTATATGATGATGCTGTAGAATAGTATCTTAAAATTTGACAATTTGGTCATTTATGGGATTATATGTAAGTACTTGGAAATTAACATCTAAATTATAAACTCATTTGGACAAAACTATGAAATAGATGAAATTTATTCATGTTATTTTTTTTTGGCTCAATTCTTTCTCCTCCCTTTTAATAGTCTTTCTTCTGTTTCATTTATCTAATACTCTTTTGATGTTCTTTGATTATGCAGTATTTTCCAGACGTGTACACCATCCGAGCCTGCCATACTGGGGCCTGGGGACCTTCCTCAACATCAGAATTCACCACCTTCATGTTCTCTTTGCTTAAGGCCTGGTTGGATGAGTTAGCTCAATTCTCATTATACCTCAACATATTGTCTTTTTCAACCTCAGTTTTTTAATCGTCTTTTGTACATATGACTATTATTTGGTTTTTGGTATTTGTTATTATTAAGGTATTATTGGGTAGGTTAACACCTATCCAAAGCTTTCTCCTCCAGACTCCCAACTTGGTGATTCTGGTTATTATTTATCCAGACATACAATCTTTGGGGAAATAGTTCAGGGAAATTCTTTCTAATGAACAATATCCTCCCAGTCCCAGGCTTTGTGGGAACATAATTCTATAAACTTTTCTTCTTGGCCATACCCATTATCTTATTTATTACTGTTATTTGCTTATAGTTATTCCTCTCTGGAAGACTGTTATAATTATATTAGTTATGACCCAAGATTTTTTATGAGAAAAGTACTTTATACATATATTATATGTATACATATATTTTTGTATGTTTAAAAGGACTTTATATATATATATAGTTACATATGTAGCATTGGTTCCACTTAACTCTGGAGTCTATTTAATTACCCCAACTACAGTATGGAGTGTTTTAGGCAATCATAATTATGCAAATATAACTCAAGCTCTTATTTGGTACCTTCTCTAACAACTTACTAGACAAATCAAATTGCAAAGCGTTTAACTGAGGCAGAATAACAAGGTAAGTAACAAGGATGAAAATCAAGCAATAGAATCATACTCAGATCCCATGTAAAAAAAAAATGAGTACAATCTCCCAGAGACTATCTTGATGCTGAGAAGGGATCACTCCCTAGACAACTCTCACTCAAAGAAGAGGAAGAATTACATTAGGGCCCCATATCCCGGTAACTGTGCTTCACTGCTGTTATTTTTGTACAGGACTGCCCCACACCTACACATTTTCAGCTCTTTTGGTTGAACAAATGACTTTTGAGGCTTTTCTAAATCTGGGATCTTGAGATTCTATAACAATAACTTGCAAAGAAGATACCTCCCTGTATTAGTGGAGGGAGTCTTCTCATCTAGAAGTTTCCTATACCAATGAAATCATAGGTCTAGTTTCTTTCTACCACTCTTCTACTACTTGCCCAGGGCCATACAGCCTTGAAGTGGGGACACTCCCATTTTGAAGTAATAACTCTTTCTCCATTTCTTATTACTCTAAGTGACTCCTGGGTACAATCTAACTTGTATCATGGTTATTAATCTACATGACATCCCCTTTTCAGATGATATATTCCTGGAGGAAAAGGACTGTGCTGAGTTTTATCTTTATTTCCTAACACATAGTCCAGGCTTAAGTAACACTTTGGGAATTGATTGAATCAAATTCTTAGGCCTCAGTTTTAAAATCTGTACTTCAACTCCACAAACATTTATTAAGCACCTGCTACCTAAGCCTTGTGTTAGGACCTAAGCAAGGTAGAACAAGGAACCAGTGTGGTATGCTAGAAAGAGATCTAGACTAGGAGTCAAAAGAATAAGCCATTTTTCTGGCATCTGACACTAACAAGTTGTAAGATCTTGGCCAATTACTTTATCTCTCTGGGCCTCTGGGGTTATCTGTAAAGTCAGGGGTTTGAACTAGACTTTTGAAGTCTTTTTCAGTTCTTATATGATGTTCTATAATTTGAAGTTCCTTTTTCTTTCCACTATTCTATCTTGGAAAGGTCTTGTGAGTCAGAATATTTGGGTCTGAATCTCAGTTTCAATACTTGGTAGCTCTGTGATCTTACACAAATCCCTTTACCTCTCTAGGTCTAAGTTTCTTCAGTGATAAAATGAGGGGAGTAGGACTCCAATCACTTCAAAGTGTCTTTTCAAGTCTGATGGGTTTGTGGTAGCCCTACCCCTTATTTCCTATATGAAGGTGATGGAAAAAATGAACAAGAATTTATTAATCACCTAATGTATGTCAGTCACTGGGCTAAGTATTTTATAAATATTATCTCAGTTGATCTCATTTGATTAAAGCTAAGTGAAGTAGAGTCATTAGAGATGGAAAAACTTAGGGTAGGGAGAGCTAAGGGAATTAGCTGTGATTCCTGATTCACTTCCCATTTACAGTTTTCCCATTAAATCCTCAAATGATTCTAGTAGGTGGCTTCCTACTTTGCTCAGAAGTAAGGTTGGTCCTATTATTTGTGTGAGTAGTACATGCAAATATAGTACTCCATAATGCTTATATCCTTGCAACATAGTTAATATTTATTAACAACAGCTAGAACTATTCAAATGACTTTATCCATTCAATTCATCTGTTATTTTTAAAAAGTAAGAATAGAGAAATTTTTAACAGATACTAATTTTTAGCAGATAATGGTGAAGGTAAGGTTTGAGCCCAGGAGAGAAATGCTGATCAGTGAAGTAGGGGGGGAAAGTGCAAACTGTTTTAAAACAAATAAAATCCATTAAATTTTTTTTTCCTTTTATAAATAAATTAGAAGGCTGAGAAAGACCTCAATTAACTGGTCTCCTTTTAGCTAGTACCTTCAGTTAATCTATTCTTTCTCTTACCCCAACTCCATTTTTCAGAACAAAATGACCAAGAAAACAAGCTTATACCTGAGATTTATTAAGAAAGAGGAACTTTCTAAGTATTTTCTGAAGGAAATACATATTTGTTATCCTCAAGATCATCATTTTAATAATCAGAGGATCATAAATATAGAGCTTGAAGGGATCTTAGAAGTCATCAAGTCCAACTCTTTCATTTTACAGATGAGGAAACAGAAGAAGCACAGAGAATTAAAGGAACTGTCCAGGGTTCACAAAGCAAGTGCCTGATCTGAACTTGGGACTTGATTCCAAATCCTGCACTTTTATCTATACTACTTAGCTGCACCAATTCTCATTATATAGCATGCCAGAATTTGGAATTTGTTCCTATTCAGGAAATTTTCTGTAAGATTCATAGACATCTAAGAAATATTCAATTACTTCAATAGTCTATTTACTAAGGCAAAAAAGCAGACACAAATTACTAAGAAAATTTTTCAACAAAAAGCCTTGAAATAAAAATTTGGTTTTCATTTATTTTTTTAGTAAGATCTAAAGTTGCAAGGTAGCTTTGAGATCACTTGGTCCATTTCCTTAATTTTATTTTTTTTTTAAACTCTGACCTTCCTTCTTAAAATCAATACTGTGTATTGGTTCAATGGCAGGAGAATGGAACTGGGAAGGGGGAAGAATGGGGGTTAAATGATTTGCCCAGGGTCACATAGCTAGGAAGTGTCTTGAGGCCAGATTTCATTTTACATAAGAAGAAACTGAGCCTCAGAAAGCTTAAGTGTTTGTAAGCCCAAACCCTTTTTTAGAGGACTCAAATCCAAGTCTTCTCTTTTCAGTCCAGTGGTTTTTCCATTTGAAACATCACACTGCCTTTCAGTTAACCAGAATACTCTATTTCCCAAGCATTGTAGTTAACTGAGGTTTTAAATAGTTCAGTAAGATTATAGAATTTAGAGTCAGAAGGGCTCATTCCCTAGCCTCTTTGGCCTTGGCCTGTTGGATTTGGATAAGAATAAATATAGGGAAAGCTCTGTAGACAAGCCATTTCCAGAGGCTTTTACACAAAAACTATTCAAAGGAAGATTGTTTATTTAACTAGACCACAAAAAAATTTCTGCAACAAAAGAAGTTTACTTATTTACAGAAAACTTTCTGCAACAAAAGAAGTTTACTTATTTACGTTTAGAATTAATAATTAACCTTTAGAATCCTTAATAATGTTTTTTTAAGTAGGTCAGAAATCTATCCATTTTTTTCTCGAAAGCAGAGACTCCAGAAAGCCAATTTACTTAATTTTGTTTGGTATATTCTACAACATTTTTTGGTTAACATATTTCTTTTCATGCCAAGTACTGCATTTTTCATTTCCCACAAAATCAGGACAAACTGTACATCCCCCACTGTGTCCAGGGTTGATCTGGCTAAATGTCAACTATGTTAATTTGTATAAAGAAAACAGCAGCCCTATTTTTATCTGATTTAAAAATCCCACAAACAACTAAAGCGATTTCAGTGCAAAGTGACTTAAATTGTACAAGAAACTTGGCAGATTTGTTTTTCTCCTGCCTTTATGGTAACATGTAGAAATGCTGCAATAATAATCTTGGGATCTGTTAGTATCTACATTTTAATCACTAATTTTAGAGGGCTAATTTGGTGGTCAAATGTCTCTCTGAACTGCCAGTTAGAATAAAATCCATTTGATTTAATTTTGGGGAGTAGATATACTAAAAATCTATCAAACTTAAAAAAAAAAGCTTAATTTGAAATACACTAATACACTTTCCCCCACACATTTAAAAATGGTTTGGTCTTAAAAATTGCCCAAGAACAAGCAGATTATATAATCTAATTGCTTTAGCTAATTTGGATGTGGGAGGGGGACCTGGAGGTGTAAAAGAGTTAAAGGTATTGAACTTTGATAAATGTATTTGAGCAATAAAAAGATTCTGGAGAAATTGTAAATGTTATCATGCATATCTTCAGTACATTTTAATTATATGATATTTAATATTACATTGTATTCAGTGCATTTAGTATATGAGGCAGCTCAGTGACACAGTAGATAGAGCACTGGACCTAGAATCAGGAAGACCTGAGTTCCAGCTTCAGACATTTATTAGCCGTGTGACTCTGGACAATCACTTAACTTCAGTATGCCCGTTTTCTCATCTTGTTGTGAGAACTGAATGAGGTATTATTTGTAAAAAAACAATAACATTTAGCACGATGCCTGTTACATAGTAGGTGCTTCATAAATGTTTATTTCCTTCTTCTATTATTATTATTACTATTATTATTAATTGTATTCCCAGGTTAACAAGCAAGATAAAATACAGGACTGTATGAATGTTGTTGTTTTTTAAATACATATGAGTTTGTAGTGATTTAAGGTTTTACTTTAAGGCTAATGTGTCTTATACACATTATCTTATTTGAGTCTCATAACAACCCTGTGAGTGAGGAAGTACAGATACAATTACTATAAAAAGAAAATGAAGAAGAGGTCATTCTTTAGTGTTCAAAAAATGGGGTCAAAACAGTAGTTATACATCTACTTATAAGGAGAAGTTACAATCCCATTGTTCTCTTCTCCAGTCAGACTACATCTCAAGTACTGTGTTCTTTTGTGGGAGGGATGGGCACATTTTGGCCTCTCCAGAGGACAGAGGCCAGGAACTGTGAAGGGATCAGAAACTATGACTTATTAGAATTTCCATTAATTGGGAACATATAGCCCAGGAAAGGAAGAGTTAGGACACATGTTCCCTATCTTCAAATAATTTGAAGGGCCATTTTATGAAAGAAGATTAGACTTATTTTGCTTGGCCAAGAAACAAAAACCAGAACCACTGAATAGAAGCTATGGGGAGGGAGCTTTCAGTTTTAGGGATGTTTTAGGCTGAAAGATCCTGTATTGCGTTGCAAGGAGGGGGTAGGGAGGCTGGAATTTGAACTGGATGGTCTTTGAGTCTCTCCCAACCTGAAGATTCTATGATTTGTATGGTTTCACCTAACTGTTTTCTTGGTGGTGGCAGCAGCATGAATTACAGTGATATCAGATTTTTGAATATCAAGGTTAGTGGTCTACTACAGGTATTACTTTTGTTTTATGACTGCTAGTATTTATATAGCTCCTATCTACCAGGCACTGTTCTAAGTTTAACAAAATATTATCTCATTTTGTCCTCACAATAACCCTCAATAGGTACCTGCTATTATTTCCCCCATTTTGTAGCTGAGGACACTGAGGCAAATAGAGGTTAAATGACTTGAACAAAGTAACACAGATATTAGTCACTGAGGCAGGATTTGAATTCAGATCTTCCTGCCCACAAGCTTAGTACTCTAACCACTGTATCTCCTCACTACGATGTTTTACAACTAGGCTATGATTTATGAACAATTAATAGCATATATATATACATAGCACTTTAAGGTTTATAAAGTGTTTTATATATGTTGTCTTATTTTAATCTTACAACTACCCTATGAGAGAAGTAGCACAGATATAATTGTTCCCATTTTCCAGAGGAAGCAACTGAGGCTCACAGAAATGAAGTGACTTCACACATTTAGTAAGGCAGGATTTGAATCTAGGTCTTACTGGCTTTACTAGGTTGTTTTCACTAAGCTACATGCAACACTGCTTTTTATGGCATTTTAGATCTTTCGATCTTCTGTTAGTCTCTGGTAAATTTTACCTAACAAACATGTAAAACCCAACTATCCAGAACTATAGTTTTTTTTCTTGTCTTGTGATCAGGGCCTTAACTAACCAAAGCATTTTGCAAGTAGAGGAATGAGTGAATGCACATAACATTGGCATTGGGTTTGGTAGCATCTGAAAGATACCAGTTCCCTTTTTACTTTTTAAAAAATATTTTTTCTAATTACATGCAATAACAATTTTAAAAATACATTTTTCTGAAATTTTGAGATCCAAAAATATCTTCCTCCCTCTTTTCCCTTCCTCTTCTCTGACATGGCAAGCACTCTGATCTGGATTATACATGTATGATCAGGCAAAACATATCTGTATATGGGTCATATTGTGAGAAAACACACATATAAAGTCAAAACCAACAATTAAACCCACACAAAAAATAAAATTAAAAACAGCATGCTTCAATCTACATGCAGACTACATCAGTTCTTTCTCTGGAGGTGGATGCCATTTCTTATCATATGTCCTTCAAAATTGTCTTGGAGAGATACTTAGGTCTTTCACAGTTGATCATTCAATATTGCTTTTACTATGTATGCTGTCTCCTGGTTCTGCTCATTCTGCTCATTTTGCTTTGCATCAATTCATGTAAGTCTTTCCAGGTTTTTCTGAAATCATTCTGTTCATAATTTCTTATAGAGCACTAGTATTCTATCACAATCATAAATTTGTTTGTCATTCCTCAGTTGGTGAACATCCTCTCAATTTCCAATTCTTTTCCATCACAAAGAACTGTTATACATATTTTTGTACAAATTGGTCCTTTTCCCTTTCTTTGATCTATGGGATACAGATCTAGTAGTGGTGTTACAAGATGAAAGGGTATGCACAATTTTATGTCCCTTTGTGCATAGTTCCGAATTGCTCTCCAAAATGGTTGGATCAGTTCACAAACCAACAATGCATTAGTGTCTCAATTTTTCTACATCCCCTCTGGCATTTATCTTTTTCCTTTCCTGTTATGTTAACCAATATGATAGGTATGAGATGCTCAGGGATATGTGCTCCAGGGATGCTCTACCAGATTGGGCTCCCTTAGATTTATCATTGGGCATTGTCCAGATTTTTTATTATTAGTCAATAAATATTTGTTTGTTTTTTTACAATCATGTAAAACAATTTACCATGTTTTTCAGAAGAACTCTCAAATGGAAAAAAAGAAGAAAGAAAATTAAATATAGTATGTTTCAGTCTGCATTCAGACTCCAGTTCTTTCCTGGAGGGCAGATGGCATTTTTCATACATGAGTCTCTGAGATTCTCTTGGATCACTCTATTGTTGAGAATTAACTAGATTAATCACAGTTGTTCAAGAAACCCTGCTGTCACTGGGTACACTATTCTTCTGGATCTGCTTATTTTACTTTGTATCAGCTCATGTAAGTCTTTACAAAATTTTCTGAATTCATCCTATTAGTCAATAATTTTTGTTAAAGATTACTCTGTGCCTACTAAGGGCTACTACACTTTTTTTCTCTCTCCTATATCATAGCTACTTGACTTCTTGCCTTTCCTTTACTGTATTACTAAGTCTTTGAGATGGAGACTGTGTTATAACTACCTGTTGATCTACTACTTTGCACATAATAGATAGCTAATAAATATTTGTTGAATAAAAAAATTAAATTGTCCTCAAATATCTTTAGTTGCATAGGCTGGGCAGGGAGGGATAGGTTACAAAAGAACATACACACACTGATGACATTACAGACCTTAGAAGCATCACAGTATATAAATGATAGAGCACTTGCAGGGATACTCCATGTAGCATTGCCCCAAAGTTGTCATTTTATTGATTTCCAGAGATGCAACTGGACCAGCAACAAGTTAGAACTTGACAACTGCTCTATGTATTAACTGTCATTCTGGTTGTTCAGAGTCTAGTTTAGTGGCTGGCACATAATAGGCATTGAGCAAGTTCTTAGGATTGGTTGACTGACATTTTATTTTTATGTAATCAATTAATATTGCTAAAGGAGAACACATGCATCCTACTTAAGTTAGTCACATGTTTAGGATGTTTTTGTTGACGATTTAGGATAGAAGACTGAATCCTTTGCTCTTTCAAATACACTGAGTCTTGATAACCAGATCTATACAGTCTACACATCAACCATGAAAAAGGTGTGAAAATAGAAAATTTTCTGGGAACCTATAAAAAATGATTCTAATAATAGGACAGTTAATAAATTGTGGAATATTTATTTTTAAGGGTTGGGGTTCTACATTCACCCCACTTAAAGTAATCACAAAAAGTCTAGACAACTAGATTCAGCCAGTCAAAGATGAATACTAGGTATGGAAAAGTCCTTAATTAATTTGGAGGAGTGAAGTGTTTTGACACACATCTAGGGCTTTGTATAACAAAGGAAACCAGTCCAAAAATTATTTTCTCTCAGTAGGTCAGCTGAGTTTTAGTCAAATTCTGTAGTGTGGCACTCCTAAAAAAGAGCCAAGTGAGAGTTTTCTTTCTCTCTTTCTTCATCTTTCACTGACAAGATAATGATCATGTGAACTTCAAAAGGTCAGAAGAAGTGGAATTATCATCCACATTGATAACAGAGTCCTTCAAAGCTAGTAGTTCCTAAAGTAGTAGTGTCTGGAGTGGATGTTGGAAGAAAAACCAAGGACAAGCTAGACATAATGAGGAAAGGAAGCTTCTGGATTCAACAAGAGCACTGACTTTCAGAGTTCAGCAGACATTTAGATATAAGATGAATTTCATGAGGGCTCCATGAAGGCAGAAAAGTGCTTCCAATAATCAAATGCTGTAACTTTACCCATATCATCACTAAATTTGAACCATAGTGACTACTTCCTCCAAACTTTGTACATGTATGTACAAGGGGAGAGTATGTCCCTAGTTTAGAGGAGATTTCTATAACAACTGTCCTTGTTATACCTTCCTTAGTAAAAAGTCTTTTAAAAAGCTAATTGAGTTTATGATCAATGGGAAACATACTTGTGGGAACATATATGTAATACTAGAAACCCTAGCTCCTCATGGTTACCCTGACAGCCAGCACTCTCAGGGGACCTGGCTTGCCAGAACAAGGGAAAAGTGGGAAAGTCTCTCCAGAATTGGTACTATTCATGTAATGGAATACTATAATATAATTATGATAAGCATATGTATGAAGTAATATATCAAAAAAGTAGAAAGCCTTTAATGAGACCATGCAAAGCAAACAAAACAGTACATATTAACTACAACCACATAAAAGGAAAAGTGAATGGAACTGTGAAATGATCCAATCATTTTGGAGAACAATCTGGAATTATGCCCCAAAAGTTATAAAACTGTATATACATTTTGACACAGTAATGCCACTATTAGTTTATTTCCCAAGGTGGTCAAGTAAAGAAGAAGAGAACTTATATGTTCTAAAATATTTATAGCAGATCTCTCTGTGGTAGCAAAGAACTGAAAATTGAAGGGACGCCATTAATTGGGGAATGGCCAAACAAGTTGTGTCATGTGTTTGTGATGGAATTAGTACTTCGCTATAAGAAATGATGAGTAGAGGGGCAGCTGGGTGGCTCAGTGGATTGAGAGCCAAGCCTAGAGACAGGAGGTCCTAGGTTTAAATCTGGCCTCAGACACTTCCTAGCTGTGTGACTGGGCAAGTCACTTAATCTCCATTGCCTAGCCCTTAACATTCTTCTGCCTTGGAACCAATACATAATATGGATTCTAAGACATAAAGTAAGGTTTAAAAAAAACAAAACGAAATGATGAGCAGGCTAATTTAAAAAAACTGGGAAAGACCTACATGAAATTATGAAGAATGAAATGAGTAGAAACAGGAAAATGTTATATACAGCAACAGAAATATTGTTTAAAGAATGACTTGTGTATGTACATTAGAGAAAGAACTAATAAACAGAAATAAGCAAGATATAGTCTATATATATACATATATCTTTTCTTCAAATGATGCCTTCCCTAGTAGGGGTGAGGGTGGGGAGGAAAGAAGATATCTGGGAATTTTCATGTAACAAGCAAATAAATAATGTTTTTAAAGGATATGAATGAGGGGAAAAATCCTGATGAAGAATGAGTGACCAAAAAGTTATGACATTTTATGCATGGAAATGGAATTATTCAATAGTAAACAGTTGCCAAGAAACCTTAATTAGTTGTGTTTAGAGTCTCAGGATTGGAAGGAACCCCAGAGACCATCTAATCAAAGCAAAGCAGAAGAGAACAGACCACTGCTTTTTAACTTCCCTTCTCCCACTACTACCAGTATCCCAGAATCTCCAAGGCAGTCAGTCCATTACATTCTGGGTAGTCTCTAATGTACTAGGAGATTTTTCTTATGTTGAACCAAAATCTCTTTGTAACTTTTTCAACCTATCTCGCCTTTTTCTTTCTCTCTTTTTTTAATTGAAAATTTTTATTTAATTAATTTAGAATATTTTCCATGGTTACATGATTCATGTTCTTTCCCTCCCCTCCAATCCACTCCCCTAATAGCCAACACACAATTTCACTGGGTTTTACATATATCATTGACCAAGACCTATTTCCATATTATTGATAATTACACTAGGGTGATTACTTATTGCCTTTTTCAATAGAAGTTTTTTTGCAGCTCCCAACAGAATAAGTTTAACGTCTCTGTAGTCATTTGTATACTTAAATATCACATTTCTCTAAAGTTTTCCCTTCTCCAGGCAAATCATGACAAGCTTATCCAAAATACTTCTATATGATATAACTTTGGTGTAAAATATTAGTGATACAAGACAGAGAAGGGCTTTTGCTATGCCATTACAAATGCTGGCAATGATAGACAAATTGCACTCCTTTTTTTCCTATCCCCATTTTTACTTCAGTAACTTTCAGAAAAATTTAAATGCCTACATGCTATTTGCCAGAGAAACAACAGAAATGGAAAAGGATTACCAGAGAGGTAAAGTGAATTGATTTTAATCATCCTTATTTGTCACTTAGTTGTAAGAAAAAGAAACAATGGGGTGTGTGTGTGTTCATATATGTATGAGTACTGCAGCTTGGATCTGAGATGGGAGAAAAGATAGAAAGCACTTGACCAAGCCTAGTTGGAAATAAGGCCAGGAAGAACATGTTCAGGACATCAGAAAAAAAGGAAAAAATGAGCTGCATCTGTTGGTGACCCCTAGGTAAAGCACTAAAGTCTATAAAAATGCCCGATATAACAGTAGCCTTATTATACTTGATCTGGGCTAACCCTACATGAGAGCTAGGCATACTTCATGGAGGGTATAGGAAGAGGATGGAAAACCTATATAGAAGAAAGTAGAAGAATTTTAGAAGGTCTGAGAGAGGCTTAAGGGGGCTTGAATTTTGAACTTTAAGATCAGAGATTTAAAGATATGAAAGACTCCAGAGTGATTAAAAGATTTTCCCAAGGTCACATCTAGAGGAGCCAGAATTCAACTCCAGGTCCTCTGATTTGAAGTCTGACAGACTTTCCACTATATCATGTTACCTTTGAAATTTTACAGCTTTGTCTGGTGGAGTAGGAAGAAGGTGAAGACAATAGGAAACTTTCATAAGAGTTGGTGGAACATGGTGGAAAAGTAATTTTATAAGAAACACCTTTTTCAAAATTGGACAATCCTTCAGTACTTAGGGTAAGAAGTAGTTGTGTCCTATGTATATTTGGGAGTAGCTCAAAGGGTAAAGGTATAGTTTGGGAAGAATCACATTTTCTTCTTATACATCCTTCTCTCTCTTGTTTTTTTCACTTGGACATTAAGGATTCTTATCCTAGTTCAAAGGATCTCTTGCTTTGCTCTATTAGTGAATATTGCTTATACTATATATATGCATTTCAATTTTAATTTAACTCAATTAAACAAAATCTATTCTAGTAGTTGTTATAAATATCTGCTCTTTCTGTAACTCACTCTACAGTATATTTTTAATATTTGGAATATGCCCAATGTTTATTTCTTTCCTTTCTTCTATTGTTGGAGTCATCTATTTCTCTAGCCATTGAAAACACGTGTTTTTTAAATTGGTGATAAAAGTGAGGAATTATTTCCCAAGAACCTGGTATATATGAAAATGACCACTGTCATCTGTATGTGTGACCTTACTAATTAATATAGCTTTCCCCCCTATGTGCTTGGCAGGAATGTAGCATAATGCTACCATATTGTTAGAAGCAACGCTCTCCCATAAATTGGCAAAGGAGAAAATCAGATGTTTGAAGACATGTATAAATTAAGTTGAATTTTAAAAGATAGTAGTAGTCACTCTAATATTTAACTGAGTTGTGGTGGAAAACATCTAAAGATCTCTCTTGTGTACTAAGCATCTAAAGACTTGTCTTGGATGTTATCTCACACAGCAAATTTTTTTGGTGAATTATACATTAGGGTGACAACCCATATGTCTCTATAATGGCTAATTATAGGCTGAGTCGACCATTCAATTCTAAATATAAAGTTCCTTATAATTTTCTTAGAATCATTTCTAGCAAGCTTAAATTTGTTATGATGGTTCATAGCTCAAAAAGTGATCCTTTTCTGCTTTTTTTGTTTGTTTGTTTTTTGCAAATCCTGATAAAAATACACTGAATTCTTCTGTGACTGAAATGGCCCTAGGGGAAATTAATCAGAAGGCTGAAAGAGACATGAGCTGTCTTTAAACATATCTTGCCTTCAGGAAGGATCTTATTTAACTACTCCAGACACTGGAGAATCCCACTTGGTTTAAAAATATCTCTAGAAAGAGAGATTCCTTAATCTTATATGATAACTCATTCCAATACCTATTAACTTTCATTGTTTGGAAATTATTCCTTACTGGAATCTTAGATTCTAAATGCTTATTTTCTCATGTTCTAGATTTAATGGGGATCAAAAAACAACAACAACGATCCTGTTAAATACCTTCTATATTAAATTCTTTTCTAAACTGTGTCATTATTAAGTCATCATTCCAGCTTTTACTTTTGGTTTAGTGCCACTGAACTGAAGTAAACAAAATTATAAGAATATCTCAATTTGAAGAATAGCAGTTTTTCCAGTATCCCAGAGTAGGCAGCGATGATAAAGGCATTATGGCATAACCTATCCTTGGATAGGAATTGCCTCTATAACACATCCTAACAAGTGGTTACGCTGTTTGAAGCCCACTGATGTCCCTGAAAGCCCAGTGCTTTTCAGGCAAGCCCATTTCTCTTTTCTTTTCTTTTCTTTTCTTTTCTTTTCTTTTCTTTTCTTTTCTTTTCTTTTCTTTTCTTTTCTTTTCTTTTCTTTTCTTTTCTTTCCTTTTCTTTTCTTTTCTTTCCTTTCCTTTCCTTTCCTTTCCTTTCCTTTCCTTTTCTTTTCTTTTCTTTTCTTTTCTTTTCTTTTCTTTTCTTTTCCTTTTTTCTTTTTTTGGATAGGCATTAATTGTTAAGAAGACTTTCCTTACGTTGTGCTTAAGTGTGATTAAATCAGTCTCTCATCAGTATTTACCTCTTACCTCTAATTCTGTACTCTGGGACAGATCTGCAAAAGCTTAATCCTTTTTGTACATTATAGCTCTATAAATAGTTGAATATTGCTATTATGGCTCCTCTAAGTATTTTTTTTTCTTTCCAGACTAATACAACCCCTTTTCCTTTAGTCAATCATTGTATGGTATATAGTCTCTAGTCTTTTTACCATCTTGGACATCCTCACCCAGATATGTTCCAGAAGAGCTCTGACTAGAACAAAATACTGTGAGACTATGATTTACCTTGTTCTGGAGATTGTCTCTCTCTTAATGAAGCCTAAGATCATGCTAACATTTTGGGGGGGAATGGGGATGGCTGCTATGTCCCACTGTTGATTTGTATTGAGGTAATACCACCTCCAATCTTCTTTTGAATTTTGTTGTTTAATCAAGCCTTCTTTATCTTGTACATGGGTATTTTTTTAAACACATTTTAGATTTATTCCAGGGAAATTATTCCATGGATTTTTCAGGAATGAATAGGGTAGAAAGCCAGTGATGAATTTCTTATGAGTCATTTTATCTCAAACTACTACATATGAATATCACAACTTAATTTTATGGCGAGTGAATATCCTCAGATTGGATGGGGTCAATTAGGTCATCCTTGATCCTTAGGAAATATGGAGGAGCCATTGGAAGTGCATGATTATTTTGTAGAGTTATGAGGCAAGGGAAAGATAATCCTGAGATATAATATAATTTATGGCTGAGTCAATAACCAAGAAATTACTTCTTTCTATCCCAACCAACACTGTCCACACAGGAATAAAGTCCAGGTAGGATATCAGCATTTGATTCCCAATACAGACAATCCAGAGACAAAGAAAAATGAAATTTATCTCATCTCATATTAATGAGTCATTGCATGTGTTCTTTAGGACTTTAGGAAAATCATTTCCATGTTCTCTAGATATTTTTCCCTCCTTTAAATGATCACATACTTTTATATGTCCTTCTTCAATGCTATATTGTGACATGGACCTGATACTGGGCTCTTAGTCAGGGGTATGCTGGTAAATGTTTAACAACTTCCTCTTTGAGGGGAGAAAAAAATGTCTGCAAGACACTTTTAATCTCCACCAGGAATATTTTCATCATCACTTTTGTAAGTCTAGAAAATCAACAAAAACAATAAGTCAAGCCCTGATTTGTAGTATTTGGTGATTTTTAAAGGTTAAGTGCTCACAAAGAAAATAACATTTTACTTTCAGTGTGAGCTGGCTCTAGCATAACCCCATTGTCATCTATGCCAGTGGAATACAAGCTCCAGCCAGTCCTACAAAGTTGAGCAGGTTTTGATTATGGGTTTAGTGATGAGAGACTGTAGGTTTGTTGCTCAATAACTAGTTTCACCAAGTCTATAGCTACATATTCATCTGCTTATTGTTTCCCCCATTAGATTATATGCTCCTTAAGGGTAAGGGCTGTTTTTTTTTTTAATCTTTCTTTATTATCCCCAAGCTTAAGAGAGTATCTGATACATAGTAGGCACTTAAATGTTTAACTAACTGACTCAATCAATCAATCAAGAAATTAAGTGCCTACCACTTGCTAAATTCTGGGGTAACAAAGACAAAAATGAAACAGTACCTGTGCTAAAGGAGTATAACAATCCAGGTGGGATATATAAAGGTATGTGCAAAATAAATACAAGATAATTTGAGGGAAGGGAGTCACTAGGACCTAAGAGAATATGAAAGGCTTCATGTAAAAGGTGCTACCTAAGGTAAGCCTTGAAAGTAACTAAAGGTTCTAAAAGTTGGAGGTGAGGAGGCATTCATTTCATTTTAAGGATGAAGTAATAACAGTATAAAGGCAGGGTGATGGGCTATACCTGTATGGATTAAAATCTTATATAAGAGGGGCAGCTGGGTAGCTCAGTGGAGTGAGAGTCAGGCCTAGAGACAGGAGGTCCTAGGTTCAAACCCGGCCTCAGCCACTTCCCAGCTGTGTGACCCTGGGCAAGTCACTTGACCCCCATTGCCCACCCTTACCACTCTTCCACCTATGAGACAATACACCGAAAAGTACAAGGGTTAAAAAAAAATCTTATATAAGAAATAAGGGTGGGTCAGGTAGGTGGCTTAGTGGATAGAGAGCCAGGCCTGGAGTCAGGAGTGCCTGGGTTCAAATATGACCTCAGATACTTCCTGGCTGAGGGACCTAGGTAATTCATTTAACTCCAATTGCCTGGTCCTTGCTACTCTTTTGCCTTAGAACTGATACTTAGAATCGATTCTAAGACAGAAGGTTAAGATTTAAAAAAGAAAAAGAAATAAGGGCAATTTGGCTTAACCACAAAAGCCAAACAGAAAAATTTTATCCTAGAAGCAATAAGGAACTATTACAGTATGCTGAGTAGGTAAATGACATAAGAAGATCCTGACATCTTGATATAAAGTTGTCTTTGGCAGCTGTGTGAAGGATTGGGGTGAGACTTGGAGGGAGACAAATCAGGAAGCTATTGCAACAGACCAAGTGAGAGGAGATGAAGAGAAGGGGACAGACATGAGAAGTATAGTGGACAAGAGAGTGAAAAGTTAAGGATGCCACTAAGTTTATAAACTTAGGTAACTGGGAGTATGGTGGTAATTTCTAGAGAAATAGGGAAGTTAACAAAGAGGGGTGGGCTTTGGAGGAAATGTAGTAAGTTATGTTTTGGACATGTTGAGTTTATGATGACTATAAGACATCCAGTTTAAAATATCTAATAGGTAGGTGGTAATGCAGAAGTGGTAAGATTGGAGATGGCTATATAGACCTAGGGGTCATCTGTATAGACGTGGTAATTGAACCTATAAGAACTGATAAAATCATTAAGAGTGAGAGTTTATATAGAGAAAAGGAGTCCCAGGCAGATAACCAGCAGTTAGAGGACATGATATGGGTAATGATAAAGTAAAGGTTGATGTAGAATGATGAATTTTCCAGGAATATTAACTCTTAAAACTTATCCATTTATAGAGAAGTCATAAGAATAGATAACACTTTATATGACTAAGATTTGAAATTGCTTTATATAAATTTGATCTTCATAGCAACTCTGAGAGGTAGGTAATAATAGCCCATATTAAAACTGAGAAAACAAGAGCTGAGGTTAAATGACTTGTTCAGGATCATATGGCTAGTGTCTAAGGCAGGGTTTGAACATGGGTCTTCTTGATTCTATATCTCCCTATCTAATCATTACAATATATTGTTTCCATAAGCTCCAGGTTGGTGGAAGGAGAACACACTTGACAAAATTACAGATCTTTTAAATATTGAAGAAGTCAGATCTCAACTGATGGTACCTTCTAGTTTCAGCCTCCAGAGAGTGCTCTCAGTAGTATTGATTGCACTCTTCTAAAGCCCATTGTAGATGAACATTTCAGCAAAGAGAGCCAGCTAAAGGAAGAGAGATCAAACCCCTGTGTTCCTGGCCACCTCTTCATGTATCTTCCAGGTTAAAGGGCTGAAAAATCATATATGGTACAGGAACAAAAGCTCAAAGAGGTTTTATTGGAATGATAAATAGCAACTTTCCAAGCCAAGCAGGGTACTTGCCTCTACCAGATCTCTCTAATTACTCTACAAAGTCATCAGATCCTTCCCAGTGGCTCTGACATCTTTCCTGGTAATCAGTCTTGCTGATTTAGCAACAACAATTTCAAGCAAACCAGGCAATTCCAGAGAATTCACAGAAGAGATCATGTGTGGTTTAAATGGGGTCATTGGGTGTGGGCAGCAGGAATGGGGATTCAGCAATAAACCAGTCTCAATGGAAGATGTACTGATAATAACAGGTTAAATAAAGTGTTTTGTAAAGTGCAACATGTTACATATAAATATGAGCTATCATCTTGTTTCTCTGAAGCATTTCCAAAATCAGCCCGCTTTCCTGACTTTATTATCAACTGGGATAGAGCTGGGGAAGATTCTTATACTGGCATACTGTTAAGAGCCAAATCCTAGATTGGACTGTGTGACTATGGGCTAACTAATTAATTTCTCCTAGCCTCAATTTCTTCTATTCATAAAATGAAGGCAATAACACTTACTACTATCTAATTCACAAGTGTCTAAGTCTTCTCAAACAAAACAGGTTTAGGTATTTATTATTTTACCAACTACTGAAAAAATGGATGATGCTCTAGGATTACATACCCTAATGTAATTATGGGATAGATATGAGTATATGAGTTGATGTTTTTTAGAGTAGTTTTCATCAAATAAAAGGTTAGGTGTGAGATGTTTTCACTGAGTAACTTCAAAGGGTTTTATTGGCTAGAAAAAGAAAACTGGAATATAGGAAACTTTTAATAATAGAAGGTGGATTTGGTTAGTAATGCTTATCCCTGGCAAATACTCTTGTGCCCCTCTTTTTTCATCTTTCTGTCTTTCATGTGTTTTGCAATAGTTTTAAGTTGACATATGTCCAAGTCTGCATTGACTGGTTGCTTTCAAATGTGGAGACTTCTAAAATGACGCCATTATGATGAAATAAAGTACAGTAAGAATATAGCATACAATTACTAACATGGTATAATGGAAAGAACACAGATTTTAGAGTCAGAATGTCTAGGTTTGACTTCCAGTTTAATATTTATTTTTTGATGAGACTGGTGATTTCATCAGAGCAAGATTCTCTCAATGAGGAACTTTCTCTGCCAATGCAAGTCTTCATTTTCTCAGAAACTTCAAGAGGTTAAGTGATTTGGCCAGGCTCAGTTTTGCCATCTATAAAATCTGCACAAGTAAGAACCTACTTCACAAGATCATCCATTTCATTTTTCTTTTCCTTTTCTGTCATATCTTAAATGCCTGAGTAAACCATATCCTGGATATGACTTTTACCATATGATTATGGACAAGTACATCTTTCTGAGCTTCTATCTTCTAATCTATAAAATGAGGGCATTGAACTAAAATATCCCTCTGATTTGTTTCAATTCTAAAATTTTTTCATTTTATGAACTATATTCTTCATAGCGATGGTAAACATCATAAAAGAAGTAGACAGATCCTTGGTGTAGCATAAAAAGTACTTAACTCCAAGTCAAGAGAAACTTGGACTTGGATGCTTCATAGTTGTATGATCATGGGTAAGTCATAAGCTTTCTAAACCATAGTGTCTTTATTTGTAAAAATGGATACTTCTATTTATAATTTAAGAGTTATCTTTTAAGAGACAATAGTGCTATTGTCAGGATCAAATGAGTTAATGTCCAATAAGTGCTTTGTAAACTTAAATTATATATGTATATATCTCAATTATTATATTGTTTCCATTTTTCAAATGGGTATATTGAACCACATAGCTCTCCCAGAATAGGTCAGTAACACCAATACATAAAAGTTTGAATACTTTTCTGTGCGCTAAAGTACAACTTAGACATTCGCCTTATGCATTAAACATCATGTATCTGACAGAACTAAAATATGGTTCCTCCTGTTTGACCTTAGCTAGGGTGTTTCCCCATAAAAGGTTTAGGCTGATTTGAAATGTGTCCAATGTAACCCACAGATGGAACAGGGTAGCAAATTTGAAACCTGCAAGAGGAGAAATGATAATGAGGAACTTGATAGAGTTGCCCCTGAAGAACACCATTCCTTTTGCTAGTTGATTCCAGGGAGGAGTCACAGTTTGGTATATTTAATTTCACTTTAGGAGACATTTCTTAAATACCTACTATATGCCCATGACTACAAAGACAAAAAAGAAAGTTTTTGCCTTCAAGGAGCTAACATTCTATTAAGCTAAATAAGCCATCACTTTGGTAATCTTTGAATCAGAGACAACAGACTAAAGTGTGTCTTGTATTTTAGGGAATACAATTTTATATTACTTCCACGAAGATTTTATCCACTGGCTCAAATAAAGTGTATTCTTAATAGATCAGGAAGAGGTTAAATAATCTTTGTTTTTTAAAAAAAAGGGCATGCAACTAAAAAAAAACAACAACTAGAAAAAAGTTGGGACAGGGAAATGGAGAATTCTGCAAAGTTTTCAATATGATACATTAAGTTTTCAGTATATTGACATCTGCCAGTTTTGTATCTATTGAGTGTAATAAGACTAAAATATAGTATTCTGAAGTTTTCTGGGCATCAGATTGGGAATGCAGACTTTATCTCATTTGAATATGGAAAGATTACATTCATTGGCAACTCAAAATTTGTAGATGCTTTTTAGTTAAATTCAAGCCCTGCCCAAACCATGGTGAAGAAGAAAGAGTTGTCTTATTCACATACATTCCCAACCTGTGAGTTTCTCTACCACTGTACTCTATGTACATACCCATTCTTCCTACTAATGTATCTATGTGGGGTCCCAGGTTTATGGGTGAAATGTTTTGTGTCTTATTTCTTTGCTTTGATAAATAATTTAAATAAAAGTATGGCTAGATCCTAGTATCCCATACAAATCTTGGGGATCCCATAGAAAACAGCTCAAGAATTTTAAAGGTTCTTCTCATTTAAAAGTCTTTCCTACAACAAAGTGCTGTCAGTACACAGGCACCAAAGGAATAGAAAACCACAGTGACAATGGTTGGTCCTACCTCCTCCTACTCGATTCCTTCTTTGGTCAGCTCTAATCACCACAGTCATCCTTGTAGGGTCAAACTAATCACTGCTGACATCATTCCACCACTTCCTTTTCTAAATTCCTACAAAGCTATGTGTTTCCTGTCTTTTGGGACACCCTAGGGAGAAACCCTCTTTGGTGTCTAAATTTAGGCAGGCTTCAAAAGGGTGGTGGCGGTGAATGAAAGGTGAAATTTTAAAACAAGTCAAAGACAAATAAATAATCCTTCTGGCCTAAGATGGGAGTGGTTCAGGAGACATCCACTTTTGGCAGCAGAGTGTAAGGACTTGTGACAGACTAGCTTGCCATAGGTATAGAAACTTCTCTTTTATGGAATAGGGTTCTGCTTAAGGGATGTTTCTGTTATGAAGACTCTCCCACACAACCTCTCCTGGTGAAAGGAAGGAGGGGCGGTGATGGCGTCGGCAGCGGCAGCTCATTGCCCATTTCCCTGACTTCCCTAAAGAAGAGTGGGAAAGCGCGGGAGGGAAGGAAGGATGGGCGCGCGAGACCCTGAACAAGGCCTAGCTCGCGCGCCACCTCCACTCCCCTCTTTTCTCCCCTCCCCCACCTCCGCCTTCCCAGTCCACTGTAATCATCACAGGCCCAGCCTCAGGCGACCTGTTGTCAGGGAGCGTCACGTGACGCAGCCGCTCAGAGAAGCCGAGCACTCCCCCCGCTCCCCGCCTCCTGTTGAGCCCGCGGGGCGGGTTCCGTCACGTAATCCGGCGTGGTCCCCGCCCCGCTGTTCTCTGGCGGCTCCAGGGAGGGGAGTCGAGAGAGAGGAAAGGGAAGGGAAGGGAAGGAGAAGGGAAGGGGGAGGTGGGGTTGACCAGGAGGAGGAGGAGGGGGAGGGGCGGTGCCGGAGTCACGTGATCCGGGGGCAGCCCGGAAAGCTCCGAGGAGGAGCCTGGCGCCGCCATTTTCCTGCAGCTGCCTGTCCCTCTCTCCCTTCCCGGCTCCAGCTGACCAGAGAGGGGGTGGGCTGAGCTGAGACGGGGGCAGAAGAGTGCCCCGGGCCGTGTCCGATCCCGCGGGTGACAGCGATCCGTTCGCTTGGGGCTCGCGGTGGCCGCGCTGGGCCCTGAGCCCCGCCCCAGGCCGGGAGGCGGGGAGGGAGCCCGTGGGGGGTGGGCAGGCAGGCCGGGGGTGCGGCGGCGGCGGCGGCGGTGGTGGGGGGGGGTCCCCCGGCGCTTGGGGGGCCCAGTCCCCGCCGACTGCGGAGCGGGGGGGGCGGCGGAGGAGGTAGCGCCGCCG